>NC_044039.1:107698391-108000544 GCF_901765095.1 Microcaecilia unicolor
TCATAGTGACTAATAATTGCAATTTGTCCAAGGAAACATCTATTGTTGTTAAAAATAAAGTATTGACATCTAAAGTAACTAATATTGGTGAACATTGATCTGGAATAGACAATTCATTCAATATCTGTATCAAATGTGTTGAGTCTCGAGTGTAGGAGGAGATCAAAGGAACCAAAGGCTGCAAATAAGCATCGATATATTGGGATTAAGGGTCCAACACTGATCTCACTATTCATGATGTATTGTAAGCCACATTGAGCCTGCAAAGAGGTGGGAAAATGTGGGATACAAATGCATCAAATAAATAAATACAATCTATGACCAGAAACAATGGGGTGACCATGAGGATGAATCAAAGATTTATGAATCTTGACAATGAAATAAATATACGATATTTTAGGATATTAGCAATATAAAAATTTAAATTCCTTGTGCGAAAGTATACCTTGCTTATTAGCTAGAGACAACAATTGGAATATCTGATCTTGTAATTGAACAGGACATACAACCACTACTCCAGGAAGATGAATTACTGAAAGAGACATTTCCTGCACTTGGCTTTTTGAGAGCCACCCAACCTGAAGCAAAAATTACTAAAAAGCAAACTCCCAACAGAAGTTCAAAACATAGTAACATGGAGGGGCATTTTCAAAAGGACATCCAATTCAGAATAGTGATGTCCAAATCAGGATGTCTGAAATAGATATCCATCTCACATGTATTTTTGAACAGGAAATATGTCAAGATTTCCTGTTTGAAAAATACATGAGATGGACATCTATACGCTGGAAATGTCCAGCATGAACATTCATTTTACAAACTGTAACATCCAAATTATGAACCTGGAGGGACATGGCCATCTGTATGGCAGTATTCTTTGAAAATGGCCACACAGATATTCACACAGAGCAGAGGGGGCAGCTTAGTGGTTAGTGCAGTGAAGGCAAGAGACTCAGGTTCAAATCCCACTTTAATGCTTTTATTTTGTAATTGTGAACCCTCAACATTTATTTTGTTACATTTGTACCCCACGCTTTCCCACTCATGGCAGGCTCAATGCAGCTTACATATTGTATACAGGTACTTATTTGTGCCTGGAGCAATGGAGGGTTAAGTGACTTGTCTGAAGTGGGAATCGAACTCAGTTCCTCAGTTCCCCAGGACCAAAGTCCATCACCCTAACCACTAGGCCACTCCTCCACATACCTACTGTACCTGAATGTACACCACTTCTATAGCCTTTAGGTTTGCAGGCAGCTTATATATTTAAGTACAGCAGATATTTTTCTGTTTCTGGAGTGTTCACAATTATTAAAAAAAATTTTTTTTTAAAGTAAGTAAGATTTGAATCTGGGTCCCTTGAATCTATGATTTCAAGTCCTTCCTTAACCTGCCCAAAACATGTCCCCTTGATATTTGGACACACTGCAGTGTTGAATATCCCTTTTCTTACTTTGTAAAACCGGAACTTGAATTTCAAGCACATGAATGTCCATATCGGCCTTTAAAGACACCCATATGTTTCAAAAACAAGTGCCATAGTTACATAGTAGATGACAGCAGATAAAGACCTAAATAGTCCATCCTGTCTGCCCAACAGTCACACTCATCAATTCATGTCACAAGTCCCTGAAAGATATCATGCTGCAAATTGTGCCAGCATATATCACAGGACCCTCGTTACCCACATGTGAAAAACATGGGGAATCTACTCATGGTCTATCTATCTCAAATATAGTATATATTTCTTAAGGCAGAAAATATGAAGAGGGGTGCTGCATTGGAGAGACAGTCCAAACATTAAAGACAAGAGTCAATTCACACAGAGATAAAACCAGATGCCAAAAAGAAAATGAAGGTGACACTTCTGTGAGGGAGCACTTTTTGGGACCAGAGCAGTGCATCGATGACCTCATGGTCAAAAAACTATGAGGAAAGTTTAAAACAATCCTGGAATTTAAGACATCTGAAGTTAAACTGATAAGATACTTTCCAACTAATGAGAAAGGAGTTAACAAAGATCTGAGTTTCCTATCATAATATAAACTATACAGTTCTACTACTTTGTCACCTTCTGATCACCCATCCATTTCTCCTTCTGTTCTCCCTTTCTTTCTTCATCCCTTTGAGACTTTCATTGGAATGATTTCATGTTTCACTTATATATTCTTATATTGTCACCTTTTATTCTTACTGTCCCAACCTGAGGAAGGAAGCTTTGGTTTCTAAAAGCTAGTGAAAATGTATTCAATTACTCCAATAAAAAGATATAATCTCATTATCCATTTTTTTATTTCATTTAAAATATTGTTTTTACAGTATTAGCCTTTACAGTGGACTAACACAGCTACCACACTACTTTTCTTTGATAAGAAAGTGGCTCCAGTCAGTTGAATATTGTGAGGTTAAGGTAAGTTCTTTCTTAAGGCCCCTTCTTCCCCTATGAAATTTCATTTCGAATTCTGTTGCTTCTCTATTTTGGCAATTTTATAGCCAGGAAAGAGGAGAATTTCAGTGACCTTTGAGTGTCTGAAGGTCATAGAAAACTGCTGCAGTCTGATATATACAGAAGTTGATGAAAAGGAGACCTTTTTTTATCTTTTCTTATCCATTTTTTTTCTTGTTGCTTTTCTAAACATGCAGGCTGAAAGGCAGTGACTTAGAGTTTACCTTGAAGTGCAGAAGCTGGCTTTGGAGCTGAACAGGCTCCTAATGCAGGTGAAAGGCATGTATTGATTAGTTAAAGAAAGTTAAAGTAAAAGCAATTTTTCTCTCCGATTCTGCACATTGCGGCTTTTGGCCTATCCACTCACAGCTAGAAAAGCATTCTTTCCTGATAATCAGGCCTCAGCTGTCTGAATTTCAGACTGAGCCTCTCATCTTGAGCTCTGCTGAAGAGCTTCTTTAATTAACCATTACACCACAGATGTTATTGATTTTTTTTCCCTTCAAATCTGGTTGAAACATCATTGTGTTGGATCACCTCCAAGTCCAGGGCCTGAATTTTTTGCATGCTGTTTTTGTTTCTTCTGCATACCTTATTAGTCTCCATATCTGTTAAGTACAATCCTGAGTATACACCCAAAAAATACAAAATTGATTTTTTTATTTTAATCTGTGACCCTGA
Source organism: Microcaecilia unicolor (assembly GCF_901765095.1). NCBI lineage: Eukaryota > Metazoa > Chordata > Amphibia > Gymnophiona > Siphonopidae > Microcaecilia > Microcaecilia unicolor. The sequence continues at coordinate 107,701,519 of NC_044039.1, forward strand.
AGATGTGATCTAAGAACTCCTAATTTGGGATTTGAAGGCCCAAGTTGTTGAGATGCTAAATACCACTGCTCAGTTCCCTAGAAGTAACAGAAACTCCTTCACTCTCTTAAAATATGTGATTCAGTTTCAATGTGACTGGAAGTAGATGACCTTTTGTATTAAAACTCTAGCTCCTATGTGTGCTGCCATTTACTACAAAAGGAGTGCAAAAAATAGTTAGCAATGTTTATTTTACAAAGGCATGAATAGGGTGACACTTCATTATTTCACTAAGTCACTGGAAGTCATAGATGTATGGAGGATTTGCCATCCCACTCAAAAGAGTTATTCTTTTTACTCCCATGTTAATGATACATACACAGGCATAGATGTGATGTGGTGCTCCAGGAATTTGTGGGGAAGGGTGTTGAGATCTGAAATGAGTCCATTCAACAGTCTGCTCATGCTCTGGTTTGGGTCTCCCTGGAGGTTGTGGAAGAGGGATGGAGCCCTAGATTTTGGATACTAAATGAGAGCTTGTTGAATGATAAGCTTGACTGTACTGACATTAAAAGAGTTATTCAAGACTACCTAACCCACATTGATCTTCCTGAGATCTTAGAGGGTGTCAGATGGGATGAGCTTGAGGTGTTGGTAAGAGGCCATCTCATAAAATTGGGGCAAGAAAGAAAAAGAGAAAATATTGGAAATCGTTATTACCGAGAGAGCGTTTGATGCATCTAGGGAAAAAACCCAATGTTAGTTCTGACTATAAGCTGTTAGCAGAACTGAGGTAGGATTGCACTGAACTTCAAAAGCTGCAGGTGGTTGAGATTGAATTTCAGCTATTTTTTCTTTAATTTGGCCACCGCTGTGGTACATATTAGCTAGACATTTAAGACAATGAAGAATATCTCACACAATCAAACCTATAAATGGCAAGTGACGGACTCACCTGCAAATGCGCAGTAGAGACTTCCCTCTCTGTCCCGCCCCCACATCAAGACGTGATGACGGGGGGGAGGGGGGCGGGACAGAGAGGGAAACTGCGCAGAAGGGGAGGGAGGGAACCGCTGACGTCGCTACCACTCCCCCCCCCAAGGTAGCCGCTACCGCCCCCCCCCCGGAGTCGCCACCGCCCCCCCTTCACCCGGCCCGGGCCCTCTCTTCGTTATTCAACTTACAGCAGCGCCGAAACAGCAGCAAGCAGCTCAGCTTCAGCTCCCGTCGGCCTTCCTTCCCTGCCTGTGCCCCGCCCTCGCCGACGTGACGTCACACGAGGGCGAGGCACAGGCAGTGAAGGAAGGCCAACAGGAGCTGCTGCTTGCTGCTGTTTTGGCGCTGCTGTAAGTTGAATAACAAAGAGAGGGCCCGGGCCGGGTGAAGGGGGGGCGGGGGCGACTCTGGGGTGGGGGGGCGGTAGCGGCTACCTTGGGACATGGGAGGTCTCAGAAGGAGGGGGGGCCTTGGAGCTGGGAGGGCTGGACTGAAGGGGGCCTTCCAGCTGGCTGGGAAGAAGGCACCGGGGGGGGGGGGCAGGCAGGGGGCCTTGGAACTGGGAGGGAGGGCAGGGGGCCCCTTACAGTTGTGAGGGAATGGGGCCCTTACAGTTGTGAGGGAGAGCAGGGGGCCTTGGAACTGGGAGGGAGGGCAGGGGGCCTTGGGAGCTGGGGGGGAGGGCCTGGGGCCTTGGAACTGGGAGGGAGGGAGGGCGGGCAGGGGGCCTTGCAGCTGGGAAGGGGGGAGGACTGGAGCCTTGGAGCTGGGAGGGAGGGACAGAGGGGGCCTTGGAGCTGGCAGGGAAGGAGGATGGCAGGGGGCCTTGCAGCTGCAACGGGAGGGGGGCCTTGGGAAAAAAAACATTCCAATACGCGCCCGTTTTAACGGGCTTAACAGCTAGTTCAAAGAATAAAGGGGAAGAGAGTCAGGTTATTTTATACTAACTCTGACATTCAAACTCAATTTTTGAAATTTTATCAGTCGCTATATTCCCTGGAGCATATTGTTAGTGAGGCGGACATACATAGGTACTTACTGTCACCTGCTCTGTAAGCTTTACACAGTTTGTCCAATTAACCTTTTTACTTGTAGTTGCGTGTGCCGAGGTCTAAACTGTATTTAGCCCACAGAGTACAGAATGAACATAAGAAAACATCATCCTTAGAAAGGTGTTACCGGATGAAAATAGTTAAGGTAAGTTTTGATTTCTGTAAAGAGAATCAATTTGGTTCACATACATTCAAGGCACAAACTCTGGTAAATATAAATAAATTATTTATTAAAGTGCAAATAAATGATTATATTGCACTTAGAATTTGCTTTAACTAGTTAAAAATATTTAAAAGCTAAAATATATTAAATATAATCATGCTCTGGTTTGGGTCTCCCTGGAGGTTTTAATAAATATAAAAAATATTTTAGAGTGTAAAAACTGGATCCAGGAGGGATTTTAATAGTTAAAATCCCTCCTGGATCCAGTTTTTACACTCTAAAATATTTTTCTTTCTTATAGAGATTCATAAGATTACTAAAAGCTACAAGTAAGTATTGCACATAAACAGTTAACAAGTCTTGCATAATATTTCCTAATAAAATTGTACTTAATAACTCCAATTTTCTTTTCTCCTTTAGGAGTTACTTTTAAGGTAAGTATTCATTAATGGTATTACAAATCAATTGTATTATTAATAAATATTTAAACTAATTTAATTTCTCCTTTTTCTTTTAGTCAGGTTCTCAGTTCCTTAAGGTAAGTATGAGTATTATTATTATTATTATTACATTTGTACCCCACATTTTCCCACCTATTTGCAGGCTCAATGTGGCTTACAGAGTGTTGTTATGACAGAGTCATGACAGGATATTGGATACAATCAAAAGTAAGCAGAAGATGGATAAGGAGTTAGAGAAGATGGTGTTAGAATAGGATAGTTTAGGAGGTGATTTGTGTCTTTAAGGGGTCTTTTTGTAGGCTCTATTAAAGAGATGTGCCTTCAGAGATTTGCGAAAGTTGCTTAGATTGTCCATAGTTTTTAGAGCTGGGGGTAACCCATTCCATATCTGTGTACTTCTGTAGGAGAAGGTAGTGGCGTATGCCTGCTTATATTTAAGTCCTTTACAACTGGGGAAGTTCAGATTGAGGAATTTGTGGGCTGATCTCTTGGCATTTCTGGGCGGTAAGTCCACAAGGTTAAACATGTACAGTGGGGCATTTGTGTGAATGATCTTGTGTATGATCGTGCAGATCTTGAATTCGATACGTTCCTTGAGTGGAAGCCAGTGGAGTTTCTGTCTTAAGGGTTGCGCACTCTCGTATCTGGTCTTTCCAAATATGAGTCTGGCTGCGGTATTCTGGGCTGTTTGGAGCCCCTTAATAGTCTGTTCTTTGCAACCAGCATACAGAGTGTTACAGTAATCCAGGTGACTAATTACCATAGATTGTACCAAGGTACGAAAAATGTTTCTCGGGAAGAAAGGCTTAACTCTTTTGAGTTTCCACATAGAGTAGAACATCTTTTTTGTCGTGTTCTTCACGTGGGTATTGAGAGTTAGGTTTCGGTCGATGGTAACTCCGAGAATCTTCAGGTTTTCTGATATAGGAAGGGTGCAGTATGGTGTGATTATAGAGGAGTAATCGTTTGTGTTGTATTGAGAGGTGAGTACTAGGCATTGAGTTTTTTCTGCGTTGAGTTTTAGCTGGAATGAATCTGCCCAGCTGTGCATGGTTTTGAAGCTTTGGTTGATCTCGTTGGTGATTTCGTTAAGATTGTGTTTGAATGGGATGTAGATCGTGACAGCGTCTGCATATATGTAAGGGTTAAGGTTTTGATCGGCTAGAAGTTTGGCTAGAGGTATCATCATTAGGTTGAAGATGGTTGGTGAGAGGGGGGAACCTTGAGGAACTCCGCATTCTGGTATCCATGGAGGTGATCTTTCGGCGTTTATTATTACTTGGTAGGATCTGGTGGTGAGGAATCCCTCCAGGGCCGTGCCTAGGGTCTCTGGCGCCCCCCTGCAGCCTATCAGTTGGCGCCCCCCCCCCTGCAGACTATCAGTTGGCGGCGGCGGCGCCCCCCCCCCCCCCCCCGTGAAAATGATCGCTCACCACTTGCCACACTGACAGGAATTGTCAGCAATATTCTTAGAAAGAAATTGCTATACATTGCAAAATAAGATAGCAGATGTAAATTCTCAAAGTGGACATATTCCAAACACTAAAATGAAAATAAAATGATTTTTTTTCTACCTTTGTTGTCTGATGACTTTCTTTTTCTGATCATGCTGGCCCAGTATCTGATTCTGCTGCTATCTGTCCTCTTAACTCCGTTTCCAGGGCTTCCTTTCCTTTCCTCCTTTCTTCTTCATTTCTGGTCCTCAGCTTCTGCCTATTTTCTTCATCCATGTGCAGTTTTTCTCCTCTCTTCCTTTTCCCTCATTTCATCTCCTTCATCTCTCTTCCCTCCCCTCCCCTCTATGTCCAGCAATTTCTCCTCTCTCCCTGAGCCCTGCCCTCCCAATCCATGCCCATCCATGCTCCTCTGTCCCCTGCCCCCTCCATTCATCCCTTTCCAGCAATTCCCCTCTCTCCCTGAGCCCTGCCCTCCCAATCCATGCCCATCCATGCTCCTCTGTCCCCTGCCCCCTCCATTCATCCTTTTCCAGCAATTTCCCTCTCTCCCTTCCATGACCCCTCCCCCCTCGCATCCATGCTCCTTTCTCTCCCATGTCCCAGCCTGGCCCGCCCTCTTCTCCCCCCCCTTCGCATCCATGCCCCCCCCCTTCGCATCCATGCTAAGTAGTAGTAGTCATTTCTCCCCTGCCCTCCCACTCCCATTGTTCAACTGCGGCTGCCCACCCTCTTCTCTCCCCCCCCCCCCAACATCCCTTTTCTTTTTTTTTTCTTTTTAAATTTACCTCCGTGGCGGTTCCGGCAGCGCAGCGTCAGGGAAGGAGGCGGCGCTCCCGACGTCAAGCCTTCCCTTCGCTGTGTTCCGCCTTCTTCTGACATCATCCTTGACGTCAGAAGAAGGCGGAACTCAGCGAAGGGAAGGCTAGAGACGTCGGGAGCGCCGCCTCCTTCCCTGACGCTGCGCTGCCGGAACCGCCACCACGGAGGTAAATTTAAAAAGAAAAAAAAAAGAAAAGGGAGGGCGAGCGAGGTGAGCATGGTGCGGCGGCGCCCTCCAGAGGGAAGCGCCCCCCTGCCATGCTTACCTCGCTTACCGGGTCAGCACGGCCCTGAATCCCTCGAACCACTTGAGGACTGGGCCTCCGACTCCGAAGTATTCTAGTATATGAAGTAGTATTCCATGATCAACCATGTCGAAGGCGCTTGACATGTCAAATTGTAGTACGAGTATGTTCTTGCCAGTAGCAATTGTTTTTTTTTTGAATGAGTTCATTGCCGCCACTAGTAAAGTTTCGGTGCTGTGATTTGATCGAAATCCTGATTGTGACTCATGTAAGCACTGTAAATGCAAAATGTCTCTCAGTTTCAGAGTCCAGTTAAATTAATTTTTCCTCAGTACTTAGCTTGAATTTCAGCTTTCCTGACTTTAGGAAAATTTCATCTGTACTGGTTGTCTTTATCTTGATCTTCTTCCTAAACTTATTCTTAAAAAGAAAATAATAGGAAAGAATCTGCCTCCCTGCTGTGTGTGTATCTGGAGATGAGCCTGCCTGTCACAGGAACCTGGACTGAATATTCTAGTATAAATAAAATAAAATACATTTTTCTCTCTCTGAATTCCTGACTTATTCTAATAACTTTTTAATTCCTAACCCTAACTAAGAAAAGAGCAGTTCCTCTTCCAGGAAGTTGCTGAATTTGAGGATCACAGCTGGTCATATCACTCACACACACAGTCACTCTGGGTTCACACAGTCCTGTGAGGTTTTATTTAAATTAAATCTTTACTTTACTTTTCTAATGTCAGATAATTTATTTATCTGTCTAGTTCAGACTTCAGATATAAATCTATTGGTTTTCAATAAATATCTTAAAAAATATGTTTACATCTCAGAAGATAACTTTCAGAGACAATATCATATCAGTTCCTATTTCAGTTACCTCAACCCACTGAAGGGCTATTAATATTAAATGCTTTCTAGCACTTTTCAGAAAAAAATATATTTTTTAAAAATAATATTCTAACTATTCTTTACCTTAGCTACTATCAATTAGTTCAAAGTAAACCTGTGAAGCACAGCTCTTCTCTCTCAGGAGAGAAATTAAAACCTCTGAAATTCAGTAGAAACCTCTGTGTAATCTTAGTACTCTGTTAAACTATTCTCAATAACTCTTTTATTATTACACTCAAACTTTCTCATATATTCTTTCCTTTCAGACCTCTCACACAGACACATCAAAAAGCAAGTCTTCTCTTATCAAAGTCTTCCATTACTCTCTCACCAACTGTCAGTAGTTAGGTCCCTAACTTTAGCAGTGCAGCCAATCAGAAAGCTCCATTTGAGAACAGATTTCCATATTGACATTCCATTGTACATTTTAGGTTAAAAACAGTATATAAAACCTTCGTTTTTGGGACTTAAATTACATAACACAGGTCAGAGCAATGCCCTAACGTTTATTCTATAAAAAATTCCATTAAAATTGACCCCCAAATAGCCAAACTGGAGCATCATAAAATCGGACTAATTTACATAAAATCTAAGAATATCTAACCCCATAGCAAGCAAGTATAAGCTCCCAGGACCTGAATTCCACCATTAAAATGCATGCAAACACTTTTAAAATTTATTTTTAATACTTTTAAAACTTTCAGGTGTCAGTGCAGGTCTCCTTTAATGATACTGTGCATGTGCCAGAATTCGCGCCATTTCAATGTTGCCTTGGCAACCAAGACACTTCCAAACACCCCCCCTATACTTCCCATTAGCCTCAGGGGCAAAATTAATTATAAATGTGCCATAGGCACGTGCCTCGTGCATGCACAATTGTGCACAACCCCCATTTTCGGCAATATCTTTATTTACTATTTCTGACCCTTCTTTGGGTCCCAATAAGTCCCCTTTTTATATTTTTAATAATACAGTGGCACAGTGTTCCCCGATGATCCGTTTTAACACCAGAGCCATCGGGCAGAAACGGGGCACTACGCATGCGCTGAAACGACATTAGTGATGTCATCATGTCCTACGACGTTGCGGACTCACTTCTAGTGTTCCCCGGGCTCCTATAGGCCTCAGGGAGCCCGGGACTTTTCCTGCCAGGTCTGCCCTGCCTCATCTTTACCAGGAGTGGTCTGGAATCGCATGGTTCGCGCCAGATGCGTGATCCCACGACGGACACGCCCCCAGCCTCCAAACACATCCTGAAGCCTCCCCACAGCTCCCAGGGGCCAGGTAAACAAAAAAATATTTTTTATTCATACTGGTTACATTACACACTATCACCCGATATTCAAAATCATTTAACCTGGTAGGTTAAATGATACTTAGCCAGCTTCCTGGCAATATTCGGTAGGAGATAGCCAGTTATCTTCCACTGAATATTGCTGGTTAGGATCTAGCAGATAGACAGTTATATCGCTTAATATAACCAGCTATCTACCAATTTTTGGTGCATCACCAGCTAAGTTTGGCAGCTATATTTGGCCACCAAAACACCAGGTATATCTTTGGCTGGTTTACACAGAACTGGCTAGTGGCGAAGATCGGCTTGGCTGGTTATGTTTAAACAGGTCGGAAATAAACCAGATATTCAATGCCTGTCACCAGAAACAGACCGGCATTGAATATCCGGGCTCAATGCTGACCACAGGAGGCAGCCCGGCTACCTTCCAGTCTGAATATCAGCCCCTATAGCTTTCCTTACTTTGTCTGATGGGGCTTGCACTTCCCTTGAAGCAGACAATACCTATCCAGAAATTGAGTTGGCAGTTAAGAATCTAAAAAATGGAAAAGCCCCAGGTTTAGATGGTTTTTGGGCCCCCTTTTATAAGGCTTTTATCACTTACTTTATACCCTTATTGGTGAGGGTGGCCAATAGTTGGCTTCAGGGTGAAGTCCTACCACCATCGATGTAGGAGACAGCTATAACGGTCATTGCTACACCTGGAAAAGATCCTACTGTTTGTTGTTCATATAGGCCCATATCCCTGTTGAACATTGATGTGAAACTGATAGCTAAGGTGTTGACTGCACTACAGTCCTGAGACAAGGTTGCCTTATTGGCGATTGACACCAAAAAGGTCTTTGACAGGGTGAATTGAGGATTTTTATGGGCAGTCATGCAACAGATAGGGTTGGTGACTGCTTCAGTGCTTGGCTCAAATATTTTTATGCAGCTCCCTTGACTCGGGTGGGGTAAATCATGGTTACACAGAGCCTGTTTTGATTGGCCAAGGCACCAGGCAATGGGAATGCATAGAGCTCCTTTGGTAGAACATTGACTCTGTCATCATCTTAATAAAAGTGATTTGAAATGGACAATTATAGATCATTTACCAAATAAGCTGTAGAGAGATCATCATCACAGTTTAAATTATAGAGAACAGTGGTGGATTTTCAAACTTGATAGATTGCACCCCTTAGGTGTTGAATAGTACAGTTGACCAGTGGTACTTGTAACTGATTGGAGACTTTAAATTGATGTCAAAGAGATGAGCATGAATTTGCCTGAAGGAGCCTGCAATTTGCCAAAAGTATAAGACTTTTTTGAAGTTCAATATTAGAAGATTATGGGCCCTGTTAACTAAGCCACGCTGTAGGTGCACAAACTTTTTAGTGCACACTAAAAATTAGCATGCACTAACAATAGAGACACCCATATGAATATAATGGGTGTCTCTATCATTAGCATGTGCTAAAACGCTGCATGCCTACAGCACAGTTTAGTAAACATGGCCCTATGTTTTTTGGGGCACAGAGACACTTAAATGGACTGATGATAAAATTATGCGATAGTACTTACTGTAAAAATTAGTGAGCAAAGCATATTATAGTTCACTCATTAAATATTTAGTTATTTAAAAGTAGAATTTTGGTGCAGCACTATTTATGAAAGGAGATTTTAATTAGGACAGATACCCAGTTATGGTGGGTTAATTGCCTGCATTTAGTATTGACCATTATTGTTTTTGTTTTAGATGCATCAGTTTTTAGAAGCGCCATGAGTTTTTATGTAATTAAAGTAATTTTCGACAGATTGTGGTATGAAATGTTTGTTTATTTATATATATGTAAAGATTTTACATCTAACATAATTGTGGAAATGTTTGTTTGACTTTTTCTTTATATGGATGTTAATGATTATATTTTATTTGTACAACAGGCTCCTGATGCAGCCTTCTTTGGCGAAACATGCCCACATTGGGTTTTCTTATCAGTGAACTTGTGAATTTTATTTGGATTCATTCTTGAATGGTGCTAAATTTTTAGCTCTCTCTTTGCCCAACCAAATCCAAAAGATGAAATGAATCTGGATGAACAAGCGTCAAACAAAATGCCTGTTCCATATCTGCCGTTAACAGCTAGGAAATAGGTCCTGTCTGACATAATAAATCCATTGCCAAATTAAATGACACAAACTGAAGTGAAGTGCAGGGTCAATATAAGAATTAACATTTCACTCCATCAGATAATATAAATTATTAATTAACCTGATCTTTCCAAGTTTTTTTTAAGGGATCAAACCTAAAGGAGAGATTACCAAATTATAGAAATGCAGTCTCTGAAAAGGTCCTGATATCCTGCCCAACCTTGAAGCTGTGTATTATGAAATGGTTGCCCTCTACCTGCTCTCACTTCCATTATACACCTAAAAGCTGGATGTATCCCACCACATGAACAACCTATGATTTAACTGACAAGCCAGCTAACACCCCACATTAAACTGATAACAACTTTTGCTTTGGGCACCTAACTGCGCAAAACAAATGTCCCACCAATCCACCCACAGGGGCACCAAAGTCTGACTGACCACCTCGACTACCATTGACATCATATCCAAAACCCATACAGTGGTAAACTTACACTACTACTCACCATCATCACATATGCCAGAATCCCATTTCTCAAGTCACCCATCCATGCAGATGTCATTTTACCCAATCAAATATCAACATTCTGGAATCCCAATGTCTCTTTCTGAATTGCTCATCATAGTTCAGCCACACACACCCACTTTAGATTTGATAAGCCCTCAAGATCATAACAGATAACACACTAAATTGGGAGATAATTCTGTCTTTGCTATATAGAATAAGTACATAAGTACATAAGTACATAAGTAGTGCCATACTGGGAAAGACCAAAGGTCCATCTAGCCCAGCATCCTGTCACCGACAGTGGCCAATCCAGGTCAAGGGCACCTGGCACGCTCCCCAAACGTAAAAACATTCCAGACAAGTTATACCTAAAAATGAGGAATTTTTCCAGTCCATTTAATAGCGGTCTATGGACTTGTCCTTTAGGAATCTATCTAACCCCTTTTTAAACTCCGTCAAGCTAACCGCCCGTACCACGTTCTCCGGCAATGAATTCCAGAGTCTAATTACACGTTGGGTGAAGAAAAATTTTCTCCGATTCGTTTTAAATTTACCACACTGTAGCTTCAACTCATGCCCTCTAGTCCTAGTATTTTTGGATAGCGTGAACAGTCGCTTCACATCCACCCGAACCATTCCACTCATTATTTTATACACTTCTATCATATCTCCCCTCAGCCGTCTCTTCTCCAAGCTGAAAAGCCCTAGCCTTCTCAGCCTCTCTTCATAGGAAAGTCGTCCCATCCCCACTATCATTTTCGTCGCCCTTCGCTGTACCTTTTCCAATTCTACTATATCTTTTTTGAGATACGGAGACCAGTACTGAACACAATACTCCAGGTGCGGTCGCACCATGGAGCGATACAACGGCATTATAACAGTTAATTACCAAATTTGCCTTGAAATAAAAATTTATAAACAAAAGTTTATAAAAACAAAATGTAAAAAGAAAACCCTGCAAATGATACAGGTAACTACACAAAAGGAATTTTTTTTTTTTTTTTGCCTGCACACCAGCTGCTCACTTTTCTTTGTATTGCTATTTGAATATTTTTACTGCTGTAATTGTCTATTGCTCATGTTTGATTTATTCTTATTGTACATGCCTTGAGTGAATTCCTTCAAAAAGGTGGTAAATGAATCCTAATAACTAAAAGTAAATAAATAAGATATCAAATCCACCAAATTGAATGTTGAGATCAAATCCAAAGTGATTAGCAATGCTTTACAAATGTAGGGCCCTGTTTACTAAGCCACTTTACAGGCACATTAGCATCTTTAATGCGCGTTAGCCATGTATGCACCTAAATATCTCTATAGGCACCTATATTGTAGGCGCATTAAAAACAAAATTTAAACGATTCTGTTCCACTACTACAAATAACCTGCTTGCCCTTCATCAGGCAGATTATTTTCCTTTAAAAAAAAACCCTCCTATTCTGGTAGCCCCTTCTTTTTCAATCAATTTTGTCAAGAAGGGAAGATTACAGTAGCTATAGACCCATCAGTTTAATGAAATATCCTCCCCATCCTTTTTAAATATAGGAGTACATCCAACTTCCAAGAAATCAATTTCTCTACACAACTCTTTAATATACCCAAAGGGAGGTAGTCTGCTGCCTTAGTAGATGGTATTTGCAGCACCCAGTAATTGTTGCATCCTATTGAGGGAGATTTGTTCAAAGTTCTCTGACCTCAACATATACTTTTTTCCTGCACATCCTTCCTCACAATCTCCCCCTAGCCTCATGGCACATCACCTTGTGGCAGCACGTACCCACCATTTAGTATTCTTAAAAGAGGAATCTTAGTAATAAGATATGTCAATAAATCTGCAGAAGAAGATACTTCCAGATTTTTTGGCTCACAAACTTTACCCAACTCCAATAAGCCCTTCACTAATTTAAATATTTCCTTTGGTCAATTAACTGCCTTTTCAATCCTTTTCGAAAAGGATGCCCTCTTAGCTTCTTGTACTCTCAACACATATTTGCTTACCTCTTTCCTCCAAACCTGGAAATCTCTCTAAGATTTGGACTTCTGCCAAATCCTCTCTATACAAAGAACTTTCCCCTTCTGACCTCACAATTAATTCATAAACCAAGACCCACTCAACACTGATCATGCCTACAATGATTGAAGAGGTGCAGTTGCCTCCAAGGTAGCCAGAACTGCACAATATCAACACTCACTTGTTCATTCGCATCCATTCCAGCAACAGAGATGTAACACCTCTCTCCTTCAAAAACTAGAATATCCGTTTTACCCTGATTCTGCCTAATCTCCATTTCTTTTTCATTCTTGGTCTTTCCCACTATAAAGAAACTAGAAGGGAAGCAAGAACTGGTTTGTCCAAGGGACAGAAACCCCTTCACACCCCTTTTTTTCTAAAGGATTCTGTAATGAAGATAAAGTCTAAAATGTTCCCTGCCTGATGAGTGTAATTATAAATTAGTTGAAGGAAACAAAGAAGAGGGACATATCACACCTCAAAGCACAGCGAAAGAAACAGTGGAGATAGCCAAAGGACCGCAGTGCTGCCAAAGATGTCCTTGAAAAAATAGTTCTTTATTGGCACCAGCTCACATCTGATACATAAAAGCACTCATAACTGTTTGGAGTACTTGACATGGGCCATGTTTCGTCTAGACTGCCTGCATCAGCAGTCAAAAAAACAAATCTGAACAGCAAATAACAACAACCAAAAAACGAAGAATACATAAAAGAACAAGCATAAATATGAGACACACATGCATAATTGCAATAACCTTTACCTGAATATAAAACACATAAAGGTAAAGTGTATATACATTTAAATCAATCAAAAGTGAGGGTGCACTTAAGAATGATAAGGTATAGGTGCACTTAAAAATTGAAATAGTATAATAATATAATATAATATAATATAATAATCAATTAAAAACTTTGACTAAGAACTAAATTCAGGACCCAGACAATCATTTTGAATGGAAAGGGAACATATTCAGACTAGTATGTATAAGGTGTAAAAAGCTGTACAACCCTGTCACAACGCAGCATGAAACACCTATGCAAAAAAATCAGAGACAAGCAACTAGATAAATCAAAGAAACGGTATAGAAATTATGTTTCAATCTGTTTATTCAAAGCACGAAAAGAGCAAATTCAAAACTTGACAAACCAAAGAAACCACATAGTAGCTGAAAACACAGCCAAACTAGTAATTACAAAAAGAGTGCCCTGAAAAATCACATATAAAGAACTCCTACTCAACCCTCCTCCCCCTCCTATCTCCACAATACCCTCTGGGAAAGACTAGGGCCAGTATTAATAATTAAGCAGGCAACTGTGAACTTGTGGTGTTAGTGTAGTCCAAAATATGTCCCAAGTCTTTTGGAGTATCTATCCTTCTGATGATTGCTGATTCAGCACATCCAAACATTCTAGACTTACCAGCATAATCATATATGCTCTCCACACCTGCACAGAAGGCACCATGGACTGAAGCCAAGCCTGAAAAATTGTCTTTAAAGCCATTCAAAACCACTCTGTTCAGAAACCACTTCAAGCCCCTTGATGTAGGATGTTCCAAAGTGTAGTATTCAAAGAGTAAAGAGGGAGTAAGTGCTATCTGTGTAAGCCAATATCCAGAAATTGTGGACAAAAGCCTTGACCAAAAGTGTTGCAACTAAGCACAGTGCCAAAACATATGTCCAAGACCAGAGACTGGTGTTGCGCACTTTGGGTACGCATCTGTTAAAATAAGACCTGCCCTGCATGCTCGATGTGGAGCTATATGCAATCTCAAGGCAAATCGATACAAGAGTTCCAATTTTAAACGTGCAGGGTAACAGTGTGAATACACAACACAAAATGATGAAGCTGGTCCTCTGTTTGACATCTGTTTGTAGATCCTGACTCCATCCAGCCGCCAGCCTTGCATAATCAAGATCCTCAGTAGTGTCCTGAAGAAAACAATGGTGAAAGGTGAGGGATACTGTCAATTGAGACTTTAATGTTAATAAATACTGTAGATAAAGTTTCATGAACATCTTCACAAAGATCCTCCCAGGGTAGACTTGATACATGATGCCTTAGATGATAATAAGTTATAACTGTCCCTCTCCCTGAGAACATACATCTATTGTAACTCTTCAAATGTTTTCATTTTACCCTCATCCGTGACCACATGCTTCAATATTTAATACCATGTGTGAACCAACTCCAGAAGGATTTGGAGTCTACGCCCAGAGCAAAAGCAGAATTCCCACAGATAGGCAGAAAAGGGGAGACTTTAGGTGAAACACGGTGATGTCTACAAAGCCAGCGCCACACTTCCCTATAGGTAGTTTTGAAGGATAAGCCTTCAAAACTCAGGAGGGAAACTCTCCCCTAGAGTGCAAAACACAACTGAAGTGAACCCCACATGCAAGCTTTGTTTCTACACCAATCACTTGAAAAGTAAGATGTATTGCAAAACCAATTGTTTAAATGTTGCATGCCACAGGCTGTGGTTAAGTAATGTATATATCAAATAGGCTTAAACCTCCATGTGCCACCAGCTTGTGCAGAATGGCCAATGGAAGGCGTGTCTTCTTACCCCCCAAAGATAATTCTATATTGCCTTGCACAATACCCGTTCCTGAAGCTTGTTATGTAATTGGATTCATACCCCCAATGAAAGGGGATAGGCCCTCCATACCAATAAGTGATGAATAGTGCTAATAATTAAAGGGCGCATATTGATACAATATAAAGTACTTAAAGCTGCTGGTATAGAAACCCCTAAATATTTGAGGACTCCATTCACAAACGTGAGAGGAAAGAGCTCTTTCCATCATGCTTATACCTCAGTCAGCACAGGCATCACTGTAGACTTACCATTCATATTGGTCAACCAACCATTTCAAATCCACCTTGTACCTAAGCTTTAAGTCCCTTCAATTATGCACCCCCAATTCCCACAACCACCCAACCCCATCCTCTCCCTCCCTCCCCAACCTACCCCAGCCTCCACCTCTCCTATGTCACCCCACAACTTATCCACTAAGCTAATGTGCAGGGAAATGAGAATCATGTATTAGATGTACGGGTCCCTGCACCCCACCAACTTCTTCCCATACCATAATAACAGATGAAACCAGTAAGCATAAGCAATATATGACAAACAGAGAGCACAGCAAATACACTGAAAGAAGGTATGCTCTAAGTTAGTCTCCAGCTGGAAGTTATAAATCTGTCATCCTCCAATATGATAAACACAAGATCATTCTTCTCCAGGAGAATTTAGTTTTTGAACAAAAGCCTGTGCAGCTTCTAATAAATCCAAAGTCTGCCATTTACTGACCAAGAATACTTTCAACACAACTGGATATAAAAACATAAAATGAACATGCTTGTCTGCCAAAGAGGGGCATTTTCGAAAGGTCATCCAAGTCAGAATTGGGGCGTCCTCACGAAGTCATCCAAAATCAGGTAGGCATAATCGAAAAATAGTATGGAAGTCCTTAGACATTCCAAAATTCCAGCGCAAAATGAACAAGTCAAGGATGTCCAAATTGTGGTAAAAAGGAAGTTTCTCGCAGAACTGTAGAAGAAGGACGTCCATCTTACAGAACCGGCGTCCTTCGGCAGTTCTCCAAGAAACACGACCTTTTTACTGTACTTTCCACTATGAATGTAAATTTATATTTCCTGTACCTGGATGTTCCGTAACTACATTCACATTCCTATTTTTTTATTGTATATATGAAGAGGTTCGCACACTTGATAATGATCCATATAAGGAAGGCTCCATATGAATGAACACATACTCATCCATATAAGGCCCCGCACGCGTGATGATGGTCCATGCATGTCATGGACGTCCATGAGTCATGGTCGTCCACGTGCGGACCCATCACATATGAGCCAGGACGTCCACGTGCGGACATGTCCATATATGGAACTGTGCATGTAAGGACGTCCATCACGCATGGGCATCCATATAAGGCGATGCACGTTTTCCAATGGTTATTCACTGAGAAACATGTCTCTCAGACGCGAGCTGAACTTCAGCGACGCTGAAAGTTTGTGTCTAGTGCACCTTTGCCTCAGGCACCGGCGCACTCTTTTTATGCACCACCTGCCACCCAGGACTGTCTCTATTCAAGCCTGGACTCAAATAAGAGACAGGTTGGAAAGGTAAGTGTTTGTTCCTCCCCCCCACCCCAGGTCCTGGGCTATCAGGTCCCCCTCCTGTAGCTACACATATAAGAGATCCCTCAGCAATGTAAGCACTAACTGTAGTCTGCATTCAAGAGTAAACTTCTCCACCATAACCACACCATACCGTTCTCTTCCTGTCTCACAAAACCTGAAAATTCTTGGAGTCACCATTGATCAAAACCTCACTCTCAATGCCCACGTGAAGAATACAACGAAAAAGATGTGGAAACTCAAAAGAGTAAAACCTTTCTTCCCGAGACACATCTTTCGTA
This sequence comes from Microcaecilia unicolor, assembly GCF_901765095.1. Classification (NCBI taxonomy): domain Eukaryota; kingdom Metazoa; phylum Chordata; class Amphibia; order Gymnophiona; family Siphonopidae; genus Microcaecilia; species Microcaecilia unicolor. The sequence goes on from NC_044039.1 coordinate 107,717,966, forward strand.
CCCTGGTACAGTCATTGGCAATTAGTCATCTGGACTACTACAACGCACTGTACGCTGGCTGCAAAGAACAGACTATCAAAAAACTCCAAACAGCCCAGAATACTGCTGCCAGACTCATATTTGGAAAAACTAAATATGAAAGTGCAAAACCCCTAAGAGAGAAACTTCACTGGCTCCCACTTAAGGAACGCATTGCGTTCAAGATCTGCACGATTGTACACAAAATCATTCACGCAGACGCCCCAATCTACATGCTAAACCTCGTGGACCTACCTCCCAGAAACTCCACAAGATCATCCCGCAAATTTCTCAATCTGCACTTCCCCAGCTGTAAAGGACTAAAATATAAGCTGATGCATGCCACTACCTTCTCTTACATGAGCACGCAGTTGTGGAATGCATTACCCACAGACCTGAAAACTACTGACGAAATAACTAACTTTCGCAAATCTCTGAAGACATATCTCTTCAACAAGGCCTACAAAGAGAACCCTTAGCCTTACTAAACTACCCCGCCAACCCACCCAGTTATGAAAATCCACCTTCTATACTCACCCGCCTAACACTTTCCTTCCTTCTTCCCTTACTTAATCTCTGCACATTACTAATATCCTGGAATGACAATGTCATAACAAAACTCTGTAAGCCACATTGAGCCTGCAAATAGGTGGGAAAATGTGGGATACAAATGCAATAAATAAATAAATAAAATATGTGCACATGCACATTCATTAATAGAATCAATGTACTAGAAAGGAAAAACATTCCCACATCTCTACAATACTGTACACAAACCGTACTCTCTGTCCTCATGTCCACCTCAAAGACATCACCTGTGCCAATGTAATGTCCCCCCCCCCCCCCCCAATCAGTGTTGTGTGTCTCTCCAATTTCACTTCCAAATGAAGGCAAGAAGGGCCATCCCCTAACTCCTGGTGTACAAACTTGTATCTTGCAGACATTTTGGCATTAGGAGGGACCTAGAGTCCCTGAGGCGCAGGTTCCGGCGGATCCGGAGGGAGTCCCCGACATTATAAGAACAGAGCAACGGCGCCTCAGGGCTCGATGTAAGTATTATAAACAGGGCACCTGTACTCATTTGTAAATGTATTTATTTAATAATGTCGTGTACAATATCAGTTTCCATGTGGCTAATAGGCAACTAGTAAGTCATAACACCTCTGTCCTAGATCAAGGCCTGAGGTTGCAGCTACTCTCCCATGAGTGTGGCTGCAACTTCCAACTAACCTCCTCTGAGATGAATGAGATGACATGCCTCTCTTCTGTAGCCCCCTTTCTGGGGTGGATACTGTTTCATGGAATTTCTACCTGAGGTCCTACTTTTAGTGGATGTCACTCATATTAAAGTAATGTGTTTCCCCCCCCCCCCCCCCCCCCCCCCAAAAAAAAAAAAAAAAACTGGTCATCCAACCATAGTCACAACTCAAAATGCAAAAATGCTGCTGAGGAATGAGTGTGCTCTGCCAACATCCTGTGTACTCTGTGTCAGACCAGCTTCCAGGGTTCCCTGTCATGTCATCTCATGCATCTCACACCCCGGGTGTATAGCCCAGGGCTCACCACTGACCACACCTTTCCCCATCCCCCACCTCATGCCAGCCAGCACCTGCACTATGCAAGCCATGTTGAATGTACTGATCTCAAGGACAATCTTTTTACATACACAGGGCGGTGGCAGCATCAGCAGGAGGAGGAGGATGTGGCAGCCACAGCACCAGAGGCAGAGGAGGAGCAGGAGGAGGCTGTACAGCAGGAGGAGGAGGAGGAGGTTGGGGAAGGTGGGGAAGGGGAGGTGGCGCCCGACCAATGGGTTGATATGCCTCCTCTGGAGGGTGAGGAGGAGAAAGAGGAGGAAGAAGAGGAGAAGGAGGAGGAGCAGTAGCAGCACCCACCAGCCCGAGCAACACCACCAGCACCAGCAACACCAGCACCAATGGACAACCGTGCCGCAGTACTGCAACTCCTGCAGCAACTGGTTGCTGCAGTAAACCAGTTGCTGCTGGAGGTGGCAGCACTGCGGCGTTCTGTAGAGGAGCATCAAGACACTCATAGCCGTCTTGTGCTGGTGCTGATTGAACTTGTTAGAAGGGTCATGGAGGGAGCGCACAGGCCTCATTGAATTTTGTACATAGTTTTTTTTCGTTAATATATAATACAACGTTATACTTTTTTCAACTACCAGGGTCTGTGTCTGTACTTTGTGCACTACATATGTGGTATTATCAAGTGCTGGGGTTGATGTGAGAGGATTCAGCAATCTGGGTTGCATAACAGGTCAACTGTGTCAGAGAAATGTTGGTACATATGTGTCATAAGTATGGCCATACAGAAGGCTACCTGTTCCTTCCAAACTGCATGGCTGTATGGTAAGGGGGGAACAGAAATGCCCATCCAGCCTCTTCCTCCTTACCATAGAGCCCCATAGCACAGAGTTGTGTAAATAATAGGTATGTTGTCTAGCACTAGTGATCTGCCAAGCACAAACTTGCAGATAAACATAGGTAGCGCATAGACGATGTTTGCTCTCTGATTAGCAGACACCCTTACCCACAACCAAACCACGTTGGTGAGAGCCAGGAAGGAGCTACAATCAGCTGGGTCATCTTTTCACGTTGAATGTATCAGCAATGGTATATAATGCTGAGGAGAAAAGAGAAAACAACAGTAAAAGCATTAGATGGATGTTTACTTCATCAAAATTGCAATATAATACATCAGGTACAGAAGGGCACAGGCTAGGGGAATTATATAGGCACCAGGCTGTAGCCACCTGCAGGTAATTTAGAATAGGAACTGTAACCAGAACCCCTCTACCTCACCATAACTTAAGGGCTCAAGGCCGTGGTAGGCATGCACCTGTGGCCACCTAGGAAATGGTTTGCAGGATAGAATTTAGAAATGTTGTTGTTCCATAACTATGGAGGATTGTAGGACACCCCACCCCCAGCAACCTTGAGAATGGGTGGGCACTTCATAAAAGGGGACTGGGGTTCACCACATAAAGAAGGATGGAACCTAGCAGGGAGACACATGAGATGCAAAGCGGGAGAAAAACTACCAGCTATGGATACCCGTGAACCTGGTGAAAATAGAGGTAAGATTTGAATGCAGAGAACAGAGAGAGAATGGGGAGCCCTCGACCATGAGGGATGCACACATCCATTCTCAGGGCTTCTTCCCCTCCCCCACCCCACCTCACAGGCAGCCACAACTGAGTGTGTCCAATAGAAAACAAGACATCTGTACAATGAATTGGGTAGACTCTCAGAGTCCAGTGTATTACAGTCCATTGCTGTCTCTTGCAATCCTCTTGACCAGCTGTCCTACAAGATGCAAGAAGTGTTTGTTTAGCACCTACATAACAGAAAAGGAAGAGGTGGCTGAGAGGTATGAGATTACCTTGAACTTGTGGTGCAAGAATCTGTTGGCTCCAAGGGACCAGAGGCTGCCTACTTCAACAAAGGAAAGAGAGAATGGGGGGCAGTGAGGGAGCACATCACACACAGCAAGCACAGAGAAAGCCGTTTTAAAGAGGCGCCAATAAAGAGAATGCAAACTTCCAAATCGGAAGAGCAGCTGGGGACGTTTATCATTTTCACCCATTATCGAAATTAGGGCATCCAAAACACAGAGCAGCTGGGGACATCCATAGTTCCCCACCCATAATCGAAATGAGGACGCCCAAATCGGCAGAGCAGCTGGGGACATTTAGGGATTTTGTCAATAATCGAAATTAGGACGTCCATCTTGGGGACGCTCCTCATGCTCTTACATGGGCATCCCTGGGACAGTATTTAAGCGTCTTTCTTAGTATTTTCGAATCTTTGCATTGCATTATTAGAATGGCACCAAAACAGCCACCCACCCGCAGGGGTAATTTCAATGACCCTGAAATTGAACTGCTGGTGCAGGAACTACAGAGAAGGCACACACATCTCTTTGCGCCCACGGGCAAGAGGCTAGCTGCTACAACAAAGCAGAGCCACACTGCAAGCATTCTCTGACCCACTACAAACTCTCCTACCACACCCCCTAGCCACACACTCTCCAAGCAGCAAATGACAGTCTTCACAAACACGCTGCAGCAGCACACAGGACAAAGAGACAGAGACAACAAACAGGTAAGGGAATGAAATATGAACTTGGGGACAGTGAATGAAGAGGGACTTGGGGAGGGGATGGGGGAGATAGAGGAAGGAGTAGTGGTGTCTGGTAGGGAAAGCTGAAAAGGTAAAACACAAAAGAGGCAGGTGAGGGTGAAAACGTTCCGACTAGGGGACACAGACAAAGGTAACAGGTACTCAACAAACTCTCAGCTTTCTCTCCAAACAACGATCTCGCCACTCTCCAACTCCACAAAATCGCTAATGGGTCTAAAGACGACTTCCCCCTTAACCTGGTTGCTTTTATTTCAGGTCTAACTAAGGATGCCCATGTTCCCGCCCATGCGAAACCATTTCGCTAGCCGTTATACGTTGGAGGCGCCCATCTCGTAATGTCACCCATAATACGCCCCAAACACGCCCCCTGTGGGGACAACCATAGATGACCCTGTTTCAATTATTGGATTTGGATGACCTTCTTTCACAGGGATGCCCATGTGCCTTTTGTGTCGCTTTTTGGATGCCCTTTCTCTTTCGAAAATGGGCCTGAAAGTAGCACAAATTGGAGAATAGCACCTGCATCTGTCCTGGAGCACTGGAGAGAAACCCTGGAAATCTTTTTATGGGCACTCCATCATAGTGCAAAGTATCTCGCTTAAGTTTGCATCCCTCAAGTATATACATCTTGTGCCTGAAGTTTACAATTTTTAAATTTAATTCCTCCAATAGATTCAAACAAAGAGAACATCCCGCAAAGAGTATTCAACATGGATTTCAGAAAGCTAGAGAATAGTGTAGGAATACTTTACTAGCTCCCAGACCACCCAAAGCCAAATCAGACATCATTTGCACTTTACTACTACTACTACTATTTAGCATTTCTATAGCGCTACAAGGTGTACGCAGCGCTGCACAAACATAGAAGACAGTCCCTGCTCAAAGAGCTTACAATCTAATAGACAAAAAAATAAATAAAGTAAGCAAATCAAATCAATTAATGTGAAAGGGAAGGAAGAGAGGAGGGTAGGTGGAGGCGAGTGGTTACAAGTGGTTACGAGTCAAAAGCAATGTTAAAGAGGTGGGCTTTCAGTCTAGATTTAAAGGTGGCCAAGGATGGGGCAAGTCGTAGGGGCTCAGGAAGTTTATTCCAGGCGTAGGGTGCAGCGAGACAGAAGGCGCGAAGTCTGGAGTTGGCAGTAGTGGAGAAGGGAACAGATAAGAAGGATTTATCCATGGAGCGGAGTGCACGGGAAGGGGTGTAGGGAAGGACGAGTGTGGAGAGATACTGGGGAGCAGCAGAGTGAGTGCATTTATAGGTTAGTAGAAGAAGTTTGAACAGGATGCGAAAATGGAAAGGGAGCCAGTGAAGGGTCTGGAGGAGAGGGGTAGTATGAGTAAAGCGACCCTGGCGGAAGACGAGACGGGCAGCAGAGTTTTGAACCGACTGGAGAGGGGAGAGGTGACTAAGTGGGAGGCCAGCAAGAAGCAGATTGCAGTAGTCTAAACGAGAGGTGACAAGGGTGTGGATGAGGGTTTTGGTAGAGTGCTCGGAAAGAAAGGGGTGGATTTTACGGATGTTGTAAAGAAAGAAACGACAGGTCTTGGCAATCTGCTGGATATGAGCAGAGAAGGAGAGCGAAGAGTCAAAGATGACCCCAAGGTTTCAAGCTGAAGAAACAGGGAGAATGAGAGAGCCATCAACAGAAATAGAAAACGGGGGGAGTGGGGAGGTGGGTTTGGGGGGGAAAATGAGAAGCTCGGTTTTGGTCATGTTTAATTTCAGGTGGCGTTGAGACATCCAGACAGCAATGTCAGACAAGCACGCTGAAACTTTGGTTTAGATGTAAGGTGAGATATCAGGGGTAGAAAGGTAGATTTGGGAGTCATCAGCATAGAGGTGGTAGGAAAAGCCATGGGATGAGATTAATGAACCAAGGGAAGAAGTGTAAATAGAAAAGAGGAGGGGACCAAGAACAGAACCCTGAGGTACGCCGACAGGCAGAGGGATAGAAGTAGAAGAGGATCCACCAGAGTGAACACTAAAGGTGCGGAGGGAGAGGTAGGAAGAGAACCAGGAAAGGACAGAGCCCTGGAATCCAAGTGAGGACAGGATATCGAGGAGTATGCTGTGATCGACAGTGACAAAAGCAGCGGAAAGATCAAGAAGGATGAGGATGGAATATTGACCTCTGGATTTAGCCAGTAATAGGTCATTGGAGACTTTAGTAAGCGCAGTTTCGGTTGGGTGGAGAGGGCAAAAACCAGATTGTAGTGGGTCAAGAATAGCATGTGAGGAGAGAAAATCAAGGCAGCGGCGGTGAACAGCACGCTCAAGTAATTTGGAGAGAAAAGGAAGGAGGGAGATGGGTCGGTAATTAGAGGGACAAGTAGGGTTGAATGAAGGCTTCTTAAGGAGAGATGTGACCACAGCATGTTTAAAAGCAGCAGGGACAGTCGCAGTGGAAAGTGAGAGGTTGAGAATGTGACAGATAAAAGGAATAAGAGCAGGAGAGATGGCATTAAGAAGGTGGGTGGGAATGGGATCAGAGGAACAGGTGGTACATTTTGAGGAAGAAAGGAGAAGTGTAGTTTCCTCAATAGTAACTTCAGGAAAGGAAGAAAGGGAATGAGGGGAAGGAGAGAGAGGGGAATGGACTAGTGGAGGGAGAGGTGGTGAGGTAGAGAAAGCAAGGTTTATCTTTTGAACCTTGTTGTGAAAGAATTCAGCAAGGGTCTGAGGAGATAATGAAGGGGGAGTTGGGGGAGGGGGCACCTTGAGGAGAGAGTTCAATGTGGTGAAGAGAAGTCGAGGATTAGAGCCAAGAGAGTTGGTCAGTTGGATATAATAATCCTGTTTGGCACGTAAAAGAGCAGATTGGAAGGAGGTCAGCATGAACTTAAAGTGTAAGAAATCAGCAAGGCCCGAGATTTCCGCAAGAGGCGTTCGGCGGAGCGGGTACAGGAACGTAGGTAGCGGATATTAGAAGTCAGCCAAGGTTGGGGTTTTGTACGCCTTACAGGGCGGGTCATCAAAGGTGCAAGAGTGTCTAAGGCAGAGGATAGAGTATTGTTGTAAGAAGAAACAGCCTCGTTGACAGACGTGGATGGTGCCACAGTAGAGAGGAGGTTTGAAACATGGGAGGATAGAGATGAAGGGTCAATATCGTGAAGATTCCTAGATAAATTAGATAAGATAGGACGGGACTGGGAGGGAGGAGATTTAAGTGTGAAAGTTATAAGATGGTGATCAGAGGAGGGAAGATCAGAGGCAAGGAAACTAGAGGGTGAACAGTTGGAGGAGAAGATGAGATCAAGACAGTGACCATTTTGATGAGTGGGGGAGGTGGAGCATAGTTGGAGATTAAAGGAGGACGTTAAAGCGAGTAACTTGGAAATATAAGAGTTGGAAGGATCATTATCAGGAATATTAAAGTCACCAAGGATGAGAGAGGGGGAGGAAGGATCATGGAAGAAGGCAAGCCAGGTGTCAAAGTCACTGAGAAAGGATGAAAGGGACTTATCAGGGGGACGATAAATGACCGCTATTCGAAGAGGCAGAGGAGAGAAAAGGCGGATAGAGTGGACTTCAAAGGAGGAAAAACAGTGAGATTGAGGTGGAAGAAGGGGTTGAAATCTGGAGGAGGGAGAGAGAAGTAGTCCAACACCGCCCCCACGGCCAGCAGGGCGAGGAGTATGTGAAAATAGATAACCGCCATGGCACAGGGCTGCGACTGAAGCAGAGTCATCAGGGCAGAGCCAGGTTTCTGTTATGGCGAACAGATGGAGGTGACGTGAGATAAGGAGGTCCTGGATATAGGCGAGTTTGTTACAGATAGAGAGGGCATTCCATAGGGCACAAGAGAAGGGCAGAGAAGAGGAGGGGAGTAGAGAAATAGAGATGAGGTTAGAGAGGTCGCGGTGAGATCTGTAGAGTTGGGATAATAGTTGGTGAGGGGGGCCAGGATTGGGATTGATGTCACCGGCTGAGAGTAAGAGAAGGAGTAAAAGAGAGCAGAGGAGAGTAGGAGAGGTGTGACCACGAAGGCGTCGAAGGCGAGAGGTATTTAGGTGGAATGGGGAAGGCAAAATGGACGGAAGAAAGAGGCGGAGATTAAAAGCCAAGAGGGAGGAAGAGGGTAGGAGAGAAGGTGAGGTGATGAAGTCGATGGATGGGCAGTGAGTTCCTGTAGCGGAGAGAGGTAGGGGGTGAGGGAAAAGATTAGGAAGGGACAGGGCTAGGAAGAGAATGTGAATAGGGGCCATAAATGACTGAGGTACTTTAGCAACTGGGAAGAAGATTAGATGTAAAGAGAAAAATGCCCCGGAGTGGACCTGGGTGTTACCCCGGAGAAGGCTGTAAGGATATGCAGATGAGCTGCAAGTCCTCCACAGCACCTGAAAGGCAGCCGGTGGTAGAGCTGGGCACCTCTCAGCTGAGGAAAGGCTTACCAGGGGTTAGGCCGAAGCCAGCATTCCTCCCCCAGAGGGTCGCCTGATCCTAGCCAAAAAGCACCTGGAAACTCTGTGCACTTGGAGCGAGGGCCCTGGGAAGATCGGGGTGGAACTGGAGTCACCCCAGATACAGCTGTGAGGAAATGCAGAAGGGCTGCAAGTCCTCCACAGCACCTGGTGGGAGTGCTGGGCACCTAGAGCGGAGGCCCTGAGTGGATCGGAGTGGACCTGGGTGTCACCCCGGAGAAGGCTGTAAGGATATGCAGATGAGCTGCAAGTCCTCCACAGCACCTGAAAGGCAGCCGTGGTAGAGCTGGGCACCTCTCAGCTGAGGAAAGGCTTACCAGGGGTTATGGTTTTCCCATCAGGCTAATCATATTCAGAAGATTATCAAGAAACACCAGCAGATTTTGGAAGGGCACTCATGCTTAAGAAGTAAAAAACCAGTTATTGCTTATGCATGCAATAGGAATTTAAAAGAGTGACTTGTTCAATCTTTGTTACCAGAACTCAACACAGAGGAAACCACACACACAGGTTGTTCTCTGTGTGGTTCTTGTTCAGTATGCAAACAAGCCTTAACATGAACAGTTTTTATACATCCTAACAAGAGAAAAACAACTAAGCTTAAGCACCCCACTAACTGTAGTTCCAGTCAAGTAATATATGTAATTACTAGTAAAAAAAGGCTTGTTTCAGAAACCAATGAAATGGGCGCTAGCATGTGGTTTTTTGTGTGTGTGTGTGTGTATGTGTCACAGAGTTATTTTGTGTGTGTGTGTGTGAGTGTGTTAGTGAGGGTGCAGGTTGTTGATGTGTGTCTTTTTTTGTTTTGTTTTGTTTTTTGCTTGGGGGTTGGGGGATGTGCTGTGCTGGCAAAGTGGGTTGGATTGGTGTGTGGCTTTGAGGGTGTGTTTCTGTTGTATTGTGTGTGTGTGGTTTTGTCTGTCAAGGAGGTTTGTGGAGGGGGGTCTTTCTGTTGGTGAAATATAAATGTAAATTTTTGCACATACCCACAGCAGGAATATTCTTCTCTCGTTCCAGTGGTGGTTCTGTGCTCTCCGTGCTGCACAGATAATGAGCCTTTCTGCTGGGGAATGCTCCTCCCTTATTGTCACGTAGTTTCATCTGATTGGTCCGTCTTACGTTGCCTAGTGTTGCCTGGGAACGGTGTTGTGATGGTCCTTTGTGTTTAAGAATGTTGAGGGTGTTTTTTCTGATTGGTCCGTCATGTGAGGGCGGGGCAGAGAGACATGGTCAGTGTGAAGGCTTCACCACCATGAATCCATGAACCCTTCAGTGACTGACTGAGTGACTTCAGAACGTTGTCTTCAGAACGTTGAGGGTGAGTTTTATTATAGTAGATTTGTCTATGTAGTTTGCTTTATGTTGGTAAGACCAAGCGCATGATCAAGACCAGAAACATTGAACATAGAAGTTGCTTCTCTGTTCCTCTAGTTGTGCATTGGAATTGATTAAATCATTCCACAGATGATTTAAAATTATTTTTCATAAAGACTATGGATAAGGCAGCATGGTGATGATATCTGCTGCTACTCAGGATGAATGAAGTTTCATTTTTAATCTTGATACAGTTGAACTGCATGGTCTTAATTTAGAAATGGACCTTAAGCCTTTTCTTTGTTTTTATTTTATCTGCACATACCTGCTGTAATCACTATGATTCAGGGAAGAGCACCCAAGATATATTTCTGTAGAATAGTTCACAGCTAAATAATGTTAGTATAAGAAATACTACTCGTGTAGACTTCATATTGCTTCTCATTTTCTTTATTGCTAACACTGAAAAGGATACTAGTTTTAAGTGAAGTCCATTCACCTGTTTTTCAATCATTTACCTTTTTATCCATTTTGCCTTTATTGGAGTTGATAACATATGCCTTTTGTTATTTTGTGTTATTTTTTTGTATTTTTGTTATTTTTTCATATTTATGACTTTTTTTTATTTTTTTCATATTTATGACTTTTTAGCACCTTCAGTTTTTAATGTTTTAATTTTTTAAACTAATTTTTCCTGTTTTACCCCCACAAAATTGTTTAATGATCATTTTTGTCATACTGAAACTTCTTTTTGTTCCTCCAACTCACTTTTGCTGGATTAATCCAATTTTTTAAGAATTCACACTTTCTTTTGGGATTTTTGAAGTAGTTTTATTTTTTCAGGCTGACCCTTGACCTTTGCTGCAGGCTCATAAATTGGTAGCATTTACTACTTGGTAGATTCTTCATTCCCTGTGTGGAAGAGAAGTGCTGCTACTGCAATTTTAAAAAGCTGTGACTGTATTTTTAATACTAGCTTTTGAACACTATAAGTTCTTCTTTTAATTTATCTTTTTTTCTAAACATGTATAGGTTTGTTAACTGCCTTTTACCTTTAGGGGAATGTGTGTTTATACTCCCCTATAGGTACGTGTCCTTTTTAGTGTACTTTGCATTTGTTTGTATATGTAATAATGATGTATGCTCTGTTGTGCAGTTTTCCTAGATATATAACTTAAGTCAACAATCTTCCAAATATTGTCCGCTGCCTGCCTCTTGGGATCAAAGCTCAGATCTAGTAACAGTCTAGCAAGCCTCACTGCCAAAAATTTAGCTAAGATTTTGACATCTGCATACAGGACAGAGGTGGGTCTATAGGGCTGATAATCTGTCACATCTTTGCCCTCCTTAGGGATAACAGAGATCCAGGCCTCCAACATAGTAGGAGCAATAGTCCCCGCCCCCCCCCCCCCCCCCCATCTCGAATCCCATTCATAAGATGAGCCAACAAAGAGGACAGCTCGGGTGCAAAGGTTTTTTAAAACTCAACCGGTAGACCATCCAACCACGGTGCCTCTTTGGGTGTCACAAGAGCATCCAAAGCTGTCTTCTGAGTATCAGACAAGGAGAACAGCTCCAGAGCACCCAAGTAATCATTGATATCATTAGGGAGAATCTTAAAGACACCTGTAAATAAATCAGCTAAAAATTCCCTAAATGGCCTCCTGATCTGTACTGATTTATATAAAAGTTGACCTGTATAGTCCTTGATCTTACCCACAATCCGTTCAGATTGAGCTTTATGGAGTTTAAAAGCCAACAGGGAGCTCGTCTTCCCCGTATATTCATAACACACGTCCAGAAATCATTAAAAACCAACTTGTTCAAAAAGGCATACCCTAACAATCCAACTTAAATGCCTGAACCCTGCAACACTACGAAACTAATACTAGAACCGGACAAAACCTAACTCTTCCTCTTTGATTACCTAATGTATTCTGTCACTCATGAACTATAACACAATACCACTCTGTATTTGTCATACCGGAATTGGTGATCGCCATCATGGTACTATGTAAGCCACATTGAGCCTGCAAATAGGTGGGAAAATGTGGGATATAAATGCAACAAATAAAAAACAAATAAATAATGTTTCTGACAAAGCCTGTCTAATGCAAATTGCAAGTCTTCCTGATTGAATTCTTCTAGCAATAAACGAGTCTGTCTAAGAAAATTCAGAATCTGCTTGCTGCCTGTTCACTTATACTGCAACTCAAGAAGAGCCAACCAGGCGAGATGCTGCTGCCTCAGTAGACCTCTGGCCCCTACACTTCCTGGACACATGTTTTAAAAAGAAGCTTCAAGTACACTGCATTCAAAGTATCCCAGACAACAGGGAAAGAGGGGTCAGAATCTAGATTATGCTCCAGGTAATCAAGAAGGGTTTTTCTATATTCCTCCTAACCACCTCTTGGTCCTTAAGCAAGCTGGTGTTAAGGGTCCAAACTCGCTCCACCGGCTAATCCCAAATACCAGCAAGGTCAACTCAAAAGACAGCATGGTCCGAGAAAGTCTGAGTCCCAATTTCCACCCTTCCACTGAGTCCTAAAGAGAATTTTCTAAGTAAATATAATCTATATGGGTATATAGGTCATGGGGTGAAGAGTAAAAGGTGTAATCTCTCTGGCGCCCCTTACAATCTCTCCAAATATCTACCAGGCCTAAGTCTTGCAGCACATTTTTCAAAGGCTAGCTTTTAAGTTTCCACCTGGTCATACTGAAGAAGAGTCTAAGATGGGGTTCAGACAAACATTACAGTCACCTCCTATCACCAAAGGTTTGTTTTCAAAATGGGTGCTGAGATTTCCCACAGTTGTCTTGCAGATCTCGACAGTTTTGCGAGACTGCCGCAGGGAGTCTTGGAAGCCATTTTTTGAAACATGGCGGTGTGGCACCGGGTAAAATAGCGGCAGTGTTCAAGAAAAAATGTTGTTCTTTCCTGCCCCCGCAGAGACCACTAGATCACCAGGGCCCTTCAAGGTGGGACCGGGCAAGGCCCACTGAGGCTCGGGGGAGGGGGCTGTAGTATGCAGCAGAGGTAGTGGCAGGGTAGGAGGAGAGCCTCTGGGGCCCCTAGAGCCTCTGGGCCCTCGGGCACTGACCAGTTGCCCAAATGGTCAGTCCACCCCTGTGCACGTTAGACATTTTTCTGCAAGAAACACGTATATTTGCCTATTATGCAATTTTGGGGATGTTTTTCTATTTCAAAAATGTGCCCGGTAGTGTGTTGGATTTGTAAATCATAATTTGGAGTTTCTGTATGACCAAGTACTAAACAACTGATTTTTCGGTAAATATATAAAGAAGATATGCAGAGAACACCAGGCATAGGTCCTAAATCAAGATTCTGATTATGTTTCCTAAATCATAGAAAATGTCCAAATTCAAATCTGAGATCCATGCATAAAATCATCTTAGCATTCAGTCCAAAGTGAGAACCAGTTCTGGTTTTTAAAACATTCTATGCAGAGAGTTGTAGTTCTGATTTTTCTAAGAATGTCAGAACTTGATCTTCATGTACGCAGTGAGGCAAAACTAGAGCCAGATCTGCTTCTTCAGGTTGGTTCTCATTAGGTGAAAATAAATCATGTATTATAATCTAAGAACCTCCCATCCCAACACATGATTTAGGACTGATTGCTCTTAGACCTCCCATTCAGTTATTCAGCTTGTAATTTATGAGCTATGGTTCAATGGAAAGCATTCAGTGCTGCAAAATAATTTGGCTAACTTGTAAAATAAATTTCAGAATATATTATAAGTGTGTAAACTCTACCTTCCTGTTTTAGGTATAAATTTACTCCTTTCAAAATAAATATTTGTTAATTGTAATGTTGATTTTTCTTGCATTGTTTTACAAAAGCTCAGATAAGCAGGCCTGGAAAATTGTGGTGATGTAATTGCTCCACCAGCTGGCCAGCTACAATATTTTACTACGTTTTATAATGAAACAAAAGGTCTTAGGCCTACTGACTTTAGACCAAGCAAACCAGCTTTTACAGAATCTGTTGTGCAGACCAACACATTCAAAAGTCAGTGCCAAAGATTTTAGTCATACAGGGGTCCTTTTACTAAGGTGTGCTGAAAATGGCCTGTGGTAGTGTAGGCATGTGTTTTAGGCGTGCGCGGAATCATTTTTCAGCACACCTGCAACAAATGCCTTTTAAAAAATTTTGCTGAAAATGGACGTGTGGCAAAATGAAAATTGTTCTAAAACGCGGATCTGAAAAGGGAGTGTGGCCATGGGAAGAACATGGGCATTCCCTGAATTTACGCACAGTGTGGCCATGGGAAGAACATGGGCATTCCTTGAATTTACGCACAGTGTTATAGAATATGCACATTCAGTTCGCTATTTAGGAGTCAGCATTTACACCATAATTGGCATAAATGGCTGCGACTAAATATAGTCGTAGAAAACAGGTGCTGGGTGTATTCTATGAATTATACCTAGATTTAGGCATATTCTATAAACCACACCTAACTTTAGGCGTAGTTTATAAAATACACCTAAGTGTATATTTTTTGTCACTGATTTTTTTTAGGCTTGATATATAGAATCTAGCCCTTTATATCTTAAAACCTCTTTCAATGTCTTTAATAATATCCAACAGTTTGTGAATTATTATGTTTTTGTTTATTGTGTATATTTGATTGTACCCAGCCTTGACCCACAGTGATTTGGTGGGCCTTGTAACTAAATACATTTTTTTAAACAAAGAAGCATAACTTTTTTTTTCTGATTTCCTTAAAAATTGAAAAATCAGGAGACCAGCTCCCAACAAAAACCATGTTTTGTTGTGCCTGTATCAAGAAAGTTGGTCATCTCTGAGATCATCAATTCTACAGCTAAAGCATTAACCTATATCTGTTAAAAAATAGCAATTTCCTAAATATTATCATAACCACACATTCCAATAATAGAATTTACAATGATAAATTCTCATTTTCTTTCTATCTTTGCACTATCATCCTATTTATGTGTCATATAAGGCATTACCTCATGCACTACGCTTGTCTTGGTGTACTATCTGCAACAAGGCATAAAAATAAATGTCTGTATTGTAACTGGTTCCCACTAACAAATCCTTGTAACCACACACAGTACATTCATAAAGTCCTTTTACTGCTTTTTCAATACTCTTTTTATCTTAGTGACCTCAGTTGTACACATTGTCCAATAAATGTTATGACAATGGATTTTGCACACAGATCTTCATCAGTTCACTGTATTACCGAATTTTTTCTCACTTAGATTATTACTATTAAATACTCATCTTATTTAGATGTATCGGACCCAGGGGTTGATGTTAATGTCTGACATGCATGTTTCGCCCTCTCCTAGGGCTGTCTCAAGGACTGACCCCTACAAAGAATAAAAATATGTAAACATACCACCCATCCTTATGCGGTGCGTCGATAGAGTTGATACTTTTTTTTAAATACTCATACCGACTAACCACAACATTCTTCCCCTCAATCTTACCCATTGCCGTCTTAGCCATTGCAATCTTACCCATTGCCATCGGACCCATTGGGTCCGATACATTAAATAAGATGAGTATTTAATAGTAATAATCTAAGATTGAGAAAATATTCGGTAATACAGTGAACCGATGAAGATCTGTGTGCAAAATCCATTGTCATAACATTTATTGGACAATGTGTACAACTGAGGTCACTAAGATAAAAAGAGTATTGAAAAAGCAGTAAAAGGTCTTTATGAATGTACTGTGTGGTGTTACATTTTTGTTAAGTTGACTTTTATTTCATTTTAGCACTCACACAAAATAAGATACTATGATCAAATAATGCATATTGTTTTGTTTTAGAATGCATTATGTAGAGTGCACTAAACAAAACAGCATGTGCTACAATGAAGCAAAATTCAATAAAATGAAAACATACATCCCTACTGAGAGAGAGTTCGTATGCATTAGAGGAGGTAAGGGCAACCTTGGTTCTCAAGGGCCGCATCCTAGTTAGGTTTTCAGGATTTCCTCAATGAATATGCATGAGATCTATTTGCATGCACTGTTTTTATTGTCTGCAACTAGATCTCATGCATATTCATTGGGGAAATCCTGAAAACCTGACTGGATTGTGGTCCTCAAGGCCAGAGGTTGCCCTCCCCTGCACTAGAGCATGATTTCTAAGTAACAATGACACAGAAAGAATTTCTCCACAAATTTAACCCATATGCATGTCAAAACATGGTTACTGTGTAGAGACATTTTCATGATATCATACATATTTAGAATTGGGTGTAGAAGCCACTGTAATATGAGTTTGATATAGAGGCATGAAGCATGAAGAATCCCAAAGGAGAATAAAAGTGTGGATAGGTTTGAGCAAATCCAGGTTTGTTTGTAGAGTGACACCATCAGCAAAATATCCATAGTGACACTTCCACTTCTGTAACTACTAACATCTTTTTTTTTTTTGAGGGGGCAGGGTTTTTGAGAAATATCTATTTATTGCTCAAATTTTCCTGAATACTTGCTTTTTACAACAGTTGCTATTAGGGTATTTTGCTTCTAATTTGCCCTCCGGAGGCTAAAAATACTGTAATTTGTGTGAATCAAGCCCATTGTTTCTACTATTTTTGCTTTTGATGTGAATGACACATTCATAGACAGAAATAACTCAGGATGCTGGTGTGCTAATTGTCACCTATGCTAGTATCACTCAGACTAAATCTGCTTTAACAGTTCAAAGATCTGAGGGAAAGACATGCTTTATGACATGGTGCTTTGTCAATGTAAAAATAAGGCAGTGCACAATTGTAAAGTATAAATAAAAGCAATAAAAATCTCTTTAACTAAAAAGAAAAAAAGATGTAAAAATAAGACCAAGGGCAGAGCTTGTAATGAAAAAAGTAGCTTTGGGAAAGTAACTTACTATTACTCTCATCCTGTTTCCTCCAAAGACAGGTTCAGAAGCCATCAAATACAGAAAAAAATCTTTTATTTAGATACAGTGATTCATTTTGCAGATATAAAAATAGGAAATTCAAAACTAACCATGAATATTAATGCAGACCAAATAACAGAACTATGTAGCATGGAAATATAGACTTGATTACAAAGACCATAAGACTATTCTAATCTGCCCATTTACTTTTTTTTTATTACGCATCCATCTATCTCCTTGTAGCCTTATTGTGACTGCTCGTTCTAGAGCTATCAGCTGCAAAGTAAATTCAGTTGCATATTCTTTTATGCTAACAGATGATAATTTCATGCAGATTTCTTGGAAGTCTATAACCTCATACAATATGAATACCCAAAAGCTTTGAAGATGAGTGGGCCAATATGCAAAACCATTTAGGATGAAGTTAAACTATATTATACTATACTGTTACTTCCGCAGTAATCAAAATTAGTTCTATGTGGTTTACAATAAGACATAATCACAGGTTTACCTGAAGAAGATATATATCTTAATAACACACCTTGGAAACTATAACTGACATGCATCACATTTAAAGTGTATAGCAATTACATTAAATTAGTAAAAAAAAAAAAAACCCTACCTTAAAATATAAAATGCAGAACCAAGAGTGATTAGCAATTCAGAAATCTCTCAAACATCCAAGTTTTAAGTATTTTTCTAAATTTCAGGAGCTAACAGATACTCTAATAAGAACAGGGAGGTCATTCTAAAATTTGGCCTCTATAAAGCAAAATGAGAACTGAAAAACCTTATTAACCTTGGAGATGGTAGATGTGTGAGCAAAATTTACACAGTTGTACAGTAATGGTCTGACAAGGGACCGTTAGACTATGAAGGAGCAAATGGGGCACTCAGAAAGGACAAGGCCATAGAGGAGAAATTGAATGAATTCTTTATTTCAGTCTTTACAGAAGAAGCTGTAAGAGATATACCTGTACTGGAAATGGTTTTCAAAGGTAATGATGCAGAGGAACTGAAAGAAAGCTCAGTAAACCTGGAAGAAGTACTGAGCCAAATCGACAAATTAAAGAGCAATAAATCACCTGGACCGGATGGCATACATCTAAGGGTATTCAAAGAACTCAAGCATAAAATTGTTGATCTGCTGTTATTGATATGTAACCTGTTATTAAAATCATCCATAGTACCTGAAGATTGGAGGGTGGACGATTTTTTAAAAGGGTTCCAGGGTTGATCCAGGAAATTATAGACTGGTAAGCCTAACATCAGTGCCGGGTAAAATAGTGGAAACTATGATAAAGAATACAGTTATGGAACGCATAAATAAACATGGTTTAATTGGACAGAGTCAACATAGTTACAGCCAAAGGAACTATTGCCTCAACAATTTGCTTCATTTCTTTGAAGGCATGAATAAACATATGGATAAAGGTGATCCAGTTCATGTAGTGTATCTAGATTTTAAGAAAGTTTTTGATAAACTTCCTCATGAGAGACACCCAAGAACATTAAAGAGTCATGGGATAGGAGGCAAGGTTCTGGTGTGGATTATTGGACAGAAAACAGAAAGTAGGGTTAAATGGTCATTTCTCTCAATGGAGGAGAGTGAATAGTGGAGTGCCTCAGGGATCAGTACTGGGACTGGGGCTATTTAACATATTTATAAATGATATGGAAATCAGAATGACAAGGGAAGTGATTAAATTTGCAGATGATACAAAACTATTCAAGGTTGTTAAAACACATGCAGAAAATGAAACATTGCAGAAAGACCTTAGGAAATTGGAAAACTGGGCATCCAAACGGCAGATTGAATTCAATGTGAACAAATGCAAAGTGATGTACATTGGAAAGAATAATCCAAATTATAGTTACCTGATCCTAGGTTCCACCTTGGGAGTCCACACTCAAGAAAAAGATCTAGGTGTCGTTGTAGATAATATGCTGAAATCTTCTGCTCAGTGTGTGGCAGCTCCCAAAAAAGAAACAGGATGCTAAGAATTATTAGGAAAGGGAGGTGAATAAGAGCAAAAATATTATAATTCCTCTAATTCGCTCCATGGTGTGACCACACTTTGAGTACTGCATTCAGTTCTGGTCACCGCATCTCAAAAAAGATATAGCAGAATTAGAAAAGGTTTAAAGAAGAGTGACCAAAATGATAAAGGGGATGGAACTCTTCTCATATTAGGAAAGGCTAAAGAGGTTAGGGCTCTTCAGCTTGGAAAAGAGATGAGGGGAGATATGATTGAGGTCTATAAAATCCTTAGTGATGTAGAACGAGTAGAAGTGAATTGATTTTTTACTTGTTCTGAAAGGGGACACTCGAGGAAGTTACATGGAAATACTTTTAAAAGAAATAGGAGGAAATATTTTTTTCACTCATTAAGCTCTAGAATTCTTTGCAATAGGATGTAGTAACAGTGGTTAGCATATCTGGGTTTAAAAAAGGTTTGGACAAGTTCCTGGAGGAAAAGTCCATAGTCTACTATTGAGACAGACATGGGGAAGCTACTTCTTGCCCTGGAATTGGTAATATGGAATGTTGCCACTATTTCAGTTTGTGCCAGGTACTTGTGACCTGGCTTGGCCACTGTTGGAAACAGGATACTGAGCTAGATGGACCATTAGTCTGACCCAATATGGCTATTCTTATGTTCTTAGTCTGTATGAGGTACTATTTTGAATGTATTTAACCTCAGCTCAACTACATAGGTTCAATTCAGACTATTCTGATGGAGGCTGGAAAGGCTGTCTTGAGAGAGGTACTGTTATATATATGTAGTGAACATGCCCTAAAATAAACCTTTTTGGGAAGGGCTCAGACAGGCAATCCAATTCATTTTCGTCTGTTTGTACCCTCAGCTATTCTCTGGAATTGCTAGGTGAAATACATGACCCAGAGGCAATAGCTCTGAATAAAGGGAATGTAATGAATTTTATTATTCTAGAAGTCAAAGGGGCCATAGCAGCAGTTGATAAGTACGTGGAACTTGAGACCCCAAGGTGTATAGATCTATGATGACCATGGGAAAAGACATGTATAATAGTAGTCATGTTTTATTTCATTACTGATCTTCTTCTCATTGTAACAGTTCAATCAAAAAGAAAATGAAAAAAAAATGTTAACTGTATAAACAGCCCACTGTTTATACAGTTCCAGTGCAAGATTCTTATCCAAGAATCAAGAGGATGTAGGACCAAGTGTAGAAATTTGTTGCATAAGTCAGAAGACGCTGAAAAATGAAGATGAAAAGAGGGTCTGTAGGACCAAAACAAGTACTATGAAGCACTGTATGTGTTCCTATATAACAAAGATATAAGGGATTATAAAATAACCTGACTTTAAAAATGCAGACTCAAGCTTATTCCAGCTTTCAGTGCAAAACCTATTATTTGCAGAAGCTGCAACCTTGCATACAGACAAAGATGGCTGACAAGGGTCCCAATATGCTAGAATAACAAGGGCGTTATCAGCACTGATGTCATGGCCAGAACAGCCAAAGGTTCTAGAGGAGATCCGGGAAATTATAGATCGGTGAGCCTGACGGTGCCGGGCAAAATGGTAGAAACTATTATAAAGAACAAAATTACAGAGCATATTCAAAAGCATAGATTAATGAGACAAAGTCAACATGTATTTAGTGAAGGAAACTCTTGCCTCACCAATCTATTATATTTCTTGGAAGGGGTGAACAAACATGTGGATAAAGGTGAGCTGGTCGATGTTGTGTATCTGGATTTTCAAAAGGCATTTGACAAAGTACCGGTTAAAAGATAGAAAACAGAGAGTAGGGTTAAATGGTTAGTATCCTCAATGGAGAAGGGTATATAGTGGGGTTCCACAGAGGTCTGTGCTGGGACCATTGCTTTTTAATATATTTATAAATGATCTAGTGATGGGAGTAACTAGTGAGGTAATTAAATTTGCTGACGAAACAAAGTTATTCAAAGTTGTTAAATCTCAAGAGGATTGTGAAAAATTACAAGAGGACATCACGAGTCTGGGACTGGGCATCTAAATGGCAGATGGCATTTAATGTGAGCAAGTGCAAAGTGATACATGTGGGAAAGAGGAACCCAAATTATAGCTATGTAATACAAGGTTCCACATTAGGAGTCACCAACCAGGAAAGAGATCTAGGTGTCATCGTTGATGATACATTGAAACCCTCTGCTCAGTGTGCAGCAGTGGCTAAGAAAGCAAACAGAATGTTAGGTATTATTAGGAAAGGAATGGAAAACAAAAATAAGGACATTATAATGCCTTTGTATTGGTCCATGGTGCAACTGAACCTCAAATATTCTGTTCAATTCTAGTCACCACATCTCAAAAAAGATAGTGGAATTAGGAAAAGTACAGAGAAGGGCAACAAAAATGGTAAAGGGGATGCGACGACTTTCCTATGAGGAAAGGCTAAAGCGGCTAGGGCTCTTCAGCTTGGAGAAAAGATGGCTGAGGGGAGATATGATAGAGGTCTATAAAATAAGGAGTGGAATAGGTAGATGTGAATCAAGGCTTGAAACACACAGGAAGTAACAACAATGCAAGGTGAAAGAACAGACAGGAGCCAGCTCAGAAGCTGACCATTGGGAAATAAGGTGAGTCAAAGAGGGGTCACGACCACAGTCATGACATCCATCCAAGGAGCAGACTGCGCTAAAGCTGATTGAACATTTGATGAACATGCTGTCACAGGCTAGAAGTGTACCATGTACTTAGGAGTCTAGCTTAGTGATTAGGTGCTTTTACTCTGAGCTGTTTCTATGATAATACTTCCTGTGTCTTTATTCTTGCCTTCTTTGCACATTATCTTTGCTACTATTGTAAATAAATGCACACTCTATTTTTATAATACTTGGTTGTGGAGTTAGTTGTTTCTATTATTTAGGGTGCAGTGAGCTTGGATCTAAGCATGAGAGGGAACACATTTGCTTCTGATACTTCACTCACTAAGGCTGATATTACCAGAGACCTATTCCTGTTAGAATTTATGCTGTCAGGTACCCCAATAACACCCCAAAAAGGGTTGTGTCTATATGCACTCATAGGTCTACCTGCAAAAACTGTTGCTCAATGGTAGGATTGGCTCTGCAGGAATCAATATTTGAACATCATCAACATAAAATTTAAAAAATACCCCTAATTTAAATAAAACCCGAGCCAATAGTAATAAATAAATATTTAGAAAACACTGGCAATTCCTATTTTTAATCTTTCACATTACATTCCCAATGAATCAGAATTTCGTATTCTCAAAAAGGGTTTATCCTTTGTGCCCGACTGCTGGCTACAATGCGTTCCAAACTAGAGTGGACCTGTTTAAATTTAATTGTAACCTTCAGATCATACACACCTTCTCCAAGAGTGATGTTCCACACCATGAGATCTCTGTAGTTAAGTACTACTACTACTATTTAGCTTTTCTGTAACGCTACAAGGCGTACACAGCGCTGCACAAACATAGAAGAAAGACAGTCCCTGCTCAAAGAGCTTACAATCTAATAGACAAAAAATAAAGTAATCAAATTAATTAATGTGTACAGGAAGGAGGAGAGGAGGGTAGGTGGAGGCGAGTGGTTACAAGTGGTTACGAGTCAAAAGCAATGTTAAAGAGGTGGGCTTTCAGTCTAGATTTAAAGGTGGCCAAGGATGGGGCAAGATGTAGGGGCTCAGGAAGTTTATTCCAGGCGTAGGGTGCAGCAAGACAGAAGGCGCGAAGTCTGGAGCTGGCAGTAGTGGAGAAGGGAACAGATAAGAAGGATTTATCCATGGAGCGGAGTTCACGGGAAGGGGTGTAGGGAAGGACAAGTGTGGAGAGATACTGGGGAGCAGCAGAGTGAGTACATTTATAGGTTAGTAGAAGAAGTTTGAACAGGATGCGAAAACGGATAGGGAGCCAGTGAAGCGACTTGAGGAGAGGGGTAGTATGAGTAAAGCGACCCTGGCGGAAGACGAGACGGGCAGCAGAGTTTTGAACTGATTGGAGAGGGGAGAGGTGACTAAGTGGGAGGCCAGCAAGAAGCAGATTGCAGTAGTCTAAACGAGAGGTGACAAGCATGTGGACGAGGGTTTTGTGCTTGGAAAGAAAGGGGCGGATTTTACGAATGTTGTAAAGAAAGAAATAATAGGTCTTGGCGATCTGCTGGATATGAGCAGAGAAGGAGAGAGAGGAGTCAAAGATGACCCCAAGGTTTCAAGCTGAGGAGACAGGGAGAATGAGAGAGCCAGCAACAGAAATACAAAACGGGGGGAGTGGGGAGGTGGGTTTGGGGGGAAAAATGAGAAGCTTGGTTTTGGTCATGTTTAATTTCAGGTGGCGTTGAGACATCCAGACAGCAATGTCAGACAAGCACGCTGAAACTTTGGTTTGGATGCAAGGTGAGATATCAGGGGTAGAAAGGTAGATTTGGGAGTCATCAGCATAGAGATGGTAGGAAAAGCCATGGGATGAGATTAATGAACCAAGGGAAGAAGTGTAAATAGAAAAGAGGAGGGGACCAAGAACAGAACCCTGAGGTACGCCAACAGGCAGAGGGATAGAAGTAGAAGAGGATCCACCAGAGTGAACACTAAAGGTGCGGAGGGAGAGGTAGGAAGAGAACCAGGAAAGGACAGAGCCCTGGAATCCAAGTGAGGACAGGATATTGAGGAGTATGCTGTGATTGACAGTGTCAAAAGCAGCTGAAAGATCAAGAAGGATGAGGATGGAATAGAGACCTCTGGATTTAGCCAGTAATAGGTCATTGGAGACTTTAGTAAGCACAGTTTCGGTTGAGTGGAGAGGGCGAAAACCAGATTGTAATGGGTCAAGAATAGCATGTGAGGAGAGAAAATCAAAGCAGCGGTGGTGAACAGCATGCTCAAGTAATTTGGAGAGAAATTGGAGGAGGGAGATGGGTCGGTAATTAGAGGGACAAGTAGGGTCGAGTGAAGGCTTCTTAAGGAGAGGTGTGACCACAGCATGTTTAAAGGCAGTAGGGACAGTTGCAGTGGAAAGTGAGAGGTTGAGAATGTGACAGATAAAAGGAATAAGAGCAGGTGAGATGGCATTAAGAAGGTGGGTGGGAATGAGATCAGAGGAACAGGTGGTACATTTTGAGGAAGAAAGGAGAAGTGTAGTTTCCTCTATAGTAACTTCAGGAAAGGAGTAAAAGGAATAAGGGGAAGGAGAGAGAGGGGAACGGACTAGTGGAGGGAGAGGTGGCGAGGTAGAGAATTCAAGGTTTATCTTTTGAACCTTGTCATGAAAGAATTCAGCAAGGGTCTGAGGAGATAATGAAGGGGAAGTTGGGGGAGGGGGCACCTTGAGGAGAGAGTTCAATATGGTGAAGAGAAGACGAGGGTTAGAGCCAAGAGAGTTGGTCAGTTGGATATAATAATCCTGTTTGGTGCGTAGAAGAGCAGATTGGAAGGAGGTCAGCATGAACTTAAAGTGTAAGAAATCAGCAAGGGCCCGAGATTTCCGCCAGAGGCATTTGGCGGAGCGAGTACAGGAACGTAGGTAGCGGATATTAGAAGTCAGCCAAGGTTGGCTGGACTCCCCCTGGTCCTATTCATCCATTAATATCCATTAATATCAGCTTTTAATTCATGTGTGGAAAATGACCTAAAGAAAAAATCAAGGTATTATAACATCACCAGTTGAGCGCAATGCCTTTAAAGATTTCACCCGCAATCCAGACATTGTGATCAAACCCGTCGAAAGGAATCTAAGTGTCATAGTCAATGATACGTTGAAATCTTCTGCTCAGTGTGCTGTGGCAGCTAAGAAAGCAAATAGAATGATAGGTATTATTAGGAAAGGAATGGAAAACAAAAATGAGGACGTTATAGTGCCTTTGCATCGCTCCAAGGTGCAACTACACCTCGAGTATTGTGTTCAATTCTGGTCGCCGCATCTCAAAAAAAGATATAGTGGAATTAGGAAAGGTACAGAGAAGGGCAATGAAAATGATAAAGGGGATGGGATGACTTCCCTATGAGGAATGGCTAAAGCAGCTGGGGCTCTTCAGCTTGGAGAAAAGACGGCTGAGGGGAGATATGATAGAGGTCTATAAAATAATGAGTGGAGTGGAATGGAATGGGTAGACGTGAAGCGTCTGTTTACGCTTTCCAAAAATACTAGGACTAGGGGGCATGCGATGAAGCTACAAAGTAGTAAATTTAAAATGAATTGGAGAAAAGTTTTCTTCACTCAACCTGTAATTCAACTCTGGAATTCGTTGCCAGAAAATGTGGTAAAGGTGGTTAGCTTAGAAGAGTGTTAAAAAGGTTTGGATGACTTCCTAAAGGAAAAGTCCATAGACCATTATTAAATTGGACTTGGAGAAATTATTTCTGGGATAAGCAACTGTAAGGGGGCAGGAAAAGGTTAGACCAAAAGAATACGGGAACAGGCGCTCAAGCAGGTAGGAGGTTACAGAAAGAGAAAGTTTCAGTATCAAGTTCCCAGTACACCGAGGGTTCGCCCCCTAGTGGCCAAGAGAACAGCCCAAGTATTGCAGAGGGGGAGGAACTATCAGTCCCAAGAACCCTCTCTTCCTAGACAAGTCACACAGGAGCTGGGAGGCGGGGATGGGGAAATGATTTCTGATGAAAGTGATGAAGAACAGGTGGGAGAGCCAGGGGAGGAGGGGGCTAGGGATTATGATAAAATGGAGGTAGCTGAGGAGCTGGGAGAGGAAGTATGGAGATTGCAGCTCTGGCTCAAACTAAAGAGAATGCAGTGAGAGGTTTCCTGGCAGCCTAGCTGAGCTAGTTGTGGAAGACTGGAGAAGGAAGGTTGAGGCAATGGGGGAAAACCCTGTGGGAAAGATGTGCCAGGTAATTTGCCTAAGAAAATAGAAAGGGGTGTTGCAGAATTTAAGCACCGGAGTAGAAGAAATGAAAGAGATTTGCTTGTTTGATGAACTGTGACTATATGAAGAAATATATTGATGTTGTAAAGGTGTGGAAACACATCAACTACTGAGAGTTTTGGAAGCAGTGTCTGAAAAGGAAAGGCACAGTAAAGCTTCCTCCAGCTGTGTGCAGGACTGAGGTGAGAAAGAAGTTCCACTGTGAAGCTGTAAGCAGTACCCGTATGGATTGACTAAATAAACTTTCATTTATAAGAAGTCTTGCAGTTGGTGTGCATTTGTGGAGGGGATAGTCGTTAAGATAGAAAGAGCAGTGGTGCTCGCATGAGAACTGGAGCTGAAGAAAGAGTTAAGCAAGGACCGTCCAGCCGGCAGTGCATCTGAGGAAGCCAAGCACGGCTGACCTAGGCCAGACCTTGGATGAGGGACCAGCTGACATAAAATGTTTTCTACTTTTTTGGGGATCTTGCCAGGTATTTGTGACCTGGATTGGCCACTGTTGGAAACAGGATGCTGGGCTTGATGGACCTTTGGTCTGTTCCAGTATGGCAATACTTATGTACTTATGTAAGGGCAGTGGAATAGTCATCATGGACCGTACCAATTATGTGAAAGAAATAAACAACTAGACAATTGAAAATTTGACATTCCTCTAGATAAAGATCCTACAGATGAGATCAAGAAAGATATTACTGCATTAATTGATATCGCCTCAAAAATGGGTTTTCTAACTCACAAAGAAAAGACATTTTTATAGGTTATGTATAAATTTGTCCCCACCATTAACATATTACCAAAAATTCACAAGTTTCTGGAGAATCCTCCTGGCAGGCCCATTATTTCAGGTAATGGGTCCATTTTGGAACCTTTATCTATCTTTGTTGATTTTTTTCCTGTGACCGTTCGTCCCACTCATTCCTTCCTATGTGCAAGACACAACTCACATGATCAATATTTTACAAGAATATGATGGTCCATTAACAGACACTATTATGGTCACCATGGACACTGAATCACTATTCACCAATATTCCACAGTTAGAAGCGAACCATATCATCGAACAAACTCTACAAGAAAGAAAGACTCATAAGCGAATAATACCCAATCATTTAATTCTGACTTGTGCCACCATTGCTCTAACTAAAAATTATTTTGTTTTTGAGAATATATATTATCAACAAATAAAAGCTACCACTATGGGTGCCAGTATGGCTCCAGATCTGGCAAACTTGTATGTTGGCAACTTTGAAAAGGAGCACCTCACAACCCTAGTGGTTAGGGTGGTTGACTTTGGTCCTGAGGAACTGAGTTTGATTCCCACTTCAGGCACAGGCAGCTCCTTGTGACTCTGGGCAAGTCACTTAACCCTCCATTGCTCCATGTAAGCCTTATTGAGCCTGCCATGAGTGGGAAAGCGCGGGGTACAAATGTAATAAAATAAAATTTGGTGTGATTGATTCCTCATACACATTTTTGTCTACCCGCATTTAGAAGTTCAAGTTAAGTAATTTCTCACTTCTTTTTTTGGATCCATTTACTATCTTTCCTGTGAAGCTTCAGCAACCTTTGAATATGAGAATTAATGGGTTTTTATGCTGATGAAGATAGCCAGCCCACATGATTTCCTTCACCTTTATCTTTAAAAATAATCATAGTAGGTGGAGGTTGGGTTCAGAGGCTTTTTCCCTTTTCTCATGTCAGTTGCACTTCACAGGTTTATAGTATTGGTTAAAGTACTTTGCAACTCCTAATATGAGAGATATTTTTGTGTGCTGATATTAGGACTCTCTACTCCTTTTTGTAAATATACCTTTTACAGTGGCGTTCCTGGGGGGGCTGGCACCCGGGGCAAATCGCCGATGTGCCCTGCCCCCCAGATGCAGCGCAGACCCCCCCCCCCCCGGCGAAAGGACACCCCCGCGAAGGAACCCCCCCCCCCGCTGGGTGCACGCCGCTGGGGGGGGTGCCGCACGCGCCTGTCCTCCGTTGTTCCATGCTTCTTCTCTACCCCGGAACAGGAAGTAACCTGTTCCAGGGCAGAGAACAAGCATGGAACAATAGAGGACAGGCGCGCATGGCACCCCCCCAGCGGCGTACACCCGGGACGGACCGCACCCACCCCCCCCCCTAGGAACGCCACTGACCTTTTACACTCTTTATGATTATAATATATATACATTTTATTGTTATTCATTTAAATAAGTTATACTTTGTTAAAGAGGATATAATTCTGACTTCTTAATTTTATGATAGAAGCAGCCTTGTTCTGTCAATTTGATTGTTTTATATGTCTTGCTATAAATCTGAAACTTTCAATAAAATATTGACCCCCCCCCCCCCCCCCCCCCCCGAGATAATGTCTCCACCCATACAGATTTATTATATGCTAACTGCAAAGAGGTGGTCTGGCTTTATGGATGAAACTCCTGAGAATTCTTATTTAAATATTTCTGATATTTTGGAGATGTCTGATTCTGACTTGATGACCCTGTCAATAATGATTGTTTCCTGTGCTTTAAAATTGGAGAGACGGGTTGTTCTGCCTCTTCTTCAGGCATAAGTTTGAACTTTTCTTGAACTCTAAAATCTGGATATTTCCGGATAAGACTAAGGAAATGCAGAAGCATAGGAATGAATTTCTGCTGTTGCACCATCAGTCCTCCAATTGAGTGTGCTTTTTTCTTCCTTACATTCCCATGTAAATGTATAATTAAATATAGGTCCACTAATTAAACTTCTTTTGGCCTGCACAATTACCTGCTTTTTTTAGCTGTACATCAACTAGTGGTTCTCTTGACTTACTATGAAAAAAAGAAGAAACAAACTCAGTAGGAACACAAATGCCACAATAATTTACTGTGTAGTATTTATAGTGGGATTACCTGAGGGTGCTCTTTAAGTAAAGTAATATCTTTTGATAAAAAATACCCATGGTTGAAGACTGCTGTTCTGGTTCTATTGAGAGTAAAAAAAAAAAAAAAAGCAGAGACAACCTAGGAGTAGGAGGAAAAGGAGCAAATGCCACAGGCAATCTTTATTCATTTTGACCCAACATGGCCGTGTTTTGGCAAATGCCTGCATCAGGGGTCCTTAAAAACTGCAAAACCAAGGCTTTTTAAACTACAGCATGTAGGGAAGAAATTATCAACGTGGGTTATTGTTAAGACAAGTTATTTTACCATAAATCATTCTATTTTAGCACAGGGTCTCATTGCTTAAAATGAGACTCTGTGCTAAAATAGCCTGACTTGTGGTAAAATAACCTGTCTAACATTTTTCAAATGTTCAAGCTTAGAACAATGAGCATACAGTAGCAAACACTTTCACTTGCAAGGGGTCCACTTATGATGAGCAACGCCACTTCACTTGGTAAGTGCTGATCCATTCAAAACCATTTTTAGAGCTAGGAATTGTCACTTCCTACAACATGAGACTGTTTCTTCTGTGCCTCACCATCACCAATGAAGGAATTCTTTTCTTCTCTTCTTTTACAACTGATCTGTTTGCAGTCCTTGAGGACTGAACTTAGACAAGCCTGCTTTACGTGAACAGATTTGGTCTCCAGGACCCAATACCGCAAGGCCTCTGGATTCTGCAAGTTCTCTACCTTTCTCAGGACAATAAGAACAAGACCAATAACTCCTGTCCTCTGTTGAGGAACTAGGCCCTCAGAAGCAGGGTTGCCAGATGGGCGGTTTTCCGCAACCCGCCGCGGGTAATTTTTGCCCGCGGCGGGTTGCGGTTTTTTGGGCTGCTTTTTGGGCTTCAGGGCGGTTTTTTGGGCGGCTTTTTCGGCCGCGGGGGAGGGGTTAGTGACGTGTTTGGGCGGGGTTAGTGATGTTTTGGGTGGGGTTAGTGACGTTTTGGGCGGGGCCGATGACGGGGGAGGCGGGGCCGATGACGGGGGAGGCGGGGCCGGTGATGGGGAGGCGGGGCCGGTGACGGCAGGGGCGGGTTGATGACAGCGGGGGTGGGGGTGTCAGGGGCGGGGTTTGAGTTTGGGCGGGTTTTGGGCGGTTTTATGCTGGATTGGGTGGGAAAAAAATTTTCCACCTGGCAACACTGCTCAGAAGCCTTATACTACCTCGAGTGCTTGAAAGAAAGAAGGCTAAAAGGCTTTCCCTCCCAAACCAAGGTTTTCTATTCCTCATTGGCGAGTGTACAGCACTGCTTACGTCTAGTAGCGCTATAGAAATGATAAGTAGTAGTAGAGTGTATCTTTATCCCTGCTCTAGAACAGATGTAAATACAGTATATATGTGTCTCTCTGCAAGATTTACACATATACTTACCATTTTGCAAAGTACTTGTGTAAGTCTAAACTCCACCTATCTCCTTCCCCAGGATCGCCCATTTAAAAATTTTAAATGTATGCATAGTACTGCTGCCAATGCACACTTTTCATGGGCATCTGGTACCTTAGAAATGTCTCTCTCAACATGTAAAACCTTTCTAAAATTATCTCCTCTACAGGAATGTCAGTGTGACTGGCAGTTGGCTACAGGATTTCACAGACCCAGGCAGTTTGCAGTGCAAAATAAAAGGAAACTTTATTGATAGAAAATAATTATACAATACAGTTTGTTCCCTTGTCACAGACTCTTTCCAACCCTAATCAGCAACCTCAATAACATCCACAGAAAATGAAGGTGCTCCTTTACATTTGCAGTCCTCTGTTCTTTCTCATGTAAATCTCTGAACTAGGGCCATGCCTTGCTTCCCTGGGACTCCCCCACAGGTACTGCAGCCCAGCCAACATTTTAGGGAGAATTCTTTCACTTGGAGCCTCCCTTCAGGAAATCTCTGAATTCAGGATCTCTCTCCTGAAGACCTCTTGCCTCGGGGCCTCACTGGTTCTACAATCTCTCAGCAGGGCATTTAACCTTCCTTCCCTCTAAGCCCCACCCTTCTGACTCAGGACCAGTTTTGGCAGTTTAGCGCCACCTGCTTTCGGGCAGGGCCGCCGAGGGGGGGGGGGTAAAATTTCCCGGGCCCGGGACTCCAAGGAGAGCCTGGCACCGGGGTCTCTCGCCCTCTCCTGCTCCCAGGCCGCAGTCCCCAGTCTCCACCTACCTTCCCTCAGCTCCCTTCTGTCTGCCATTTGACCCCCTTCATTTAAAAAATAAAAAATCTTGAAATCAGCAGCGCAGTGCCTTCTATGTGAAAGCGGCAGATTGCATCGGGCAGGCCTTCCCTCACTGTGTCCCGCCCTCGTGGAAATAGGAAGTTACATCAAAGGATGGCGGGACACAGTGAGGGAAGGCCCGCCCGAGGCGATCTGCTGCTTTCACACAGAAGGCGCTGCGCTGCCAATTTTGAGATTTTTTTTTTTTTAAATGAAGGGGGTCGAATGGCAGACAGAAGGGAGCTGAGGGAAGGTAGGTGGAGACTGGGGACTGCGGCCTGGGAGCAGGAGAGGGCGGTGACAGCAGTAGCGATTGGGGGAGGCGGAGGTGGGGGCGGGCGGCATCAATCCTTGGGGGGGGACTGGGGGTGGCCTTGCCCCGGGCCTGGCTCAGTCTCTTGGCGGCCCTGTCAACATTCATCTCACCTTCGACGTTTAGACAGGTGAAAGAGACCTTAATTGATTTCCAGGTTCTCATTTGCCATGTCGGAGCTA
The DNA here is from genome assembly GCF_901765095.1 of Microcaecilia unicolor. NCBI lineage: Eukaryota > Metazoa > Chordata > Amphibia > Gymnophiona > Siphonopidae > Microcaecilia > Microcaecilia unicolor. Next base: position 107,749,280 of record NC_044039.1, read on the forward strand.
TGACCCTCCCTGTATCCATCCATGATGTCCTTACTGGGCAATCCATCTTCGAGTGTGATTCCCCATTCCTTATCTTCAGGTGGTGGCTGGCTTCTGTTTCCTCCAAAGCTGCTTCGCAAATCTAATCTTCCCTGTTACCCGACCCCAGCACTATCCATCATCTTTTCCTTTCCTCAGATCAGTTCATCTCTCTTCCTTGCTGCAACTGTTTGAACTGATTTAAGTCCTTGGTTTTTGTATCACAAAAACCTCATAGACCAGAGTGATGCTACTGATGGGCAAATAGGTACCCTGGCACAAGGCCACCGAGAGGGGGCAAAATTCCCTGGGCCCAGCCTCGAAGGGGGAAGTCTTCCTCCAGCACTGCTCTTTACTCTGCCGCACTACCTGCCAAGTGGTTGCATTTCCCCTCAGACCACGCATGTTCAATTTTGAAACTAAGCATGCGTGAAGTGAGAGAAAAAGCAGCCGCAGGGGCAGGGCTGGCAATTGTGGCAGAGTGAAAAGCAGGCTGGAGGAAGACTTCTTCTGTAAGTGGGGCCTCGGGATCCCCGCCAGCCAGGGTATTTGTAGTTATGGTGGTGGGGGGGGGGCAGCAGCGGCAATCCTGGGGGGCAGCAGTGGTGGCGATCCTGGGGTTGGTAATGATCCTGGGGGGGGGGGCGGTGGCCCTGCACCAAGCACAGCGGCAGCACTGCCCCAGGCCCAGCTCAGTCTCTCGGCGGCCCTGCTTTCAGGCAGCTAAAATGCGCCCTCTTAGTGCTACCTGTTGTAAGATGGGTATCCTGCACCTTCAGTGAAGGAGAATTCCTGCCGCTATACCACTCACTCTCTCACAAGGAACAAGGATTGATGGCATACTTGCAGCACAAAAATTATAGGGGCAATTCTATAAGTTGGTGCCTTCAATTAGGCATGCCAATGCCGTACACTGGGCGCTAATTCTTAACTGTGTTTTTCATATGAGATTTTTTCTTTAATTTGAACCATTTTTTGAATCACAGAAAAACCAAGGCCAAACTTTGGTACATGTGTCCCATTGCCTATACTTATCACTATGTCATTTGACATCAATGATCAATTCCAATTACAGCTTGAAAATCAGTACCGATATCCAGGTACATATGTCTCTCAGGCATTGCAATGCTACTTTACTGTAAATTGAAAATTATCAAATAGGATCAAATGCAGCCTTATCTTATGTCCTGGATGTGTGCACATTTTTCCATAATCTCACAAGTATGCATATAATAAGTGGAAATAAGGGAAATGGAACTTGATATACTGCCTTTCTGAGGTTTTTGCAACTACATTCAAGGTGGTTTACATATATTCAGGTACTTATTTTGTACCAGGGGCAATGGAGGGGTTAAGTGACTTGCCCAGAGTCACAAGGAGCTGCAGTGGGAATTGAACTCAGTTCCCCAGGATCAAAGTCCACTGCGCTAACCACTAGGCTACTCCTCCAGAGGAGTCCACTGAGGAGTCATCACAAATCGAAGGTCAAATATTGTATATTGTTGCCGCCACCTTTGTTTTCCTTGCAGCAATCCATCCCTGACATTCAAAAGAATCAACAGAGTGAGAGAGAATGTGGAATTCAGCCATGTCTTCATCTAAAGGAACAAAAGCTCTGCTGTCTATAAATAAGATGAAAGGTCAAGGTGCATAATAGAAGTGGGGAAGAACAGTTTCTGTTACTGAAATATGTTTCATCAAATATTTGATATTGCTTGGTCTTGGTCCTGAAGAGGTCCTTAGATTACAAAGCTTTTTTCTTTGGCAAAGCTTTTCAGAACACAGCTAATCATTATTAATTGCTTTGGTTTTCTCTATTCTAATGTGAACTCTGATGCACATGTTTGGTAAGAGCACATACATTACGACCTTACAATCACATAAAATTCCTTTCATATCAAACCCTCAAGGTATTTGACTTGTATAAATGCCAGTGCAGAAAGGTAAAATCTTTAACTTTTTGTTGATTTAACTATTGTTTAAGGATTTCCAGTTTTTCAATTGCAATGTTGTCCTTGGAAAATGGTACTATAATTGGGAAGGTTAAATTTTCCAACCTATTAATGACAAAGATTTTAGTTTGATTTTGATTGGGTTTTTTTTTTTTTCAAAAATAACAATATAGCATTTTGAATAATTCTAGCTGCTAATATTAATATCTCATTAATGAGACTGATGCTAGTGAAATTTATTTAGGCAGAATTACAAGAGGACCTTACGAGACTGGGAGACTGGGCGTCCAAATGGCAGATGACGTTTAATGTGAGCAAGTGCAAAGTGATGCATGTGGGAAAGAGGAACCCGAATTATAGCTACGTCATGCAAGGTTCCACGTTAGGAGTCACGGACCAAGAAAGGGATCTAGGTGTCGTCGTTGATGATAAGTTGAAACCTTCTGCTCAGTGTGCTGCTGCGGCTAAGAAAGCAAATAGAATGTTAGGTATTATTAGGAAAGGAATGGAAAACAAAAATGAGGATGTTATAATGCCTTTGTATCGCTCCATGGTGCAACCGCACCTTGAATATTGTGTTCAATTCTGGTCACCGCATCTCAAAAAAGATATAGTGGAATTAGAAAAGGTGCAAAGAAGGGCGACGAAAATGATAAAGGGGATGGGACGACTTCCCTATGAGGAAAGGCTAAAGCGGCTAGGGCTCTTCAGCTTGGAGAAAAGGCAGCTGAGGGGAGATATGATAGAGGTCTATAAAATAATGAGTGGAGTTGAACGGGTAGATGTGAAGCGTCTGTTTACGCTTTCCAAAAATACTAGGACTAGGGGGGCATGCGATGAAGCTACAATGTAGTAAATTTAAAACGAATTGGAGAAAATTTTTCTTCACTCAACGTGTAATTAAATTCTGGAATTTGTTGCCAGAGAATGTGGTAAAGGCGGTTAGCTTAGCGGAGTTTTAAAAAGGTTTGGATGGCTTCCTAAAGGAAAAGTCCATAGACCATTATTAAATGGACTTGGGGAAAATCCACTATTTCTGGGGTAAGCAGTATAAAATGTTTTGTGCTTTTTTGGGATCTTGCCAGGTATTTGTGACCTGGATTGGCCACTGTTTGAAACAGGATGCTGGGCTTGATGGACCTTTGGTCTTTCCCAGTATGGCAATACTTATGTACTTAGAATATTTAAGAAAAGTGTTATTAGTTATATTATCAATGTTTTACCTTTGAGAAAAGTGAAAATCTGAGGCTTTATTCTTAGTTTATTAACTGGGTATAAAATACCCTTTTGCTTGACCTATTCTGTCATTATATAGAGATGCTTTAAAGACTGTACTTGAGATGATGGGTTGATTATCTAAATAATAATGAATAAGAAGGTAAAACAATGGAAGCACTGATCTTGATTCATCAAATACGACCTATAAAAGTGCCTGTCAGAAAATTATTCTTGGACTTCGGCAGAAAGAAATCTGTTACAACGAATAGGGAAAGCATACAGTGGTATGGTTAGGGAGTGTTGTGGACAGGGTTTTTTTTGAGGGGGTACTTGGGAGTACTGAGTACTGACACCTTTTTCATTGTCTGCTACATTTGACCCACGGACCCCAAGGTTTAATGAAAGAGCTCAGGCTCTACACACCAATTCTGCCTTGTCATAGATTTTGTGACTGGTTGCAGGGGGCCTGGCTATTATGGGGTAGGTCCCTCAGTGATTTGAGTACCGGCATCTTTTTTGCTAGAAAAAACACACTGGTTGTGGAAAATATTGCTGTAAGTGTGGCAAGGAGTTGTGCAAGGGGGGACTGGAGAATTTGGATGTATGTGGAAGGTACAGGCTGAGTGAGTGGCATATAAGGCAAGGTATATGAGGGGATGGGAGGAATGTGTATATGGGAATATGCATAGGTGCCTGGCTGATTGGATATTATTTTATTTTCTGCATTTGTACCCTACATTTTCCAATCAGGTAGTCAGTTCAATGTGGCTTACATTTTAATTTAGCCAGACATGTTACATGAGCGTTAGAAGTAGATTTGTCCTAGTTCAGCATCCGTTAGTGATCAAATGTCGTAATGTGTCTGTTTGAGGATATCTATGTATGTGGGTAAGGTATGTGTGGTGGAGTGTATGTCTTGAAATGTGGGGATATGTTTGTGCTTAAAGAGTATGTACATGAGGTATGTAGAAGTGTAGGGGTGGATATCTGAGGGATGGATGGATGTGGATGTGTTTTTGTGTGCATGGCTCTAAGTCTCTTTAGTAGATATGAGGGAGTGTGTTTGATGTGGGGGATGTTGGTGGGTGAGGGGTGATATGTGTTATCACAAAGACTATCAATCTTATCAGAAAATCTAAGAAAAGCCCTAAAGAAGTGGCAAGGAATAGGGAGAAGATCCTTAACTTTCTTCAGGCAAAATGGAGGGAACAACCACACTCTTATCACCTCTCACTTAGACTATTGCAACTTGCTTCTCACAGGTCTCCCACTTAGCCATCTCTCTCCTCTTCAATCTGTTCAAAATTCTGCTGCACGACTAATATTCCGCCAGTGTCGTTATGCTCATATTAGCCCTCTCCTCAAGTCACTTCACTGGCTTCCTATCTGTTTCCGCATACAGTTCAAACTCTTCTTATTGACCTATAAGTGCTTTCACTCTGCAGCTCCTCAGTACCTCTCCACTCTCATCTCTCCCTACATTCCTCCCCGGGAACTCCGTTCACTGGCTAAATCTCTCTTATCTGCACCCTTCTCCTCGACTGCTAACTCCAGACTTCGTTCCTTTTATCTTGCTGCACTATATGCCTGGAATAGATTTCCTGAGCCAGTACGTCAAGCTCCATCTCTGGCAGTCTTCAAATCTTAGATAAAAGCCCACCTTTTTGATGCTGCTTTTAACTCCTAACCCTTATTCACTTGTTCAGAGCCCTTATTTTATTATCCTCACTTTAATATTCCCTTATCTCGTTTGTCCTGTTTGTCTGTCCTAATTAGATTGTAAGCTCTGTCGAGCAGGGACTGTCTCTTCATGTTCAAGTGTACAGCGCTGCGTATGTCTAGTAGCGCTATAGAAATGATAAGTAGTAGTAGTAACTTATTCCTAGCTCAGTGAGGACAGCTAGGGTGAGCAAAGAACTTTTTCTTGCCCAGGGAAAGAAAGCAAGGGTCAGGGTGGCCAATATTCAGTCCATGGGGGGCAGGCCGCTGAGCCTGGATATTGAATGCTGAGCCGTTTCCTGTGACCGGCATTGCATAACCATGGTTTGTTTTTTTGACCGGATTACATTTAACCAGCCAAGTTAATATTCAGCACTGGTCAGTTATGTTTCTAGCAGCCAAATATAGCACTGTTATTTAGGCAATCTGATTTGGTTGTTAAACTTAGCCAGCAAAGTACTGAATATTCACGGCTAGAAGGTTAAGTGCTATTAACCAGCCAGGAGCCATTCCTGGCCAGTTAAATAGAACTGAATAGCTGCCAGAAGGCGATTTATCCCTGGGAAACCAAGCAATATATCATGCAGCCAACTATAAGAGGAGTGGTCCCTCCAGCTGAGGAGACAATAGGGGTAACAGAACAATCCATTTAGGTAGAAGCTGCTGGTCCTTGCTTAATAAACCCAGAGGAATGTGAGATGGAACAAGTTAGGCCTTGCTCTGAAAATTAAGCTGTTACTTAGACCAACTACAAGCCTGCTGTTTTATACAGATCTTTTATTGCTTTTCCTTTTAAGCAGCAGGGATGGAAGCAGTGAGGTTTTAACCACTATTCCCCAAATTCTATAAAAATCACTAAAAATTGTGCATGCAAATTTGGACAAACACAATTTAATTGCATATTGAGCTCATTTGTGCCAATAATGGCTTAAGCCATTATTAGCACTATTTAGATTTAATTAAAATATACGTGCCTAAATTTTATTTGTAAGTTCAAAAAGGGGATGTGGAAAAGGGGGGGGGGTCATGGGTGGAACGGGGGCATTCCTAAAATTTACGCGGAGTCTCAATGAGTGGATGAGACGATGGTGCAGGGAGGAGGGTTTTAGATTTGTTAGGAACTGGGCAACATTCTGGGGAAGGGGGAGCCTTTTCCGAAAGGATGGGCTCCACCTTAACCAGGGTGGGACCAGGCTGCTGGCATTGGCATTTAAAAAGGAGATAGAGCAGCTTTTAAACTAGAAATGGGGGGAAGGCCGACAGTTGCTCAAAAGCGCATGGTTTGGGATAAGGTATCTTGCAAAGATACCTCATAAACAGGGAAGATAGGGTTTCTGGATAGTGAGGTTGCACAACAGACCATGGTAGGCCAGGTGCCCTTAAAAACAACTAAAGATCAGACAAAAGATGGCAAATCAGTAGTGTCCAGTACCTAGCATCATGCAAATAGGAACAACAAAATACTCTGAAATGTCTAAATGTAAATGCCAGGAGTTTAAGAAATAAGATGGGAGAGTTGGAATATATTGCACTAAATGAAAAATTGGATATAATAGGCATTACTGAGACCTGGTGGAAGGAGGATAACCAATGGGACACTGTCATACCGGGGTATAAAGTATATCGTAGTGATAGGGTGGACCGGACTGGTGGAGGGGTAGCATTGTATATTAATGAGAGCCTTGACTCAGATAGATTACAAAATCAGCAGGACACAAATCACACCCTTGAATCATTGTGGGTTGAAATTCCATGTATAAAAGGGAAAAGAACGGTGATAGGAGTGTACTACCGTCCGCCTCGCCAGGATGAGCAGGTAGATGCTGAAATGATAAAAGAAATCAGAGATGCAAACAAAATGGGCAATGTGATAATAATGGGTGACTTCAATTATCCAAATATAGACTGGGTAAATTTAACATCGGGACACGCTAGAGAGGTACAATTCCTTGATGAAATCAAGGACAGCTTTATGGAGCAGCTGGTGCAGGAGCCGACGAGAGAAGGAAAAATTCTAGACTTGGTCCTTAGTGGAGCGCATGATCTGGTGAGGGACATTATGGTACTGGGGCCGCTTGATAACAGTGATCATAATATGATCAGTTTTAATATCAACCTTAAAGTAACTATACACAGGAAGTCAAATACGTTAGCGTTTAACTTTAAAAAAGGAGACTATGATAAAATGAGAAGAACGGTGGAAAAAAAACTTAGGGGGACAACTGAGAGGGTAAAAACTGTACAACAGGCGTGGACGCTGTTCAAAAATACCATCCTGGAGGCCCAGGCCAAACATATTCCACTAATTAGAAAAGAAAGACGGAACTCCAAAACACAGCCGGCCTGGTTGAAAAGTGAGGTGAAGGAAGCTATTAGGGCTAAAAGAAATGCCTTCAGAAAATGGAAGAAGGAACCGGTTAGCTTGGCAGAATTTAAAAAGGGGTTAGACGGTTTCCTAAAGGACAAGTCCATAAACCGCTACTAAATGGACTTGGGAAAAATCCACAATTCCAGGAATAACATGTATAGAATGTTTGTACGTTTGAGAAGCTTGCCAGGTGCCATTGGCCTAGATTGGCCGCTGTCGTGAACAGGATGCTGGGCTCGATGGACCCTTGGTCTTTTCCCAGTGTGGCATTACTTATGTACCATATTTTTCGGACTATAAGACGCACTTTTTTCCCCCAAAATTTGGGAGGAAAATGGGGGGTGCGTCTTATAGTCCGAAGGTAGATTTGGCTGGCTGGCTGGCTGGCCGCCCGCCCTCCGAGTTCGGGATCGCCCTCCCCCCGGCCCTGTCACCACTTCTCCCTACTCACGTCACGCGATCTTCCCTGGTGGTCTAGTGACGTCGGGGCAGGAAAGAGCCCCCTCTTTCCTGCCCAGCGCGCTGCTCTCCATCCTCCTGTATGCAGCCTGACGGTCTCGGCGAGATTCAAAATGGCCGCTGAGAATTGAAGCCTCGGCGGCCATTTTGAATTTCACCGAGACCGTCAGGCTGCATACAGGAGGATGGAGAGCAGCGCGCTGGGCAGGAAAGAGGGGGCTCTTTCCTACCCCGACGTCACTAGACCACCAGGGAAGATCGCGTGACATGAGTAGGGAGAAGTGGTGACAGGGCTGGGGGGAGGGCGATCCCGAACTCGGAGGGAGGGATACAGACAAGACGCCCCGGAGCACCTAGGTTTTAGAGGAGGGAAAAAGGAAAAAATAATTTTTACTATTTCCCTCCTCTAAAACCTAGGTGCGTCTTATGGTCCGGTGCGTCTTATAGTCCAAAAAATACAGTACTTATGTTATAGAATAATAGGAATAGGCATCTAATTGAGGCATGAAGATCTGCAACATGTTTCAGTTCGTGCAAATAGCCCACACTTAATCTTATTCCCAAGTGTAAGCGCTATTCTATAAACCATGCCTAACTTTAAGTGCGGTTTATGAAAAGCATTCTTTCTGGTGCCAACTTTTTGGGTGTCATATATTCACCCCTATAAGGGTGGAAGCTGCTCTTTCAGTGCCATTTCCTTGAACAACATTGAAATGGGCAGGAAGAGGCTATAAAAGGATTTATGTAGGCAGATGCTGATTTGTTTTTTTCTGAGTGTTTGTAATCTGATAGTTTTGGGACAGTTTCAGAAGCTGAACGAGTAGTGAGCAACTAGTTAGATGATTGTGCTTTAGTTTGGACCTGAGTTTTAGAAACTGTGCTCATAGGCGCCCAGTATAAGAGGCTTGGAGAGACTAAGCCTCCCCCCTGCAGCAGCAGAATGGATCAGCTGTGGAATCCAGCTGCTCTGAGGGGATTAAATTGTTGATTTACCTCCATCCTCACAGCAGGAGCTGCAGTGAAAGCCCTCTAGCAGTTGTAGAAATTGGTTTATGGTTTGTTTACCTTACTGCTGGGAAAGCAGGGGGGTTGGCTGGAGGTGTCCTGGGTTGCCAGGGAGATATTTAAGGAGGATGACTTCCTGACCTGCACTGAGGACAGATAGCATCAGAATCGGATACTGGCCAGCATGATCAGAAAAAGTCACCAGACAACAAAGGTAGAAAAGATCATTTTATTTTCATTATAGTGTTTGGAATATGTCCACTTTGAGAATCAGGTGCTCAACATTAAACGTTTATATTTATTTACTTATTTATGGCATTTTATCCCACATTAAACATGAATTAGGGTGTTTTGTGGCTCTACATGAGAATTGTGATGATATGATCCCTTGTTTCATATTGTTGACGGTCTGAATTTTCCGTATGGGTGGTATATTGGTGTATTAGGTCTGCCCAGTGTAATATTTATGGTACAGTAAGGTTCTGAGTGTTTTTTGGACAAAGTTGTGCATAGTGTTTTGCAGTTGAGCGATTGTGGTTAGAATATGCTTTGAGCAACCACTTTATTCTTTGACATATGATACATATCTAATATCTAAATTTAATAAAAGGTATTAATTGTGACTTTTATTTTTATTTATTTATTTTTTCTGCATGTTATCAGACAATTATGGATTTAAGCTCCACCCTGGCCCCACCCCTAACCCCACCCCCTTTAGCCTCCCCAAACATTTGGGCCACTGACCGCCTATGACTGTGCTACTATTTAAAGCCTTAAGCTAAAACTGTTTAGACAGCTGTGCATTAACCATTAAGGAAAATAAGCAAGTGCTTAGAACACCAAGGGAAGGGGGACACTGCAGAGTTTTTTCCCCTAGCTATCATACCCTTTTTTTATTGCCGCCTGCTACACATATTATCCAACATGAATTTCACTGTTTTTCTAATCAATATAAATATATAAGATATTTTGTTTTGTACAAAAATGATATCTCTCAGCACTTATTGAGTCTTAATGTCTTGTCAGTTAAGCAATGGAAGGGCTGAGGGGCACCATAGTTGGGCTGTGCTTAGGGCATCAGTTGGCCTTAATCCGGCCCTGAGTTTAGAGTACCAAGTCAGCCAGTCCAAGGATAAGGGGCTTTTTTATTAAAGAGTTGCCATACGGCAACCCACAACTACTGCCAGCCCAATGCAGGTGCTGATGGTAGTTCTACCCCCAGCGCAGATCATTTCCAACACCAGCGGAAATATTTATGAAGAAGCGGTTACTGCAGGAGCCCTTACCGCCACCTCAATGGATGGTGGTAATGCTCCGCATTGAAATGGCCACGTGGCATGTGCAAACTTACTGCACTGCCGTTTCTTTTTTTGACCTTTTAAACAGCTGCTGCTGCTACTATTTATTTAGATTTTGCTCACACCTTTTTCAATAGTAGCTCAAGGTGGGTATTTCCCTATCCCTGGAGGGCTCACAATCTAATTTTGTACCTGAGGAAATGGAGGGTTAAGCAATTTGCCCAAGATCACAAGGAGCAGCAGTGGGATTTGAACTGGCTACCTCTGGATGTCATGACTGGTGCTTTAACCACTAGGCTACACTTCCACTCTGCAGGGCATCTTTACAGCAGCTTAGTGAAAGGGCCCCTAAGCTAGCTACCAGCTGAAAGTGTCAACAAATCTCTGCTGCACTGATCCCAGTTTCCTTAAAGGAATCAGCGCCTAGAATTAAAGAAGCTGACTGTTTTCATTGCTAATGTGTGAAAAAAATGTAAATGATTTGTATAAAAAGGTTATTCTGTGTGGATATTCTGCAGATTGTTTTAAGGTAGCAAGCACTTTTTTTGAAAAATGGCCAAGAGAGGGTGTCAGGTAAAGAGAGAGTGCTCCTTCCTAAGTGTAGGGACTTGTGGAGTCCTTTCACAACCATGTGGTGACCTGGTCACGTTGTTTTCCTTGTACAGTACCATTGAAAGGATTAATCATGAAGATGTGTGAATATTTCCCTTATCCCTCCACTGAGTTGAAATAAACTATAAAGTTTATATCTGTTTTTTTTTTTTTTATAATTGTGGAAACAATAACAGCAAATGTATTAAAATTTAACACTCAAGGGACTGATGATTAGAATTGCAGGAGGCTGAGAGTGAAACTTGTGAATTACGTGAACAGGTTTCAGAGCCTCATATATGAAGATCTCACAAAAATAACATAAAAATCTAATCATAGTTGTTGAAAGTAGAGTATGGAAGTGTTGTTTTGAACAATTATAATGTAATAACAATGGGTTCAGCAAACAAATTTATGCTGTACTTGTTTTTGCCTTGCTGTTGCTACTTCAATTTTGCAATCACTAACACTCTTATCCTTCCCAATCAGGTGCACCATGGAATTCTCAGAACATGTGGATCTGGGGCCATTCATTTGTTCACTGGGTACTTCAATGCATGATGAGTAGAGAGCTGGATGGCAGCTTGGGGTTCACCAGTAAGAATACAAAATGGTAGAATGGGTCACCATGAAATGGTTTGGGACCAACTACTGCCAACCATACTTGCCAGGTTATAGTTTTACAAGGCCCACTAAGGGGGAAACAATCTGACTACCACTCATAGCACTGAATTAGTTCAGAAGATGCAGAGGGACATCGTTGTGATCTCGCTTCTATTTCCAATGACCATATCCCACTCTAACTGGTACACTTGTGGTGGATCAGATGAACCCTCCCAAAAAAAAAAAACCCACTAAATACCTACTGTACCTACAAATAGGTGATGATACCTGCAGGCATAAGGGCTGTTGTAGAGGTGTACAGTTGGGTACATTCCCCCCCAATATTCAGTGCTATTTAACTGGCCAGAATGGCTGCTGACCAGTTAAATAGCGCTTAACTGGCTATCTGCCAATATTCAGCGGGGGATAACTGGCTATCCTCCACTGAATATCCTCGGTTAGCGGCTATCTGCCGATTTTTAAAGCCAGTTTAGCAGCCATATTTGGTATCATGAAAAGTGGGATATCTGTTGTCAGTTTAAAGATAACTGGCTAAGTCTGAATATTAGAAACGGCCCAGCATTGAATATCTGGGCTCAGAGCCGATGGTCTAACTCCTGTGGTCTGAATATCGGCCCTAATGGGTTTTGGAGGGCTCACCATACAATATAATGGGGGGGGGGGGTGTATCTGGGCCTTTTACATGAAGTCCACTGGGGTGCCCTGGGGTGCCCCATTGCCCCATTGCTCAGCTGGGATATCTGTGTAGCCAGTCTACTAGGAATGCCCCCTCCTCCAAATACATCTCAATTGCTTGTTTTTGTGTTTTTTTCCCTTGGACATTTTTTTCCCCAGAAATGGTCCCATAAGATAGATGCACTGAGCACAAAAATGTCTAGTAAATGGACATTTTTGAAACAAAAAGTTGGACGCTTTCCTAGTATGTAAATAGCCATGTTCAATACTGGATTTTGGGATATTTTTCGCAAAACGTTCAAAGTCGGATTTAGACATCATATCAAAAATGCCCCTCCATATGATCTATAAGCTGTCCTAGAATTAGCATGTTAGATACTGGCCAATAACTTTCAAGCTTGTCCTGGTCAAGGCTGTTATTCTTTAATTAAGGACACACTACTGCCCTTTTTAATGCCATTGGTAGTTGCCATTTAGAAAGATAGGAGATCATGATTTTTTTTGGCACCTTCTATGAGGCCTCTACTTGCCTGCTGCATTATCTTTGATGGTCAGGAGTCAAGAGAGCAGTAAGTTAATCAAAGGCCTCTTAGGATTTTGTCAAGGCCCTCCTCTTTTATAGGGTTAAAAAAGTCCCATATGTCTGTGTGAGCAGGGGTCTAGTTTGTGTGCCCCTGGTTAGCTGACTGGAAACTGGGTGGAACTGCCTATAAATCCTGGTAGAGGCTTTTTTTCTGGTGGAAGCTTTAATTTTGTTGACACAGTATGCAGCAAAATCATTGCAGTTCAATTTTGACTGTGAAGGCTGGTTCTGTTGTGGGGGTTGCAGTAGGCTGTTTACTATGCTGAACAGGTGGTTGCTTGAATTTGCAGCCCATTTAGTACATTAAGAGAAATATTGATTTTGGCTACTGTTAAGGCTTGGTGGTACTTTGTCATGTGTTTCCTATGGTTCAGCCTGTCCTCATTCAGGCAAGATTTATGCCAGCTCCATCCCAATTTCTGTCTGTGCAAGGACCGCTGCTTTTTAACATATTTATAAATGACCTAGAGATGGGAGTAACTAGTGAGGTAAATAAATTCACAGATGACACAAAGTTATTCAGGGTCGTCAAGTCGCAGGAGGAGTGTGAAAGATTACAGGAGGATCTCGCGAGCCTGGGGGATTGGCGTCCAAGTGGCAGATGAAGTTCAATGTTGACAAGTGCAAAGTGATGCATGTGGGTAAGAGGAACCCGAATTACAGCTATGTCATGCAAGGTTCCGTGTTAGGAGTCACAGACATAGAAAGGGATGTGGGAGTCATCGTTGACAAGATGTTGAAAACTTTTGCTCAGTGTGCTGCAGCGGCCAAGAAAGCGCACAGAATGTTGAGTATAATTAGGAAAGGGATGGAAAACAAACACGAGGATGTTATAATGCCGTTGTATCGCTCCATGGTGCGACCACACCTCGAATATTGTGTCCAAGTCTGGTTGCTGCATCTCAAAAAAGATATAAAGGAATTGGAGAAGGTGCAGAGAAGGGCGACGAAAATGATAAAAGGGATGGAACGACTTCCCTATGAGGAAAGGCTGAGAAGGTTTGGGCTCTTCAGCTTGGAGAAAAGGCGGCTGAGGGGTGATATGATTGAAGTCTACAAAATCATGAGCGGAGTAGAGCTGACAGATGTGAAGCATTTGTTTACACTTTCAAACAATAATAGAACCAGGGGACACAAGATGAAGCTAGAATATGGTAGATTTAAAACAAATAGGAGAAAGTTTTTCTTTACTCAGCGTGTAGTTGGACTCTGGAACTCATTGCCGGAGAATGTGGTGGCAGCAGCTGGCCTTACGGAGTTTAAGGGGGGTTTGGACAGATTCCTGAAGGAAAAGTCAATTGAAAATTATTAATTTTAATTTGGGGGGGGGGGGGGGGGTTGCCAGGTTCTTGAAGCCTGGATTGGCTGCTATCAGAGACAGGATGCTGGGCTTGATGGACCCTTGGTCTTTTCCCAGTATGGCGGTGCTTATGTGCTAAGGGCGTTGAGGAGTCGGCTCCCACCTCGACTCCGACGAACCTTCCTCCATCGACGTCAAGGCAATACTGGCTTGGATGGCAGTCGACATCTGGACCACATGTGACACTAGCATCAGAGGCTGAGAGCCAAGCGGGGCCGCAACAGGAGGCAGGGTAGGCACAAGCACCCCCAATGACAATGCACAACGTTGCAAGAAGTCATCCAGCAGCTTGGGGAGCAAAGCCCAGATGCGTTCATCAAGGGCTGATATCGGAAAAGACTGGGGCGCAGGCTCAGAGACAGGTTGCAGAACTGCTGGGTTCAAGACAGGATCTTGGTCTGGGCTGCAGGGAGACTGATGCATCGGCATCTCCTGAATGGAGGGTGAGCAGTCCTCCATGCGAAGAATTGGACCTGGCTCCAAAAATCCTCTCTCGTTGAGCCTCTCTGGCTAACTGGGTCTATTTCTTCATATGAAGACAGAGGACAAAGTTAGCAGGGCTATGGTTGGGCCCTAAACACTGAAGACACCATGAATGGGTGTCTTTACCAGAGATGGTCCGATTGCACTGAGTACAATGCTTAAAGCCACTGGGAATGTGAACTTGAAAGTGAAAACCTCTGTAACCAAATCAAGCGACTCAATGGTGCCACAAAAAAGGGGCAAAGCACCAGAAACACCAAGGAAGAATACACTCGGAGTCAAGGACTAAATTCGGCCCAATGACGCGGAAAAGAAAGGAAACTTATAAAATGGGGAAAAAAGAAAACTAAGAAAATAAGGGGAAACACAAGGCAATCTGAAAAATAGTCCTAATAAAATTAGAGAAAAAAGACCGCCAAAAGGCACTCAGAATCTCTTCAGACCGAGCTGTGAGAAGGATCACAAAAATGAAACCAGTAGAAAAACAACTGCAGTAACCGAGCTCTCTCAGTGGTTGGGAAGGCACTCATACATGCACAGTGGAACGTCGCTCATGCTCCACAAAGCTCTTTTGAAGCTTGTTAAAAGCTCCGGACAGGGCAACGTGGGATCGCATTACCCAATTGTGAGAATTGTGGCCTGCTTGTCTTCAGAGAAGGCTAGATTCTATACATAGTGCCAAAAAAAATCAGCACCAAAAAAGTACTATTCTTTAAACCATGATGAAAATTAGGTGTGGTTTGTAGAACAGCACATATGCCCAGGAATTGTGCCTAACTTTAGGTGTAGCCATTTGTACCAAGTGAAATGTGGTGTAAATACACATGCCTCAATTAGGAGTATAACCCCATTATTCTGTAACAATGTGCGTTAATTTTAGGAATGCCCTGTTACGCCCATGACCCTCCCATTTCTGCACCCCTTTTTCAAATCACACCTGAATTTATGAGTGTAAATGCTAATTAAATCTAATTAGTGCCAATTGCTTGTTAAAAAGCCAATTATTGGTGTTAATTAGCTCGTTATGCAATTACATTGTATGCACAAATTGGGCATGCACTCAAATTTGCGTGCGATTTTTGGTGACTTTTATAGAATTAGGGGGATATTGTGGAGCCTGGACATACAGTTTTAAAGACCATGATACAGATTTTAAAGGTATTTGTGCCTGAATAAGTAACCAATGTGCCTCAATCAACAGAGGGGGTTACCCTATACAATTTACTAATGGAGTATATTAATCTTAATTCTAGATTTTATAGTGTCTGAAGTTTCTTTCAATTTTACTTGAATATCCTGCAAACAACATATTACAATAATCTAATTGACTAATAATTCACGCCTGAACAACCAGCTTAAACTTGTCAACCTCCAAACATTTTCTGATTCTTCAAAGATACTTCATACTGTCATGGGGTATCTGCAATATAAGCTTTGTAAAAGGGCCCCTAAATTTTTATATTTTCTGATTTGTTGTCACATATATTAATTTATTTGACTCAGAATTGTTCTTTTGCCAAATTGATTCCAGTTTCTTACATTGTTGCTTCATAATTAGTAATATCTCATTAAACCAAGTTGAAATTTTCTGTCTTTTCCTCACTCTCATTTTCCTACAGAAATGTGGGCAGTGAAATAAAACAGAGTCAAAAATAACCCTGAAGATTTTTCAAATAGAATCCAAAGAAAGAGAGCCTGTCCTGATATACATAGCACTACAGCTGATATCGATGATCCAGAAGAAATCCACAAATTCCTGGATTTTGATGGATTTAATATAAGGTGATGGCCAACCAGCCTTGACGCCACAACCTCCACATTGGAATTAAAAGAGAAAAGCTGGATTTTTAAGATTAGTGTACCCTATAAGCTATAGGTCATCTGCCATAAAGTGGGCACTTATGCCCAACGACTGGGTCAAAAGAGCCAAGAGACTCAAAAATATATTGAACAACGATGGGACAAAATAAAGTCCCATGAAACACTGTATATAAGAGTATGAGTAGTGGAAATTTTCTGAATTAACAGCAATATAATAACAATGATCTAGCAGAAAAGGAGTCAGACACCACCACAAAGCCCATTATCCCTAAGATGCTTGAGAAGCTGCCAATGGCCAATCATAAAAGTGGTTAATAAATTCCTAGTAATAAATAAATATATACACACATACATAAACAAGCGAATAGATAAATAACAGTGCACAGTAGATTGAGATGTCCAAACCCATCCAGAAATTACTATAAATGAGATGCGAGTGCAATATGTACTCTAGCAACCTGTAAAAGAAATGTTGTCTACACTGAAACTAATTGTACTAGACTAGCTTGCAGAGCAATGCATGGGTTAGTTCTCAAAAGTCAGCTTACCTGTTTATCCTTTGATGTAAGAATCAGGCAGGATTCTCAGCATAGGTGTAGTTTGACTGTTGGGGGGGGCAAAGGAAGGGGCGGGGCATATTAGCATATTCATTTGCATATATGCAAATTATGCTAATATGGAGGAAGGAAGGGAGCAAGAGCTGGCTTTTTTGGGAATAACAAGTGTACGTTTGCTGATGGATAGCCACTGAATCGGAGAGGCAGCGGGTTTGGCAACAGGCAGTAGTGTGCTGGTAAATGTTTAACAACAGGCTCTCCCCCCGGTCCCCCTCTGCGCCCCCCCCCCCCAAATTGCAGAGCTGGCTATAGCTGGGGAGAGAGCCCGGGGGGGGGGTATAAATAAGTAAATATAAACTTTTAATGTTGAGCACCTGTTTCTCAAAGTTAACATATTCCAAACACTATAATGAAAATAAAATGATTTTTTTCTACCTTTGTTGTCTGGTGACTGTTTTTCTGATCATGCTGGTCCAGTATCTGATTCTGCTGCTATCTGTCCTCTTAACTCCGTTTCCAAGGCTTCCTTTCCATTTATTTCTTTCCTTTTCTCCTTTCTTCTTCATTTCTGGTCCTCAGCTTCTGCCTATTTTCTTCATCCATGTGCAGTTTTTCTCCTCTCTTCCTTTTCCCTCATCTCATCTCCTTCCTCACTCTTTCCTCCCCTCCACCCATGTCCAGCGACCCTTCTCTCCCTTTGCCCTGCAAGCACCCATACCCAGCGACCCTCCTTTCCCCTGCCCCCATGCCCAGTGGCCCTCCTTTCCCCTGCCCTCCATCCACCCATGTCCAGCAGTGACCCTCCTCTTCCCTGCCCCCATGCCCAGTGGCCCTCCTTTCCCCTGCCCTCCATCCACTCAGTCCAGCAGTGACCCTCCTCTCCCCTGTCCCCATACCCAGTGGCCCTCCTTTCCCTTGCCCTCCATCCACCCAGTCCAGCAGTGACCCTCCTCTCCCCTGTCCCCATACCCAGTGGCCCTCCTTTCCCCTGCCCTCCATCCACCCAGTCCAGCAGTGACCCTCCTCTTCCCTGCCCCCATGCCCAGTGGCCCTCCTTTCCCCTGCCCTCCATCCACCCAGTCCAGCAGTGACCCTCCTTTCCCCCGTCCCCATACCCAGTGACCCTCCTTTCCCCTGCCCTCCATCCACCCAGTCCAGCAGTGACCCTCCTCTCCCCTGTCCCCATGCCCAGTGGCCCTCCTTTCCCCTGCCCTCCATCCACCTAGTCCAGCAGTGACCCTCCTCTCCCCTGCCCTCCCTTCATCCCACCCTCTCCCCGTTCCTTCTCCTCCCCCCCCCCCACCCGCAGTGAGCCAGTTCTCCTCCCTCCCTCCGGATCCGTCCCTCACCAACTTGATCTTCGAATTCTTCACCTGCCCGCTAGCGCTGACTCTCCCCTGCCGGTTCATGCTTCAAAATGGCCACTGAGACTTCAGCAGAAGTCTCGGTGGCCATTTTTAAAGCGCGAACCAGCAGGGGAGACAGCGCTAGCAGGCAGGCAAAGGATTCGAAGATCAGGTCGGTGAGGGACGGATACGGAGGGAGGGAGGGAGGGAGGAGAGCCGGCTCACGGGGGGGGGGGGCAGGGGGGGAGGAGAAGGAACGGGGAGAGGGCGGGGCGAAGGGAGAGCTGCCTGGTGCCGGCCCTGCGTTCCATGATTCTCCTAACATATTCTGGGATTCATGCCCTATTATCTTGCTGGCCTGTACCATGATGGAGGCAGTTGGGTAAAGCATTACACAGGGTCCCTTTTACAAAGGTGCGCTTAAAAATGGCCTGTATTAGTGTAGACACATGTTTTGGGTGTGCGCAGAATCATTTTTCAGCGCACCTGTAAAAAATGTCTTTTTTAAAAATTTTGCCAAAATGGACCTATGGCAAAATGAAAATTTCCGCACGTCCATTTTGCATCTGAGACCTTATCGCCAGCCATTGACCTAGTGGTAAGGTCTCAGCGGTAACCGGGCAGTAGTGGTCTACGCGCATACAATGTCAATTACCGCCTGCGTGCCAGAAAATAAAATATTTTCTGGGGCACATAGCGGATGTACGTCAAAAATGAAATTACTGCAAGGGCCACATGGTAGCCGGGCGGTAACTCAAAATTGACATGCGTTGAGTGCGCGTAGGAGCCTACGCGGCTTAGTAAAAGGGCCCCACAGTTAGGTATGCTGTTCTGACTATATAAAGAATTATGGATCCTGATTATGAACTGAACTTGGCCTGGGGTATGGATTAAGCAACCAGCCTTTGGGATTATCTGTGATTGCTGCTTCATCTGATGTCACCCTGGAATTGTTGACTACCTGAAAAGAGATGTGAACATGCCTCATGGTTGGTCTTTGTATTATACTTAAATGATTATTGTCTCTGGGTGACAATAGGCTATATATTTTCTTTTTCTTTTTTTAATTTGCTTTTGTGAAAATTACAATTTCCCACAACAACTGAGACAAAATACAGAAATAAAGCAAATACTAACTAGTAACAACGTCTATGGGAAATATTCATTGCTAACAATGGCTTACTGCTGAAATATTTACTGCAACTATTAGATCACTTACTGCTGCCACTGCATACAGTTGTTACCTAGCTTATCTGTAAATAAAGCACTTTCTCTTCTGTCAAAGACCTCTATCAGTACAACATATTTATTGAAAAACAAAAAAATAATTTCAACCTTCCAGGCTATATCTCTCATGTAATACATTTCCCAACAATAAAGGTTATAACCAGACTGCACAAAAAAGTATCCAACTTCCCTCCCAGGGGTGCAGTTCTAAACGAAGAAAAAGAACAAGAAAAAGTTTTCAAACTCTGCTTAAGAATTCCAAAAAATATCACAGTTTCTAGTCTGTCTTCTGACCAAACTACCCCCTTTTTAGGCATTGCATACCCAAGCTCAGCTTCATTAGGCTACAACACCAAGACCATAGATGATTCCCTTTGTTCCCTCTTCAGACACAAGCTTAATGGATGTGATTTCCTTTCCCCCTTTCTTAGGTATGTCTCTGATGGCCAGATGCACTAAACCTAATGAGCCAGCAACATGGTTTTTAAACTAGTTCTAGCCAGTTTAGCAAGCAAGTAGTAAAATGAGACATGAACAAAAGTGTTCTCCGAGCCATTTTCCTGTCATGGTAGCAGCTAACGATAATGGAATGCAACGCTATTATAATGAGCTAATAACTATTATAATATGCTTGCAAAGCGATGCACAGCCATTTCCAACCCCATGCACAAAAGCAGTTACCACCTTTACCGGAGCTGTCAGTTCTTCATTGTCACAAGTAGGAGAAGGGGAGAAACAAGGCAGGAAAGATGGAGCACAAAAACAAAAGTACACTGGCTTACACGAGCTTCTTTGTGTGTATGAAAGCCGTGCCATGATTCTTTTTTCAAATGACATTTTACTGGCAAGAAATGGTGGGGGGGGGGGGGGGGGCAGTAAATGTAAAGCAGAAAAGTAATGGTGACTTACCAAAAATGCAAGGAAGACAAGGGTCAAACAGCCTCTGCTGGGAAACAGCATCCCCCATGCTAGAAGCACAACAGAGGGACAGAGAGGGGCTAAACCAATTGGACAATGTCAGTGTGGGATGTCCCGCCCACTCACTACTGGAGGGGGACACCAGAAAGTTCGGATCCAATCAGCTCACAGCTCTAGAGTGATG
The DNA here is from genome assembly GCF_901765095.1 of Microcaecilia unicolor. Lineage (NCBI taxonomy): Eukaryota > Metazoa > Chordata > Amphibia > Gymnophiona > Siphonopidae > Microcaecilia > Microcaecilia unicolor. The sequence continues at coordinate 107,769,686 of NC_044039.1, forward strand.
TCATCAGGGAAGCCCTGCAGGGAGGAGGCGTTGGGACAGCAGCCAGCCAATGAGAGTCCATCTTCAGGGAGATGGGTGTTCCAGGCAGTGGCGTAGCCAAGGGTGGGCTTGGGTGGGCCCAGGCCCACCCACTTTGGGTTCAGGCCCACCCAGTAGCAGTATACCTATGATGTGGCTGGCAGGTACCCCAAGCCCCACCAGCCGAAAACTCCCAACAAGTGTCCCTCCTGCATACCTTGTAAGTAGCAGATCTTTGTCTGCTCGCACCGGCCCCACAGCCTTCCCTCTGATGCATATCTGCCAAGGTGGAAACAGGAAGTTGCATCAGAGGGAAGGGTGTGGGGCTAACATGAGCAGTGTGTATTAGTTGCTGTTCGCTGCTGGTGAAAATATGCTATTTAAAAGGTATACGGGAGAGGGGGTATGTTTGAGAGACCATATTGCATGCAGGCGAGAGAAGGAGAGACGAAATCACCTGTGGGATGGGGCGAGGTTCTTCTGCCCACCCATCTTGGACCCAGGCCCACCCAAAAATTGGGTGTCTGGCTACGCCCCTGGTTCCAGGATGTCAGCCAATAGAAGGAAGCAGCAGGAACAGCTGGGGGTGGAACCAAACCCTCATGCTGATTCCTCAGAGCCCAGAGCCAAGAGAAGCAGAGAGCATTTTATAGGCTTTTCCCACTTTTTCCTAGCATCTGGGAGGCAGGGAGCCCCAACACAGGTCTGTCCATCCAAAAACAAAACAAAACACTTTTGTGCTTGCAAAAAAAAAAGGGGAGGGCTACATCTACTGCTTTCATATATACACAGCTTGTCTGCGTGTATGAGAGTCATCTGTAGCATGTGCAGAGCAGCCACGCATAGCGATTGACTGTTCTGCGCATGCTCATCTCACCGACTGGCTTCCCACATATCGCATGCAAATGAGCTGGGTCGCAAAAGCAATGAGCGGCTCATTTGAATGCGATACTCCTTGTGAATCCCTCTGTTTCTAAATCGGTAAATTTTTACTGATTTGGAAATGCAGGCGGATTGTTAAGGGGATCTTTGTGCATCTGGGCCTGAGTCTAGGCTAATGGAAGGAGCTGTTCCATTGTAACTTTCTTGTAATTATAGAGATCTCTAGGGGCTTTCTGGAAGCAAAGACCTTGTCACAGGGATGACATCTCTGGTGGAGGTTATCTCAGCTTACCCTATGTTTTCCCCATAGCCACTTTTTTATACAGACCATCCTCAAGAATGTCCCTTTGCAAGCAAAACATTTCTTTATTTTGAGTTTCACAAAGCACTACTACTAGTAATCATTTCTATAGTGCTACTAGATGTATGCAGCACTGTACACATTATATGCAGATACTTTTTCTGTCCCTAGAAGGCTCACAATCTAAGTTTTTGTACCTGGGACAATGGAGGGTTAGGTAACTTGCCCAAGGCCACAAGGAGCTACAGTGGGAATCAAACCCAGGTTGCCAGGATCAGAACCCACTGCACTAACCATTAGGCTACACATCCTGATTAACTCTGCAGTATTCCTGTTGCTTTAGCTTAAACATCCCAAGTAATTCTGCAGTGCTCCTGTGGTTTCCTCCATTCCCACTTTCTTGTGTGCTCCTGTGGCCTCCATACTCTACCACATAACGGAACATTTCTGTAACTGCCAACTTATACTACAGACCCCCTAAGCACTTGGGGAAAAAGAGGGGAGCTCCTCCTTTTTCATCCCATTCTGGACAACTGAATCATTCTCTCCCCCCTTCTTAGTTCCATTAAGTAGTTTTCTTTTCTTCACCTTTGCTATATCCACAAACTTTCTTTCCAAGCCAGCCCATAGTCAGTCTCACAAGAAAGTTGCAGCCCTGTCTTTTTTTCTACCTTTAACCACCTTAGAAATATAAAAACATAGAAAAATATAGGCAGATAAAGACCATATAGCCTATCCAGGCTGCCCATCCATGCCATCTACTCTCCCTATCACTCCTTTAGAGATCCTATATACTTGTCCCAAGCTCTCTTGAATTCAGATACTGTTTTCATCTCCACCACACCCACTGGAAGGCCGGTCCACAAATTCACCACCCTTTCCATTAAGAAGTATTTCCTCAGGTTACTTCTGAGTCTAACCTCTTTCACCTTCATCCTATGCTCCTTCATTCCAGAGCTTTGTAATTCCTGTCCGTTGCCTCTTGGGAGGGGAAAAATACTTCAGCTGTTAAGAAAAATCTCTTTGGCTGGAATAAGAGAGGCAATCAGACTTAGATAGATGCAGCAAACAAAATCTTTATTGGTATTTTTCTAAGTCAGTACAAAAACAATTCCCTCTGGAGCAGTTTTTTGTCACACAGCTAGCAAGACGTTCAGGCTGAGCTACAAGGCTGCTCAGATTGGCTTTCTCATTCTGCACTCTCACTGTTCTAAGTTTCATTTCTTCTATTCTTACTTATTGTACCTAAAAAGGAATTTCTTGTTTTCTTCATTATACAAAAAAGATGATTTCCTTTATTCTCACCATTCTCTCCTGTCCCAATACAAATGCACACTTTGTGCTCATTGGCCATTTCCTTATCTCAAGCACGTGATCCCTTCATGCAGCAACAGCAAACAAGTTGCATGAAACACCTGGCTCCTTCTTCCCTAAACACATATTTGTGGAGGAACATCTTCTTCTTTGGAGGGTCTTCAGCCTCACTCACCATGAAGATTATATCAATTTTATCTGCCATATATGGGCCACATAGCTTCAGGTCCTCATGTGTTTCTCCTTGACATGTGATTTACCAGAAGAGCACAACAACATTTGCTGTTTACTGGAAAATAAAACTTATGCACTCAATATACAGGCAGCAGTAGGAAAAAATGAAACTTCTACATATAACAGCTGATTTGAGTGCTTGCAGACCAAGCAGAGGAAGGAATATACAGCTTCCTTTCAATTGCAAGAGACTCGCCTCCGGTGCATTTATGCTGCATAGGTATTTAAATGTTCCTATCATATCTCCCCTCTCCCGACTTTTGTCCAAAGTATACATATTGAGATCTTTAAGTCTGTCCCCATAAGCTTTATGACAAAGACCATTGACCATTTTAGTAGCCGCCCTCTGGACAGACTCCATCCTATTTATATCTTTTTGAAGGTGTGGTCTCCAGAATTCTATATAATATTCTCAATGAGGTCTCGCCAGAATCTTATACTCGGCCATCATAACCTCCTTTTTCCTATTGGCCACTCCTCTATGCACCCAAGCATCCTTCTATCTTTCACCATTGCCTTTTCTGTTTTGTCACCTTAAGATCATCACATACGATCACACCCATGTCCCGCTCCTCTTTCGTGCACACAGTTCTTCACCCCCTAAACTGAACTGTTCCCTTGGGTTTTTACAGCCTAAATTCATGACCCTGCATTTTTTTAGCATTAAATCTAAGCTGCCAAATTCCAGACCATTCCTCTAGCTTTGCTAAGTCCTTCCTCATGTTATCCACACCATCAGGGGTGTCTACCCTATTGCAGATTTTGCTATCATCCACAAATAGGCAAACCTTACCTTCAGCAATATTGCTTACAAAAATGTTAAAAAGAACTGGCCCAAGACCGAAACGTGTGGCACATTACTGGTAACATCCTTTTCCTCAGAATGTGCTACATTTACCACTACCCTCTGTCACCTTCCACTCAACCAGTTCTTAATCCAGTCAGTTACTTTAGGGCCCAAAACAAGGGAACTCAGTTTATTTATTAGACGTCTATGCGGAACAATGTCAAAGGCTTTGCTAAAATCTAAATACGCCACATCTGGCACTGTCCCTCAATCCAACTCTCTGGTCACCCAATTAAAGAAATTAATCAGATTTGTCTGACAAGACCTGCCTCTAGTAAAACCATGTTGCCTCGCATCCTGTAATCCACTGGATTCAAAAAAATTTACTATTCTCTGTTTTAAAAGTTTTTCCATTAATTTACTTACCACAGAAGTCAGACTTACCAGCCTATAGTTCCCAACCTCTCGCTCATTCCCTGGCTGCTGCTCCCTCTGCCCCGGAGCAGCAGGGAGGGAACGAGCAGACTCGGAGCCAACAGGCGCGTGGCACCCCCCCCCCAGCGGCGTGCACCCGGGGCAGACCGCCCCCCCCCTTGTTACGCCACTGGAGGGACCACTTCTGCTCTTCTCCAGTCCTCTGGGACCATTCCTGACTGTAGAGAATCATTGACAATGTCAGCCAGCGGAGCCGCTAGAACTTCCCTAAGTTCCTTCAGTACCTTCAGATATATGCTGTCCAGCCCCATTGATTTGTCCACCTTTAGTTTAGCCAGCTTCTCATAAATTCAATCTTCTGAAAATCGTTCAGAGACTACCACTCCATTCCTATTTGTGCTTGTCTTCTGCGATCCTGCTCCTGGTCCTTCAGCTGTGAACACAGAGCAGAAATATTTGTTAAGCAAGCCAACGTTATCTTTATCAGCTTCTATATATTCCTACCCTTAACATTTGAGCCTCACAATTCCACTTTTGCACTTCCTCCTATCACTAAAATATTCAAAAAAATGTCTTGTCCCCCCCATTTTACCATATTGGCTATTTTTTTCTTTCATTTGCTTCTTTGCTTTCCTGACTACTCTACCAGCGTCTCTTCGCTTTTCCAGATATTACCACCTGTCTTCTTCTTTCTGCAATCATTTGTAGTTTATAAAGGCAAACCTCTTTTTCATTACTTTTGTACCTACTACTTTTGAGAACCAAAGCAGCCTCCTTTTCCTCTTACTTTTATTTATTTTCCTTACAAAAAGGTTTGTTGCCCTTACAATAGGTCCTTTCAGTTTTGTCCACTGCTTTCCAACTTCTAGATGTTCCCATCCAGACAATTCCTTGAAGTAATCCTCCATCTGAATACAGTTAGCTTTTTTTGAAGTCTAGAACCTTCACTTTTGAATGAACACTCTTCACAACTATCTTAATATTAAACCACACCATCTGGTGATCACTGGATGCCAGATGATTACCTACTATAATATCATAACACTTTCCCAATTAGTAAGCACTAAGGGCTAGATGCACTAATCAATCATTAGAGCCCTTCCCTTACTGATTCCCTTAGCAAATCGGTAAGGAACGGGCATGCATCAAGGAATAGGAATGCAAATGAGCTGCTCGTTGTAGCTCACTTGCATTCTCTATTCCATCGTTAAACAGTCGGCCAATCGGCCGGTCGAGCATGCACAGAGCAGCCAAGCGTTATGCTGGCTGCTCTGTGCATGCCAAGGACGTCCTTTATGGACGTCCTTCACTATAAAAAAAAAAACTCCCTCTAAAAAGACGTTCTTTTTACAGGCTACAAGCTAATGTACAGTTCAGAGGCAAGAGAATAAAAACTAACCTGATGATACGGAGGAGCCTTCCAGCCCAGAAAATCAGGACGTGAGAGGACACAAATCAAAACTTTTTTGATGTCCCTCCCTCCAGGTCTCTCTCAGCCAATCACAGAGCATTTAGCTGATACTGGTAACAGCTAAACGCACTGGGATTGGCTGAGAGAGACCTGGAGCTGATCAGTTATGCTATTACTTACTTGTGGAGTGCTGTATTTTGTTATGCTGTTTTGATAAATGTTCAATAAAGACTTCATACAACTTAAAAAAGTGGAAACAAAATCCAAGTGCTCCTCCTTTTTTTTTTTTTAACAAAGTTATTAGTGGGATTTGAACCTGCCACTTCTGGATTTCAAGACCAGTGCTCTAACCACTCGGCCACAACTGTACTTACTTGAATGGCCCTTCCTTACTTCCAGGTCTCTCAGTGGAGTGAAGCATGGCCAAAAAGGACTTTTTATCATTGCGGGGGGGGGGGGGGGGGGGGGGGGGGGGAGGCCTCCCAAAATGGACATTTTTTTTAAAAGTGAAGCTTTATTAAAAAAATCAAACAGGCTCCGATGCTGCAGGCTCTTTTTTGGACATTCAACCCCGCAATAATAAAAATGTCCTTTTTGGCCGTGCTTCACTCAGCTGAGAGACCTGGAAGTCTCTGAGCCAATCAGAGCATGTTTAGCTGAGCTAAATGTGCTGTGATTGGCCGTGCTTCACTCAACTGAGAGACCTGGAAGTCTCTGAGCCAATCACAGCGTGTTTAGCTCTGCTAAACGCGCTGTGATTGGCTCAGAGACTTCCAGGTCTCTCAGCTGAGTGAAGCAGGGCCAGAAAGGATGTTTTTATTATGCCGGGGTTGAATGATGTCCAAAAAAGAGCCTGCAGCATCGGAGCCCCCCCCCCCCCCCCCCCACAATAATAAAAACGTCCTTTTTGGCCATGCTTCACTCAGCTCAGAGACCTGGAAGTAAGGGAGGGATATCCAAGTAAGTACAGTTGTAGCCGAGTGGTTAGAGCATCACTGGGACTGTGAGGAGTGGCCTAGTGGTTAGGGTGGTGGACTTTGGTCCTGAGGAACTGAGTTTAATTCCCACTTCAGGCACAGGCAGTTCCTTGTGACTCTGGGCAAGTCACTTAACCCTCCATTGCCCCATGTAAGCCACATTGAGCCTGCCATGAGTGGGAAAGCGTGGGGTACAAATGTAACAAAAAATATATATATATAAGGAATATACCACATATGAGTTAATCATTTAAGCTCTTTGTAACCATTATTTATACTTTCCTTCAATGAAAACAATAGAATGTAAAGTTCATAAATCTCATGCACAAATAAACATTAGCCCATATGAAATGTGTCTCAATAAATAAACCCCATTGCATCAATGTCCAATATGGAAAGGCTACATAAGCAATGTATATGTAATAAATTGTTCTCCAGTAAACAGTAGAAGTATACAAGCACTTATCTGCTCCATTTTAAGGTTATCCTATAGAGCCCCCAGTTTCAGCATTCCTTTGTCAGGGACAAATATATTACGCAGTAAGCAGCATACTGGAAAATCTGTAGCATCTTCACCTGTTTGCACTCCTACCCTAGCTGAGATTATGTTCATGCACCTCTCTGACTTCACATGCAACTGTGAAGTCCCCTTATTTTCTAACTCCTGTTACTCTATTTTATGTATGTGTTCTACCTTTACTTACACCTTAAGGTGTTAAACAAATAAACATTAAGAAAATTCTCAGGAAACCTTGGTATATTGTAAAAGGGTTAGGTTGCTTTTCTGATAAAGACTTTACCATTGCATATACAAGCCTATTGCCATGATTATGGTCCCTGGTACTTTCTGCATTACCAGCTTTTAATGATAAGAGGCAACAGAACTAAGTGGGGCATTCTAAACCTGGAAAGTATCCAGTTTGTCCTTTAGCTATGCAACTCTAAACCTTGGTATATCCTACTATACAACAATCATATCAGTTAAAGTATTTCTCCAACTGAAACACTACAAATGTTGTTTATATTATTTAGTGCCCATGTAAGTTGACTTACGTTGGTAAAATGTTTTTACAAAAAAACAAAAACTAAGAATCTAGAAACCAAAACTTACATAAAAAGAAAAAAGGGCAGACTAGATGGACCGTGCAGGTCTTTTTCTGCCGTCATCTACTATGTTATGTTACTATGTTACTGTGAGGCCTTAAAGGACAGAGTTGAAGAACTCGGATTTTGTGCCAATTTTGTGGCCAAGATGGATCTGACGTTGCTGGGGATAGAACAAAACATACTTCTTCAACATAACACAGTAGAATGATTCATATGTATTCTAACTCTCTCAGACGTGCACGTGTTAAATGATGCATGTCACTGTTTCCTCTAAGCTGAGCGGGAGCCCTCCAACAGTATTGCTGCCAATGGAGGTGATGCCTCAATATTGTGTTTTCAATGGCTAGAGACAGGTAGGTTCCCTGGACTCCTGCAGAGCTTGCCTGTTCCTCACTATTGAAAATATGATTGTGAAACAGCACCACCCACTGGCAGGACTGTAGGAGGAGGACTCCCGCTCGGATTAGTGAGAACAGTGATGTACAAGTATTCCTGTTCTACCAGACTTACATATCTTGTCCTGCACATTGTTCAGGACTGCCTTACATGTGTGTCTATCAGTCAGTTTGAGACAGTTACATGCTGATGTTGACACTCCACTTTTTTTCCATTATTGCCGGGGTTGAAGATATGTGTATTTTCAATCAGCCTCCATATTCCCCACTGTTTTTGTAAAAAAGATTCTTACAGGCCCCACGTGCAGATGTCCTCACATATAAGTTCTTTTTAAAATGGGGCTCCACAGGTGTTAAAGCCAGGCGAATATTCTGTTTCATAGCTACCAAAATTGCAGTAGAACACAGGTCCAAAGGACAATGCAAAGCATTCCAAGAGTTAAAAGTGGAAAGTATCTCATTTGAGATCACAGCAAAATGATTGCATCAAGCATTGGACTATATCAATGGAGAAAATTAAGGCAGTGGCAGATTAAGAAAATGATTTTCTTTCAGAGAAGTCTTCTGTTTAGAGAAAAAAAACAGTAAAATCCTCATTTTTTAAATCATGGCAGAAAGAGGAATAATCACCCTTGTCTGTCTAAAATTTCACTTCAAAGAAAAGCTTGAAAGGATGATTCAAAGACAACTTAATCTTACCTTGAAAATAACATTTTTGCTATCATCTACTGATTTCCTGAAGATTGCAAGTAATGTTTAATATTTGATATTTAATGCTTAATGAATTTGATATACTGCTTTTCACGAACAAACATCACAGCAGTGTATATAGCTAACCTTGTAAATTACCAATTGTTACAAACTCAAAACATACATAAGGAATGGCAGAGGAGCAGAACTTTGGAATTCCTTACCTTTGGGAATTAGACTGACAATAGATTATAAGAAGTTTCAACATTTAGTGAAAACCTGGCTTTTTCAAAAATAATTTTAATGTAGCCTCTTACTTTTGGGAATTGACTCTGTATGAGTCTTAAGATGACTTAGAGGGGCATAATCGAATGGGGATGACCATCTCTAAGGGCACCCATCTCTAAGGACGTCCTAGAGAAGGGGCGGGGAAACCTGTATTATCGAAATAATATGGGCGTCCATCTTTCGTTTCGATAATACGATCGGAGACGCCCAAATCTCAACATTTAGATCGACCTTAGAGATGGTCATCCCCGGTTTTCAGCCATAATGGAAACCGAGGACGCCCATCTCAGAAACGACCAAATCCAAGTCATTTGGTTGTGGGAGGAGCCAGCATTCCTAGTGCACTGGTCCCCCTGATATGCCAGGACACCAACCGGGCACCCTAGGGGGCACTGCAGTGGACTAACTGATGCACTAACTAAACAGAAAAAGCCCTTCCCTTACCGATCCCTTAGCGATTTGGAAAGGAATGGGCATGCATGCATGAAATTGCATGCAAATGAGCTGCTCGCTGTTAGCTCTTCCTAAGGAGGGGAAGCCAGTGTAGAGCAGCCAAGCATTATGCATGGCTGCTCTGTGCATGCCAAAGACAGCTTCATACATGCAGACAAGCTGCGTGTATAATAACTGTCTACAACCTTAAATAAATTGCCATCTTCAACCATGCTGTTTATTAAATTTCAGGCCGATATAGAAGGTATTGGGTTCAGCTCCGTAAGTTAACTGGGCACCGGACGATATTCAGACCGATGCCCGGTTAACTTGGTGCATAAAGTTGTGACAGCCTTTTTTCTGCCCTAAATTTATACACTTGCTTAAGTTTAATTAGGTCTTGATATACCACCTTTACTCTGCAGAGGTCAAAGCGATGTTGAATCTACATTACAAATGTAAGAAACAGGAAAAGAAATCCAAATTAACCTCCCGTTTACTAAGCAGCGCTAACACCGACATAGCCCATTCACTTTGAATGGGCTGTGTCGGCATTGCCGCATAGCTTAGTAAACCAGGGGTTAAGACAGGAAAGGATTCAATCAAAGCGATACACAATCATCCATAATAAAACATTGTACATGAAAATTAAAAATTAAATTAAAATAATAGGTAGGGTTGATGCACTTGTACTGTAAAGTCAGGCAGGTGCCCAGGGGGAGTATTAAAGGCTAATTGAAAAAAGTAAGTCTTTATTAAAATTTTAAACCGGGTTAATGAGAGCTCTGACCTAATTTCTGGAGGCAAATTATTTCAGAAATTTGGGGCTAAGAAATAGCAGGCTGCTTTCCATGTAGATTGGTAATGGGCTTAGTCAGTTAGTGGAGTGAATGTTGCTACTAACCGGATAAATACTGCTGCTTAGGGAATGGTTGGTTAGCAGAGATATTCAATTGCACTACCCAGTTAAGTGCCACTGAATATCAGCAGCTGGCCAGCTCAGCGGGATTTCACTGGGCAGGAGTCTCACCTACCTGGTTTTCCCCTGAATCTATTTCCACCCAGTGTATAAGACCTCAAATGATCTGAGTAAGTCCTACATGTAAATACTTTATTGATTTTGTTATAAAAGAGAAAGCAACAACAAGGAACACAACTGCACAAATACACAGTACAGCAAAATACAGCAATCAGTTACAAGTGCAAGAGGTCATGGAAGAAATAAAAAAAAAGAGAGGAGTTTTGTTTAAAAAAGAAAAAACAAGGAAGAAAGGTGACACATAGTAGCTGAGGATATATTCAACAGACAGGATTGTTTATGCAGAGAAGACCAAGGAACGTGCAACTACACTCAGCTCACTGTCGAGAGATAGGACGCGATCCATTTTTCCTTAAACTTGACAAAACGTGGCTGCTTTTTAGCCAAATATATTTCAAATTTATAAGTTTGGAGCAACAGACTCCACCACTCCTGATGAGTAGCTAGATGCAGTGCCTTCCAGTGGGGAAAAAACCACTTTCATGGCTAAAGAAAGCATAGTACTGACCAGCAGAGACTCATCAAAACTGAGCATATCAGTAAAACATTGACCCTTGAACACCAAGTACTTGTAGAGCATTGGACCAGTAAAATGAAAGATCTCTGTCAAAGTGAGCCATACATTACTCCAGAAGTTATGGACACACCTACAGTCAAAAATAAGATGCTTAAGAGTACCCGCTGCACCTGACAGGACCAGCACATACTGGAAACGCAAGGATCGATCATATGCGATCTAAGAGGAGTCCAAAGTGATCTGTGTACGAAGAAATAAAGTGGCTGAGACTACAGTAGCAGAAAATCACTGCAAACCATTGGTATGGGTCCAAGTCTAATTGTAAGATGAAATCACCTACAGTGATAGCCTTATGCAAATTAATCGTAGGTGTCATTAACATCTCCTTCAATGGTGAGTAATTCTGTTGACAAGGGTAATGGGATTTGATATACCACCTTTCTGTGGTACAACCAAAGTAGATTACTGTGTGCAATTATGATATGCAGGTACTTTCTCTGTCCTTAGCGGGCTCACAATCTAAGTATTGTACCTGGGGCAATGGAGAGTTAAGTGGCTTGCCCAGAGTCACAAGAAATTGTAGTGGGAATCAAACCCAGTTTCCCAGGTTCTTAGACCACCGTACTAACCACTAGGCTACTCCAGGACTGATATGGGAAACACTACATTAGAATATCCATCTGTTGTCCTCAGAAAAAACCTGCTACAGTGAGTAACTGTTTCCTCTGAGGACAAACAGGATGTGGTATTCTCATTGAAGGGAATCCCTAGCTACCCAAGCTGTCTTAACAAATAGGGAACAGCAGCAGCATGGCACCCAATAGGCAGGGCTTATGGGGTTCTGCAACTCTCTCTCTCCTTTTCTTTATTTTTTATTTTTAGGTAGCCTGAAACAGAGAGAAATTGACCTAGGGGACCAAACTGACAGTCACATTAGAAATCTTGTTCCAAACAGTAATGTGATACGAATATGTGGACTATCCAACTTGGACATAATAGCAAAACTGTCTCAAACTAGCTATTAGTAAGTAATTGCTCATGAGATAACAGCAGAGTTAGGGTGAGGAGGATGATGGGTTCAGAATTTGGGAACTAGGGAGAGGTGAAAAACAGTGGGAAGTGAGGGTGGTGGTAAGGTTGGTGAAAGAGGTAGGGATCTTTGGGGAAAGAGAGGCCTAGGAGGTGCCTTGCAGGAAGGTCTGTTTTAGGGAGATCCAGTGTGTGTTCCAGGAGGGTGGGGATCTGTTCTGGAGATATGGGAATATGGAAAGTCTTCGCTAGGGGAAGGGATCTGTGCCATAAGTGCTGGTCCCTTTAAGATGCCCCCCCTGCTTCATTATGCTTTGTGTTAGTAGACTGATGCTCCAGAAAAGGAGAAAAAATGCTAGTTCAAAGCTGGCATTATTTTTCCATGAAAAATGAAGCTTTTTAAGTTCAACACAAGCTGCATTATTCAATTTGCATAATAATAAAGTGCTTTGCATGTATTTGTATCACATTATTAAGTAGTCCATGTTACCTTAAATTAACATGAGTTACTGTAAAAATAACACATGATTTTGTAATTTAATGCATGTTAAGTGGTAAATATTGTGCATTCTACCTTAGTAACTACCCCTTAATATATTAATAATGTATGCAACATCATTCACATATGAGGGTATCTTGGGAACTGAAGGTCATAGAAGGGTGTCTATAAAGAATGATATTAAAATTGAACAATTAGATGATACGATGGGTATCTCAGGAGGATCTTTGAGTGATTTAAATATTTTTGGGTATGATATGCATTGTAGAAGTTCTAGGGGTGTAATCTTCAATGCAAGCCTTGTGAACTGTATTAATTATTTCATGAAGTATATTTCTTGCACCAGCAGGCGTAAACAGTTCCATAGGGGTTTACCTGGTGGCAATTGGGCAGTGCTGTGTGCCACCCAGTTACTGCCAAGTTAGTGTGGGAGCCCTTACTGCCACTTCAAGTGATCCCCACCCCCCCCCCCACCCCCCCCCCCCCCCCCCCCCCCACCCCCCCCCCATTGCCATGTGTAAGAGCAATCTTACTGCATGGTCCATGTTTTTTTTTCCAGCCTTTTTACCCGCTGCAGTAAAAAGGGCCTCAGCGCGTAGCAAAAATGGCCCCTGCAGCTAGTGCAGGACCCTCTTTACCACAGCTTAGTAAAAGGGCCCCTATAACAGCTAATGTAAAGATGTTAACCTGCCTGTGGGGTAAAAACTCTATTAGCATCTGTAAGTCACGTGTTAATGGAGTTTTTGGCAAGGAGGCATGTCACAAAATGCCTATCCACCTGCCTGGGGTTACCCCACAGCCACTTAGCAAGTCTATCCCCAGCACAGCTCAGGTCTGCCTTCAACTGCCGCTTGTGTTCTACACTAGCACCCTCCTCCCACCGACTGGGTCACAACTGCCTCTGGGTGAGTCTCCTGCTCTCAAATTATCCCCAGTGATTTCTAAGTTACTGGGGCCACATTCCCAGTGGTCCCACAGTTCTCAGAAAGCACTCACAGACCCAACATACAAACCAGGATTTTTTATCAGTCCAGACAAGCAGGACAAACAAACAATTGTGTTCATTCTCATAAAAATATTGAACAGTGGACCGAAAAAGTGCAATCAGCAAACAGTAACAAGTAACTGAAAAATGGATCAATTAGAAAACTAACTAAATATTTGTATACTGTCTAAACAGTATCTGGGAAGATCAGGATATATAGCTGCTCACCAGTTATCAACTATAACTGTTTATAGGGCCTTAACAACGAGATCCTACTCTCTTTTCTTTCTGGTTAAGACTGGACAAAAGACAGTACATTTCAAATGAAATGAGCTCCTGGACCAATTAGAGCCAAGAACACGGCTTCAGCACAGAGCTTTCTCTCTCTCTTCTCCAAGGCTGAAACTGAACTCAAAACCAGTACTCTCCAATGAGAGCCCAGGACAAGAAAATTTCAAACATGTACTGTTTCTTGCTTCCTGTTTGTGTTAAACTAGAGAGAACATTCATTTTTTTCTCTCTGTAACAGCTTACAACAAAGAAACACCACCTGTTGTCCAAACAGGAGAAATACACTTCAAGACATAATTAATGCAGGAAAATATCCAATACATTTTACAGACTTAAAACACACTATTTCTTCACAAGGCATTACTGGGTGGAGTATGGGTAGAGAGTCGATATGAAGTGCTTCCTGCAATTAAGGTGCCAAATTTACTGTGTGCTAGCATCACAGAAATACTGAATAAAGTAAAAAAAAAAAAAAAAGGCCTGGACCTTATGGAAAACTGGGCAACAACTTTCAAACTCAAATTAAACAGAGACAAAAACAAATTCCTGGTTCTATCCAGCCCGCACAACCCCACACCTCACCAAAATTTCATAATCAAACATACCAAATCAAAACACAACTAAAAATATTTGGAATTATTCTTGATAAATATCTATCACTGGACAGTGATATCAGCAGTAACATCAAAATGCTGCAGAACACTATGGAAACTGAGAAGGATCAGAGACTGTTTTCCTACACAATCATTCTGGATATTGGTACAATCGACGATACTATCACAACTAGACTACTGTAATGCAGCATACATAGGGTGTAAGGAAAATACACTAAAATCATTGCAAACCATCCAAAACACAGCAGCAAGACTGATATTCAAGAAGTCGAAACACGAAAGAGTTACTCCACTGCTCGAAATACTACACTGGCTGCCAATGAAGGCAAGACTATTTTCAAGATACTGTTTGGAATAGCTCCGGAATATATGCTAGATATGACTAAACAATCCCCAAGAAATGCAACCCCAGAAACCAGAAGTTACCTACTTCTTCACCTACCCAACTGCAGAAGCATAACTTACAAAACCATCTACACGGTGGGATTCAGTTACCTGGGTTCCAAATGGTGGAACTCACTACCAAAAGCCACAAGAAGCATCATTAACTATGTTCAGTTCAGAAAAGAACTGAAAACCTAGCTCTTCAAAAAATTATATAGCTAACTACATAAGCTATCCTTTCTGCATCCTAACGGTAAAACATTATTGTCATTTCACCAAACTGTAAATTGTAAGCCACTTTGAACCAAAACTTTTTTTTTTAGAACAGTGGAATACAAGAATGCATAAATAAATACATGTTAACAAATACATTCACATAAATACCTCAGTAGAGCCCTAAGATGGTCTTCACCTGTGGGATGAAAACACAATAGCATCCTTTCCCACATGCAGATATGCAAACAGCTATGAAAGGATAAATGAAAAGTACTCACAGCATGGGTATTAACATCATGTCATTTTTCCTCAAGGGCACAACTTGCCTCAGCCACTGAGGTACTCTCCCATCTTCTGCTTGATACTCTTAATACAATGGTGTGCAAAAGTTTGGAATAAGCAGCACTTAATGTAGTTTTGAAGCTTCACTATGCACATTTTCACATAACAGTAGATGTTATGCTGGACTATCATACATTGTAGTTCATTTTCAAAACAGAAGAACATTAAAAAATGGCACAAAAATGTAGATGGACATTTTTTTTCTCAAAACTCATTTAAAGACATTTTTCTATGCAGTTTATCTAAATCTCAAGGGTGTGTGTTGGAGGTATGTTTTGGGTGGGACTAGGATGGGCTTACAATTTGGACATTTTTCTGCAATAATGGAGTATTGTAAAAAATGTCCAGGGCAAAAAATAGGGCGTTTTTGGCTAGACTTGTTTCAATAATGACTAAGTGCTAAAAAGGTGCCCAAGCTAACCTGATGACCACTGGAGAGATAAGGTATGATCCTCCTTATTTCCCAGTAGTCTTTGGCCCCCTTCCACCCCCCCCCCCCCCCCCCCCAAGAGGTAAAAGTGACAGTACATACCAGGCTCTATGAGAGCTGCAGATACAATGGTTATTCCTCTTACTGCAGCAAGCAGGTCTCTGGAGTAGTCTAATGATCAGTACAGTGGACTGTAGGGAAGGGGACCCAAGCCCAAATCCCATTCTAAGTCATACACTTGTGGTGGAAAATGTGAGCACCACAAGTGTACCACACAATACCAACTGAACCCGCATATAGATGACATCTGCTGGCATAAGGGCTATTGTAGTGATGCACATTTGGGTACAGTACATTTTTTAATGATTCCTGGAGGGCTCACTATACAAAATAAAGGGTTATGATGTGATGTGTACTTGGGACCTTTTATATGAAGTTCACTGCAGTGTCCCCTAGGCTGCCTCACTGTTCTGCTGGAATGTCTGTGTGGCTACTCTAGTAAGACTGCTGGCCCCCAGACATCCCAATGGCTTGTTTTTGTGCGTGTTTCTCTTTGATGTTTTTTCTTTGAAAATGCCCTTAAAGAAAATGCCCCTCAAAATGACTGACTATAAAATATCTAAAGTAGAGTGATTTTCTAACCAAAAAGACAGACAATTTTCTGGTTAGAAAATGACCTTGTTTGGCACTGGATTTTTGGATGTTTTTTTGTAAAACGTCCAAAATCAGATTTGGAAGACATATTGAAAATGCCCCTCATCACATGTTTCATTTTGTTCACTCCTCTTCAAATGATACTAAGTTTGTACAATGGATATGCATTTATATTGTCTGCCGCTTAGCAAACAGTAAAGTTAAGCAGCATCAGATTCTGCAGCAAAAGTGGATCCAACTTCAGCCAATCATGGTTAACTGACCCCAAGCTCACCTCACCTCACCTCAGCTACTCAGGCAATGTTTGACAACTATGGAGTAAAGCAAGAAAAAGCTGTTGTTGACAGCAGAGGAAGTACAGAGTCAATTTGGGTGGCTGGGTGGCTGGTGGACGTGAGGATCGCCTGGTGACTTGTCTGCCTGGTGTGAAGGTGGTGGACCTCACGCGTCACCTAGATAGGATTTTAGATAGTGCTAAGAAGGAGCTGACTGTCTTGGTACATGTGGGTACCAATGACATAGGAAAATGTGGGAGAGAGGTTCTAGAAGCCAAATTTAGGCTCTGAGGTAAAAAGCTCAAATCCAGATCCTCTAGGGTAGCATTTTCTGAAATGCTACCCGTTCCACGCACAGGGCCTAAGAGACAGGCAGAGCTCGGAGTCTCAATGCGTGGATGAGACAATGGTGCAGGGAAGAGGGCTTTAGATTTGTTAGGAACTGGGCAACATTCTGGGGATGGGGGAGCCTATTCTGAAAGGATGGGCTCCACCTTAACCAGGGTGGGACCAGGCTGCTGGCATTGGCATTTAAAAGGGAGATAGGGCAGCTTTTAAACTAGAAACAGGGGGAAGGCTGACAGTCGCACAAAAGCGCATCGTTTGGGATAAGGTATCTTTCAAAGATATTACCAAAACAGGGAAGATAGGGTATCCTGATAGTGAGGTTGCAAAAGAGACCATAGTAGTTCAGGTGTCCTTAGATAAAAATAAAAATCAGACAAAAGATTGCAAATTAATACTGTCAAGTACTAAGCATGATGTAAATAGGCACAACAAACATAGTTTGAAATGTCTATATGCAAATGCCAGGAGCCTAAGAAATAAGATGGGAGAGTTAGAATATATTGCACTAAATAAAAAAATAGATATAATAGGCATCTCTGAGACCTGGTGGAAGGAGGATGACCAATGGGACACTGTTATACCGGGGTACAAATTATATCGTAGTGATAGGGTGGATTGAATTGGTTGAGGGATAGCATTGTATATTAACGAGAGCGTTGAATCAAATAGATTGAAAATTCTGCAGGAAAGAAAACACTTGTTAGAATTACTGTTGATTGAAATTCCATGTGTAAAGGGGAAAAGGATAGTGATAGGAGTGTACTGCCTTCTGCCTGGCCAGGATGAACAGACGGATGCAGAAATGTTAAAGGAAATTAGGGACGCAAACAAACTGGGCAACACAATAATAATGGGTGATTTCAAATGTAAGATCGTGGCATGCTAGGGAGGTAAAATTCCTTGATGAATTCAAGGACAGCTTTATGGAGCAGCTAGTACAGGAGCCGACGAGAGAAGGAAAATTTCTAGACCTAGTCCTTAGTGCAGCGCATGATCTGGTGCAAGAGGTAATGGTGCTGGGGCCGCTTGATAACAGTGATCATAATATGATCGGATTTGATATTAGCTTTGAAATAAGTATACATAGGAAATCAAATGCGTTAGCATTTAACTTTAAAAAAGGAGACTATGATAAAATCAGAAGAACGGTGAAAAAAATACTTAGAGGAGCAGCTGCGAGGGTCAAAAATTTACATCAGGCATGGATGCTGTTCAAAAACACCATCCTGGAAGCACAGGCCAAATATATTCCGCGTATTTAAAAAGGACGGATGACCAAACGACAGGTGGCGTGGTTAAAAAGTGAGGTGAAGGAAGCTATTAGAGCTAAAAGAAAATCCTTCAGAAAATGGAAGAAGGAACTGACTGAAAATAATAAGAAACAGCATAAGGAATGTCAAGTCAAATGCAAAGCACTGATAAGGAAGGCTAAGAGGGACTTCGAAAAAAAGATTGTGATGGAAGCAAAAACACATAGTAAAATATTTTTAGGTATATTTAAAAGCAGGAAGCCGGCAAAAAAATCGGTTAGACCACTAGATGACCGAGGAGTAAAAAGGGCGATCAGGGAAGACAAAGCCGTAGCGGAGAGATTAAATGAATTCTTTGCTTCCGTCTTCACCGAGGAAGATTTAGGTGGGATACCAGTGCTAGAAGTGGTATTTGAAGCTGACAAATCAGAGAAACGTATTGAATTCTCTGTAAACCTGGAGGATGTAATGGGGCAGTTCTACAAACTGAAGAGTAGCAAATCTCCTGGACTGGATGGTATTCATCCCAGAGTACTGATAGAACTGAAAAATGAGCTTGCCAAGCTATTGTTAGTAATATGTAATTTATCCTTAAAATCGAGCGTGGTACCAGAAGATTGGAGGGTGGCCAACGTAATGCCGTTTTTTTTTTTAAAAGGTTCCAGAGGAGATCCGGGAAATTATAGACCGGTGAGTTTGACGTCGGTGCCGGGCAAAATGGTAGAGACTATTATTAAGAACAAAATTACAGAGCATATTCAAAAGCATGGATTAATGAAACAAAGTCAACATGGATTTAGTGAAGGGAAATCGTGCCTTACCAATCTACTACATTTCTTTGAAGGGGTGAACAAACATGTGGCTAAAGGTGAGCCAGATCCAGACCCCGGACCCGGTCACAATTTTGACAAAGGATAATGTCATTAATCTTTCCAGTAAATAACAGCAGCACAAGAGTCCCTACTAGCCAAAGGGTTGTCGTTTGTACCAGCTAATACTTTTGACCCTTTTCAATTTAGGGTGGATCTTGAGAAATTTATCAGAAGTTTACAATTGAAAATATATTTTGCTGGAGCCGATCCAGCAGAGTCACGCTCCAGGGTTTTCAATAAATCGCAGTGGATTCCACCGGTCCCCTTGGACCCCATTGTGAATGTATTTAAACAATTAGTATTACGTGATGTACATAAGTTCTCATGAAAGACTCCAGAGGAAATTGAAGAGTCATGGGATAGGAGGTAGTGTTCTATTGTGGATTAAAAACTGGTTAAAAGATAGAAAACAGAGAGTAGGGTTAAATGGTCAGTATTCTCAATGGAGAAGGGTAGTTAGTGCCTCATTGCTCTCCTGAGATGTCTGGGAGACCAGTCTGCTTAAAATGCTGGCCCCTCCTACATTCCAATGGCTTGATTTTCTATATTTTTCACTTGTGTATTTTTTTTTAAATGGCCTGAAACATTAAACGCACAGATCACAAAATCTTGTTACAAATGGTATTTGGAGAAAAAAATAAG
This sequence comes from Microcaecilia unicolor, assembly GCF_901765095.1. Classification (NCBI taxonomy): domain Eukaryota; kingdom Metazoa; phylum Chordata; class Amphibia; order Gymnophiona; family Siphonopidae; genus Microcaecilia; species Microcaecilia unicolor. The sequence continues at coordinate 107,789,344 of NC_044039.1, forward strand.
ATAGACGTTTTGCTTTGTCAAAAATGGTTACATTTGCTATTCAAATTTGGGATATTTAAGAAAGAAGGCATAGATTAGGAAATAAGAGTTGATGTTCACGTTGTAGTTGAAATTCCAGTTTTTCATAAGCCAGATGTTTGCCATGACAAATGCTGTGGTCTTTGGTAGTAAAAGCAACAATGGACTTTTGTTGGTGATGTTTGAGACAGGTAAAAAACAGTGGAAGGTTGTTAAATGTTCTTTGTGGGTTTGTGGTAGCAAGCTTTTCTATTTTTATGCTAGCTTAAAAAGATGTACAAGTGAAAAAATCAGTCCTATGTGAGATAATGGGAGATATGCAGGTATGACAGTTCCTAGACTTACATATTCCTCAAGCAGGACCAATACTTTATCTGAGGGCTACTAGACATGTGTTAAGAGGCATGTATATATTTGGGTAAATGCTGTTTGTGGACATGTCTAGGAGCTGAGCAGAAGCAATAATAGAGCATGTATACAGACCTTTCTTCTTCTGTGTTCCAAGTAGTTTTTTTGGGCAGACAGGTTTTTTTTTTTTTGTGCTGAATATCTCTCAAATACCTTCTTATAAAATAATTGCTATTTGGCAAAACATTGTTGTTTCCTGTTATTTGATTTCCAATGGCCAAGATTATTTCAGATGAACTGAGCCCAAAGAAAGCAAAAAAATGCCAAATAAAGCTAAGCAGCTGTATGACCACGTATCTGAAAATCAGAATTTACGTTTTATAAGACCAAATAAGGTTGCCTGTGCTACTCTTATTGTATCTATTACACATTTCACTCAAAAATCTCATCTCTTCTAAACCTCTTCAGGGTGCTTGAAGCAGCAGAGCAAAAAGGAAAAGAATTTTCTATTTACCCAGAGGTTCTGACATTCTGCCACACAAGTCCATTCTATCTATTTACCTGCTCTCAAAAAACCCCCCACAAGACACACAACAAGAGGAGAAAAATGTCCTACTGAAAGCACCTAGTTTGCAGTTCTGTAGGTGTCTGAATGCATCTGTAGCGTCCCTGTGTCTCATCAGAGTTATTGTTACCGCGTTATTCTATTTCTTTTTTGATTAGTTCATGTTCCCCCTCCTCCCTCCTGCACAGGCTCCAAGCTCTCTCAAGCCGAACGGTCTTCTACCGGTTGTCATGGTGACTGAATTGTTTGTGAGCAGAAAGGCCCTGTTGTCTGCCATTGTTCTGGTGTAGTTTAGGTAATGCAGGAAGCATCACAAGAGAAGTGGATGCCCCCTCCCAATCCCCCAACCTTTTTTTTTTGTCCATACAGTGAAATCATCTAGAGTGGACAATCTTACATAAAAAGACAGCAAATGGGGGCCCCTAACCAAAGAGAATAACCAGCCTCTTTCTTCAGAGAAAGGAGTGTCCGTTATTGCGGATAGAAACCAGAAGATGAATGGTGTATTCGAAGGAAAATGCACAGATATATTTATAACTAGAACAAGGGAAGTGAATTAAAAATTGTATTTTGTAAGTTACCATCAGCAGAGATGTTCAGTTGTAGAGTTTAGTATATTCTTCATTTAAATTTCTGATACTTCATTGTGTATGGGAACCCTGTTGAGTTCAAAATAAAGAGTGGGCCTGATATTCAAAGCAATTTAACTAGTCAGGAACAGCCACTGATCAGTTAAATTGCACATAACCAGCTATCTGCGAATATTAACGGGTTATCTGTGCTGAATATATGCAGTTAACACATATCCAGGAGCTGGCTATCTCAAGGGTGTTCTGGGAGCGGGTCACTCTTAGGATCCGATATTCTGTTCTAACCAGGCAAGTTTATAATATAAATAGGACTGAATAAATAGCTGTCCTATCTTTATGCACTAGCCAGTGGCCAATTAGTGCTGAATATCAGCTTAACTGGTTATTGACTGGCAACCAAAAATGAAACCAGATATTCAATGCCAGTCACCAGAAATGACCTGGCATTGAATATCCGGGTTCAGTGCTAGTCACTGACTGAAGATCAGGGTGATGATCTTGGCATTGTGATGTTATTTTTTTTCTATTATTCTAATAATGTCTTTCATTATTTCGTTCATATTTTTCTGCTCTAAGTCTGAAAGAGTTGGAACATAGGCTGACATTTCTTTACAGATTTATAGCTAGATGTAGGAAAGTTATACTTCTGTATTTGTTTCAGATTTATCACTTATGTGAAATCGGGAAAATATACCAGTCAAACTGGAATTCTTTCTGTACTGGAGCAGGACTGAACCAAAACTTTGATGCATATGTCTCTTAGATTGTCAGTATAGCTCAGGTGGGAACAGCCAATCATCTCAATTCAATTTGCAAAGTTTTATAGCTGCAGATATAAAGAAGTATCAATGCTTCAATGAGCCCTGTGGATTGGATATGGTCATTTTTGGCTATAAGGAAGCTTAGGGATTACAGAAATAGGGGATATATATCTCTATGATACCCTAGGGACCCATAAGCGTAGTTTGACTGTTTCATTTGGGGGGGCAAAGGAAGGGGCGGGGCATATTAGCATATTCATTTGCATATATGTATATGCAAATTATGCTAATATGGAGGAAGGAAGGGAGCAAGAGCTGGCTTTTTTGGGAATAACCAGTGTACGTTTGCCAATGGATAGCCACTGAATCAGAGAGGCAGCGGGTTTGGCGACAGGCATTGGTGTGCTGGCAAATGTTTAACAACAGGCTCTCCCCCCAGTCCCCCTCTGCGCCCCCCCCAAATTGCAGAGCTGGCTATAGCCGGGGAGAGAGCCTGGGGGGGGGGGGGTATAAATAAGTAAATATAAACTTTTAATGTTGAGCACCTGATTCTCAAAGTGAACATATTGCAAACACTATAATGAAAATAAAATGATTTTTTTCTACCTTTGTTGTCTGGTGACTGTTTTTCTGATCATGCTGGTGCAGTATCTGATTCTGCTGCTATCTGTCCTCTTAACTCCGTTTCCAGGGCTTCCTTTCCATTTATTTCTTTCTTCCTTTCTTCTTCATTTCTGGTCCTCAGCTTCTGCCTATTTTCTTCATCCATGTGCAGTTTTTCTCCTCTCTTCCTTTTCCCTCATCTCATCTCCTTCCTCACTCTTTCCTCCCCTCCATCCATGTCCAGCATTTCTTTTCTCTCCCCTGCCCTCCATCCACCCAGTCCAACAGTGACCCTCCTCTCCCCTGTCCCCATACCCAGTGGCCCTCCTTTCCCCTGCCCTCCATCCACTCAGTCCAGCAGTGACCCTCCTCTCCCCTGCCCCCATATCCAGTGGCCCTCCTTTCCCCTGCCCTCCATCCACTTAGTCCAGTAGTGACCCTCCTCTCCCCTGCCCCCATGCCCAGTGGCCCTCCTTTCCCCTGCCCTCCATCCACTCAGTCCAGCAGTGACCCTCCTCTCCCCTGCCCCCATATCCAGTGGCCCTCCTTTCCCCTGTCCTCCATCCACTTAGTCCAGTAGTGACCCTCCTCTCCCCTGCCCCCATACCCAGTGGCCCTCCTTTCCCCCTGCCCTCCATCCACTCAGTCCAGCAGTGACCCTCCTCTCCCCTGCCCTCCCTTCATTCCGCCCTCTCCCCCCCCCCCCCCCCCAGCGAGCCAGTTCTCCTCCCTCCCTCCGGATCCGTCCCTCACCAACGATCTTCGAATTTTTCACCTGCCCGGCCCGCTAGCGCTGACTCTCCACTGCCGGTTCACGCTTCAAAATGGCCGCCGAGACTTCTTGCGAGGCAGCCTCTGAAAGTCTCGGCGGCCATTTTTAAAGCGCGAACCAGCAGGGGAGAGAGCGCTAGCGCCTAGCGGGCAGGAAAAGGATTCGAAGATCAGGTCGGTGAGGGACGGATACGGAGGGAGGGAGGAGAGCCGGCTCACGGGGGGGCCAGGGGGGGAGGAGAAGGAACGGGGAGAGGGTGGGGTGAAGGGAGAGCTGCCTGTTGCCGGCCCTGCATTTGGGGGGGCATTGCCCCCCCTCGCCCCCCCCAGTCTACGCCCATGTAGGGACCCTTACAATGTCTTGTTTTCTACAGTATGGCAAACCAAGGGCACAACTTCCAAAAAAGATACTAAGACTAACAAGTTACAGGGAGGAACCAGTGAAACTGGGAGGCTGTTTGTACCAGAATCCATTCACTCCAACCCTTCACTTCCAGTATTTCATTCTAGGCTAGGATTTTGCTCTGAAACAAGAAATTTGCTAAAATCCATAGGGATCAAATCAATATTAAAATAGATGACAAAACTACAAAAGAACAAAACAAACACCTCCTTTCTACTGGGACCACCCTGGGTCCAAATAAATCCTTCTCCTCCATACAAATGCCTTCTGGAACAGGATGCTGGACTCTGATGTGATCACAGGTGCAACATTATTGTGGAAGTTGACCCTCTTTGTCTCAGATCCCAGGGACATTTCCTCCTCTTCTCTTTTCCAGGATCATGGCTCACTTCTGTCTGGATACTCCATGGCTTCTTCCTTATGCTACTTTTTCTCCTTAAGAGCAAGGGTGTTCTGGTGGAATTACCCAAAGTACACTTTCTGTGAAATGCAGAGGCTTAGTCAACCTCTGTCTCCTCTACATAATTCACAAATCTTTTTGATGCAGTGGCTTAAACAAAGATCCAGATTACCTTTGAAGCTGGTGTTTTATACCAGTTCCCTATTCTGGAAACTACAAGGGTACAATTAGGTCACAATACAGTACACTGGTTGATCCACTAGAGGTCTCTCCCATCTAAGGAAGGCAGAATCTTATAGGTTCCTACATATGTAGAAAGCAACTAAGGGGTAATTTTATAATTGGGCACCTGGTGGAACTCTATTTTATAAAGAAACATAGGCACCTCCTTTCCTTTACAGAATACTAGCAAAACCATGAAAATATGAACCTTAGAGACATAAAACTCTGGAGTTAATGTGTACACCTAAGTGCTGGTGATACGTATAACTTACATATGTAATTTTTCATCTTGTGCACACACTGTCCAGACTATGTGTGTGCCTTCCTGTAAAATATGTACTTTGTAAGATGCATGCACTTCTACTTAGGTGGAAATTTGGCATATATACTAGTAATCATTTCTGTAGTACTACTAGATATACACAGAACTTTACACATTATATCCAGGTACCGTCTCTGTCCCTAGAGGACTCACAATCTAAGTTTTTGTACCTGGGGCAATGGAGAGTTAAGTGACTTGCCCAAGGTCAAAGGGGCTTTGGTGGGAATCAAACCCAGGTTACCAGGCTCAAAGCCTGCCACACTAACCACTGGGCTACTCCACCACTCTGTGCACATATGCCCACATATGCATGTATATACCATTATTCTAATGAAATACGCACACAATCAGCACGCAGCTCATACTTTATAGAATTGGCATTAGGGAGCAAAGGGAGATGGTATGTTATCTTGGAAGAGGTAATGGCACTTGTGTCCACATGGGTGTGATACAGATCTTTGATTATATCAAAAAGGTGTCAAAGAAGGGGCAGGTGCTGTTGATGAGAAATTTTAATTTGCTAGATGAGGATTAGAAGAATACATAAACAGAATGAGTTAGGATAGGTTTCTTTTGAGGAGCTATGCTCAGAGAAATAGACACGGTAATAGAACCCATAATGAAAGGGGTGATATTAGACATAGCACAAATAAAGGAAGCATTTCTAATATCCAAATAGGCAGTCATCCAAGTGCCAGCTATCATCAGGCAGTATGATTTGAAAAAAAATAAAATAACTAAGGCAGAGAGGAGACACTTAACTGAGGTTGTGTAGTTCATGGTGACACTGGCAGGATAGAAAGCTGTAAATAAAGCTAAACCAAAAGGAGCTATTGGAAAAGCTACAAATATTTGTTAAGGAAGTAAATAAAAGTAAGATGGAAAAGAGGCTGAAAAAAGTGGTCAAAATGTAAGGTCAAAAAATCAGCATTCAAAATATTAGGGATGTTCTCTCATTTTTAAATGATAGGAAAATCACAATGAGGGGCATAATCGAAAGGGACGCCCAAGTTTTGCTGAGGACGTCCTCACAAAATGTCCCAGGGGAGGGGCAGGTTAACCCGTATTATTGAAACAAGATGGATGTCCATCTTTCATTTCGATAATACGGTCGGGGACGCCCAAATCTTCACATTTAAGTCGTCCTTAGAGATGGTCGTCCATAGACTTGAGTCAACGCTATCCAAAATACAGAAGAAACCTGTCTCCGCAAACACCAACAGTGATCACAAACAGCGAAGATGACACAAAAAAATATCCAAAAGCGAAAAAGGAACAGTTGAAGATAAAGAATAAAAAATAGAAAATCAAAATACAAAATAAAACAAGGAACTGCAAAAAACAAAAAACAAAACTATAAGCGAATAGATTGCCAGCGAACGTTAAGCTGTTTTTCAGCTATTCCAGTGAGACTAATTTTTTAGCCAGAGTCTTTCATAACGATTTTTGTCAGATCGTGCACACAGCCTTTTTAAAGGTAGAGTGATTTTAAATAAGGCAGCGTTCAATAGAACACTCTTCAAAGAAATACTGCCATTACCAGAAAACATATATATGGTGTAACAGACTCCTGATGCAGGCCAGTTGGGCCGAAACACAGCTGTGTCGAGTCTTACTACCTCAATAAATTTATTCAGTTTTTCAATTATTTTTGTGTTGTCCCCCTTTTTTTCATTTTTTTCTTTTTTTCATTTTTTCTATTCGCTTATAGTTTTGTTTTTTGTTTTTTGCAGTTCCTTGTTTTATTTTGTATTTTTGATTTTCTATTTTTTATTCTTTATCTTCAACTGTTCCTTTTTCGCTTTTGGATATTTTTTCTTTTTTTGTGTCATCTTCGCTGTTTGTGATCACCGTCCATAGACTTGGTCATTTCTGATTTTCGGCGATAATGGAAACCAAGGACACCCATCTCAAACACAACCAAATGCAAGCCCTTTGGTCATGGGAGGAGCCAGCATTCGTAGTGCACTGGTCCCCCGACATGCTAGGACACCATCCGGGCACCTAGGGGGCAATGTAGTGGACTTCAGAAATTGCTCCCAGGTACATAGCTCCCTCACCTTGTGTGCTGAGCCCCCCAAAATCCACTACCCACAACTGTACACCACTACCATAGTAGCCCTTACGGGTGAAGGGGGGCACCTAGATGTGGGTACAGTGGGTTTCTGCTGGGTTTTGGAGGGCTCACATTTACCACCACAAGTGTAACAGGTGGGGGGGATGGGCCTGGGTCCGCCTGCCTGAAGTGCACTGCACCTACTAAAACTGCTCCAGGGACCTGCATACTGCTGTGATGGACCTGAGTATGACATTTGAGGCTGGCACAAAATATTTTTAAAGATGTTTTTGAGGTGGGAGGGGGTTAGTGACCACTGGGGGATTAAGGGGAAGTGATCCCCGATTCTCTCTGGTGGTCATCTGGTCAGTTCGGGCACCTTTTTGTGGCTTGGTCGTAAGAAAACAGGACCAGGTAAAATAGTCCAAGTGCTCGTCAGGGACGCCCTTTTTATTCCATTATGGGTCGAGGATGCCCATGTGTTAGGCACGCCCACCTTCGCTATGCCTCCGACACATCCCCGTGAACTTTGGTCGTCCCCGTGATGGAAAGCAGTTGGGGACGCCCAAAATCGGCTTTCAATTATGCTGATTTGGGCGACCCTGTGAGAAGGGCGCCCATCTTCCGATTTGTGGCGAACGATGGGCGCCCTTCTCTTTCAAAAATGAGCCTGAATGCCATTTGTTCGAGGCTTAAGTAGTATGCAGATTAAAACTCTGCAAGCACAACTTTGTGTTTGAAAAGAGGAAATAGAGTGTTCTGTTTGTGATAGTGCACTGTTTCACATTTTAGCAAACAATGCCGTGTTTGTGAAGTTTTACTCTTTTACAAATAGTGAAATTTCATGTGTCATTTTCTGCATACAGATGTTTATTGAAACCAATAGCTTATGAGCTGCTACAAAGCAAAAATATGCAAAATAGCTCTTTAAATTCCTACAGATTCATTTTTTAAAAATGGTCTTCTAACTGAGAACCTTACAAATTGGCAATACTGGAAGCCATAGCTGTTCCCATGCTTCTGCCATGCTATTGTAAATAAAACTCATATTAAAAAGTGAAATAATATAATTCTGCCAATTGGAAGAGAAAATACCTTATAAATCCCAATGCATATCATAAAAATCGATGCATAAATTGATTTATTATTATCTTTTTTTCACACTGGTAGAGCCTCGGAGGCAACTCGTTTTCCAAAGCAAAATTACACCATGGAAGAGTGCCGGTGTTTCTGTTAAGACTATCGCCCTGATGCAAGGTTTACGAAACATGGACATGTTGGTGGCAGTCCTAAAATTTATACATTGAAGATATTGAAGATAAATTAAAAGTTTTTCAATATTGGAATTCAAATTGAACTATGAATTGAATTTGTGGTTTTACATAGAGATTTAGCAAAGAAAGTTTTTGTATGTCACACTAGCGTTTTTTGAGCCGATGATGATCATGATGATCTAGTCTCAGTGCAGCTGCAGCAGCACCCAAGAATCCAGAACAAAGATCATGGGGGAAAAAAGCAGAGGTGCGGTGGCACTGTAATGCTATGGAGGATCATCATTTTGCCCAATATCTCTCTATATAAAACGCACCTCCAACGTTCGAATGAAGCCTCTGTTAGCCAAAGTGAAGGGGGTGAGATCGCATTGTGTCTGCCCCGCCCACGCGTCAAACGTGATGACGTCGAGGGCGGAGCAATGACACTCAACCAATCGCAACGCTCGGCAGCGAAGCGTCAGGGAAGGAGGCGGCGCTCTCAACGTCTAGCCTTCCCTTCGCTGTGTTCCGCCTTCTTCTGACGTCAAGGATGACGTCAAAAGAAGGCGGAACACAGCGAAGGGAAACCTAGACGTCGGGAGCACCGCCTCCTTCCCTGACGCTTCGCTGCCGGAACCACGGAGGTACATTTAAAAACAAGAAAAAAAAATAAAAACCATGTTGGGGGGAGCGAAGAGGGTGGCCACAAAAGAAAACAATGGGACCGGGAGGGCAAGGGGAGAAACGACAGCATGGATGCGAGGGGGGGGGGGAAAGAAGAGGGCGGCCCAGGCTGGGACATGGGAGAGAGAGGGGAGCATGGATGCAAGGGGGGGTCATGGAAGGGAGACAGGGGACTTGCTGGAAAAGGATGAATGGAGGCGGCAGGGGACAGAGGAGCATGGATGGCCATGGATTGGGAGGGCAGGGCTCAGGGAGAGAGGGCAATTGCTGGAAAAGGATGAATGGAGGGGGCAGGGGACAGAGGAGCATGGATGGCCATGGATTGGGAGGGCAGGACTCAGGGAGAGAGGGAAATTGCTGGATAGGGATGAATAGAGGGGACAGATGGGCATGGATGGATATGGATTGCAGGGCAGGCCTCAGGGAGACAGGGCAATTGCTGGATAGGGAAAAATGGAGGGGCCAGGTGACAGATGGCCATGGATGGGCATGGATTGGAAGGCCAGGACTCAGGGAGACGGGAATTGCTGAATAGGGATCAATGGAGGGGACAGATGGGCATGGATGGATATGGATTGCAGGGCAGAGAGGGGAAATGCTGGATAGGGAAAAATGGAGGGGCCAGGTGACAGATGAGCATGGATGGGCATGGATTGGAAGGGCAGGACTCAGGGAGAGGGGAATTGCTGGATAGGGATGAATGGAGGGCACAGATGGGCATGGATGCATATGGATTGCAGGGCAGGCCTCAGGCAGAGAGGGGAAATACTGGATAGGGAAAAATGGAGAGGCCAGGTGACAAAGGAGCATGGATTGGAAGGGCAGGACTCAGGGAGAGGGGAATTGCTGGATAGGGATGAATGGAGGGCACAGATGGGCATGGATGCATATGGATTGCAGGGCAGGCCTCAGGCAGAGAGGGGAATTGCTGGATACGGATGAATGGAGGGGCCAGGTGAAAGAGGAGCATGGATTGGAAGGCCAGGACTCAGGGAGAGGGGAATTGCTGGATACGGATGATGGAGGGGACAGATGGCCATGGATGGATATGGATTGCAGGGCAGGCCTCAGGCAGAGAGGGGAAATGCTGTATAGGGAAAAATGGAGGGGCCAGGTGACAAAGGAGCATGGATGGGCATGGATTGGGAGGGCAGGACTCAGGGAGAGAGGGAAATTGCTGGATAGGGATGAATAGAGGGGACAGATGGCCATGGATGCATATGGATTGCAGGGCAGGCCTCAGGGAGACAGCGGAATTGCTGGATAGGGATGAATGGAGGGGCCAGGTGACAGAGGAGCATGGATTGGACTCACACTTTCACTTTGACTCTCAAACACTCACTCTCACATACACTCTCCCAAACATACACACTCCGAGGAAAACCTTGCTAGCGCCCGTTTCATTTGTGTCAGAAACGGGCCTTTTTTACTAGTCTTTATTATTGGAAAATCATCAGTAGAGGAAAAATAGTGGTACAATTTTCAAATAGTGCCATGTAATGACATTTGCAAAAACAATATTCATCAGTGTTGGTCTCAGAATACTGGTCTTGATCTGGGGACCCCATTCTCCATTCAAAGCAGTAGCAGCAGAAAAGAGCAGTTCACAGAAACAAGTTTGAACTTCCATCTGCTACTTTTGTTTGACTTGTCTCAACTCAAAAGAAACTTTTTAGTGCAGCTTTTCCAACTATGTGAAATTCGTTATATCTAGAATTAAGATGTGAACAAAATTATTTAAGATTTTGACAATTACTGGAAACCTGGTTATTTGTTAAAATTGTTAACTATTGATGTACTTTTGTGATTGTTGGTACTCAGTTCCCCAGGACCATAGTCCACCACCCTAACCAGTTAGTGCATCAGTTAGTCCACTAGGGTGCCCGGTTGGTGTCTTAGCATGTCAGGGGGACCAGTGCACTACGAATGCTGGCTCCTCCCACGACCAAATGAGTTGGATTTGGTCGTTTTTGAGATGGGCGTCCTCAGTTTCCATTATCGCCGAAAAACCGGGGGTGACCATCTCAACATTTATGTTGACCATCTCTAAGGTTGACCTAAATGTTGATATTTGGGCGTCCCCGACCGTATTATGAAAACGAAAGATGGATGCCCATCTTGTTTCGATAATACGGGTTTCCCCGCCCCTTCGCGGGGACGTCCTGCGAAGACGCCCTCAGGAAAACTTGGGCACCCTGTTCGATTATGCCCCTCCACGTCATATGAGCCCCTTTTACAGAGCAGCAGTAAACCCAAAGTGGGCTTACTGCTCGCTAAAAAGAGTAGGTTACCACAGGGTTAGCGCGTGAGCCCTTACTGCCACCTCAGTGGGTGGCAGTAAGGGCTCCCCCCTGAAATGACCACGCGGCAAGTGCTTCACTTGCCGAACGGTCATTTCCTGAGAAAAAGAAAGACCTACCTTTTACCCGCTATGCTAAAAGGGGACCTCAGCATACATCAAAAACAGACCCCTTTTGCCGCAACTTGGTAAAAGGGGCCCACAGTGAAAAGTATAACTAGTTGGAAAAATAGGAAGTGATAATGCCATAATATACGTTTTTGTGTCTAGTTCTGGAGGGCATACATCCAGAAGGATATGGAAAGGGTGTAGGCAGTCCAGAGCGAGGCTGCTGAAGTGGTGCAGGGTCTGCACTAGAAGCCCTAACAGGTGAGGCTTGGGGTTCTACTATATACATCAGAGGAGAGGGAAACAGTAGAAATGATAGAGAGACATTCATGGTATTGATAGTGCACAAGAAGCAAAACATTTTTTGAAGTGAAAAGAGTTATTGAACAACAGTTCATAATCTGAGGCTCTGGAGCAATATCAGGAAAGTGATGGATTTATGGAACGGTATCTGAGAATGGATTGTAGAGGTTAAAATAATAACCAATTTTACAAAAAAAATGGGAAATTAATTAACAGTTTGGTCTGTCAAGTAGGCCGTAAGTACAGTAATAACTAGAATTAGAAGTCCTAGCAGAAATGCAAGTCCTCACATAGCTGGATCTGCCTAGCAGGCTGTGATGATAGAAATAATTAAATGCCTGGCTCTGTCTAGCAGGCTGCTAGCATTTTTGTAGTGTGTTATTTTAAGCTCTGTATTTTATGTTGATTGTTGTTTACAGTGCTTTGAGCTTTCTACTTGACCAGATGGTTAATAAAATAAATGATTAAATGTTCTATGCATTCCTCTTGTTGATCAGATTGGTCCAGGTGGTTGGTGGTGGTGGAAAGGCCATGGAGGAAGACAACAGAAACTGTCTGAGATTAGTTTGAAATACCATAGGAAATGGAAACGTCATTTTTTTTGTTTGCAATTATTAGCTGTCAGGCACATGCCTACTTTGAACTAGTGACCCTTGGGTTTATAGACACCTGCCCTCCAGAAGGAGCTCTTTTGCCTATTCGAAGACAGGACTGAAAGTTCTTTGGCTGTTAAGTTTCTACCTTTACAAAAAGTTTCAGTTTAAAATTATGGGAAAAGTGTCTACTTCTAGAGAAAATGTCAGTTTGAAACTATGAGAAAAGGGTTGTACACTATCCACCTTATAATTGAAAGAGAAAAACGCCTAGATTTCGACCCAAATCGGGAGAGAGACGTTTATCTCACAAAAACGAATAAATCGGTATAATGGAAAGCCGATTTTGGACGTTTTCAACTGCACTCCATCGCGGAAGCGTACAAAGTTGATGGGGGCGTGTCGGAGGCGTGGCGAAGGTGGAACTGGGACGTGGTTATTGGCCGAGGAGAGATGGGCGCCTTTCGCCGATAATGGAAAAAAAGTATGCGTTTGTAGCTAGAATTTAGGGCACTTTTCCTGGACCCTGTTTTTTCACGAATAAGGCCCCAAAAAGTGCCCTAAATGACCAGATTACCACCAGAGGGAATCGGGGATGACCTCCCCTGACTCCCCCAGTGGTCACTAACCCTCTCCCACCACAAAACATGATGTTTCACAACTTTTTATTTTCACCCTCAAATGTCATACCCACCTCCCTGGCAGCAGTATGCAGGTCCCTGAAGCAGTTGTTAGGGGGTGCAGTGGACTTCAGGCAGGTGGACCCAGGCCCATCCCCCCCCCACCTGTTACAATTGTGCTGCTTAATGCTTAGTCGTCCAACCCCCCCAAACCCACTGTACCCACATGTAGGTGCCCCCCTTCACCCCTTAGGGCTATAGTAATGGTGTAGACTTGTGGGCAGTGGGTTTTGAGGGGGATTTGGGGGGCTCAACACACAAGGGAAGGGTGCTATGCACCTGGGAGCTCTTTTACCTTTTTTTTGTTTTTGTAAAAGTGCCCCCTAGGGTGCCCGGTTGGTATCCTGGCATGTGAGGGGGACCAGTGCACTACGAATCCTGGCCCCTCCCACGAACAAATGCCTTGGATTTATTCGTTTTTGAGCTGGGCGCTTTCATTTTCCATTATCACTGAAAAACAAAAACGCCCAGCTCACAAATTGTCGAATAAAACATGGACGTCTATTTTTTTTCGAAAATACGGTTCAGTCCGCCCCTTCACGGACCCGTTCTCGGAGATAAACGCCCATGAAGATAGACGTTTTCATTCAATTATGCCCCTCCACGGAAACCAGTTAATAATGCCTGCTTTTCTTTCTAACACCCCCCCCCCCCCCCCAAGACTAAACTAGGTTCTGCAGTGCCTGCTAGAGGCTATCTGTTAATGCTGTGGACTTGCCACCAGCCCTAACCTGAGTACCTGAGGAAAGCTGAACTGAAACCCAAAGTGTCGGGCGTATTGTTATACTTCAGGGGAGAGCCATCTTCTCATTATGATATGAAAACGATTACAACATTGGAGTCCTTAGCATCTGGTTCTACCAGCGCAGGGCTGAACAGATAAGTGAAATTTTTAATGAATATTTCAGTTTATTATTTATATTCGATTTGATGTGATAGTCATTTATGCTGGCTGAATTGGTGTATGGCAGTGCATTTGTTTGGTTAGCATTTAAGGGCCACACAAATTGAACTAAGCACAGAAAAGCACATTATTGCACACTGGCTACCAATCAAAGAACATATAGCTTTCAAAATCTGCACCCAGGTCCATAAAATTATCTACGGAGAAGCCCCGGGATACATGACAGACTACCATTAAGAAACACAATCGGATCAACACAAGCATACCTAAATCTCCACTACCCAAATTGCAAAGTACTCAAATACAAATCAACTTATGCATCCAGCTTCTCCTACATAAGCACACAACTGTGGAACGCACTACCAAAAGCCATGAAAACAACGTACGATCACTTAAACTTCCAGAAATCACTAAAAACCAACCTGTTCAAAAAGGCATACCCTATCGACCCAACTTAAGTGCCTAAACCCTGCAACACAACGAAACCAAAGCTTGTAATAGACATTGTATAACTCTTCCTCTATATGATTCCCCAATGTGTCTATAACACATGAACCTTATTCGACCACAACAACTCTTTGTATTTGTTTCTCTACCGGAGATGGCGAACGCCTCTACGGTACTACGTAAGCCACATTGAGCCTGCAAATAGGTGGGAAAATGTGGGATACAAATGTAACAAATAAATAAAGTACCATAATAATGAGTGAAAGATCCAATGAATGAAGTGCAATGTTTTGCCTATTAGTGGTCTTTAATGACTACCACGTGGGTGTTTAAATTTCTGAGGGCACTCCTCTCTTATGGTTAGAGTAGGTACTTTTTCCTGGTTATGTTTGGATGCATTTGATAATGGCAACATTGGCGCATGGCAAGTCATACAAAACATGAAAAACCAGCCATTTTACTGCTGTGTAAAAATGGGCTTAGCGAGCAAGAAAATCCCATACAAGGGCACGATAAGGCCACTTTTTACCACAGTTTAGTAAATGGATCCCTAAATCTCAGAATTACACAGAAGTATGCGTGCTATCTAGATCACACCCTTAACTCCAGCATTAAGGCTAATGATGGTGGTAGTGACAATGCAGCCGCCATTCAGCAGAAGACCTCATCCCAGGTGAGATTATAGGCCATAATGAATCTGTTCATGAACCCACTGCAGCATGAGAAGATCACAGGAGCTAATGATAAAGTTAAGAGGGTTAGATACAGTTATATGAACCCATGAAAATAGAAAGAAGATATATTCCCATAAAAAGATATATTACTTTTTATGCCACACATCCATATATTCAAATCAAAAATATTCACAAACAGGACCCTCCAAAAACTAAAAGAAGGAAAATTAGGGTGCTACTGTTTTCATTAAAAAAAAAAAAAAAATTCCAAGCATACTTTGGTATGTTCCCTGTACATGTTACACTCTATGACCTTCAGGGGGAAGCTGTCTTTGGCATAATGCAAGTATTAAGAAGAGAATACTAGTAGTACTTTAAGAGAAGGAGATTGTACCCATCAAAATCTGGCTTATGAATTTTTGAGGTGGCTTCCTGTCACGATATGTGCAAAAACATACCAAACTATTACTATGTAGGGAACAACGATGGATATCTTGTTTAAATACTACACAGCCCAAGGGTCTCAACATGAACATTGATTGGAGAGCTTTCTATTAAGTAAATAGGTATTTCACTTATTCTATTCTCTGCATTGTCTATATTTAAGGCTGTAATATTTTATAGTGGACTTTTCAATTACGCTTTAGAAAAGCAGGAAGTGACACAGACCTAATTGTCAGCATTCTTTTTAAATACACAGGCACCATTTTTTGAATAGTGACTTGGATAGCAAGCAGTGATACTTGCAGCAAACGGTATCACAGGAGTGGCCTAGTGGTTAGGGTGGTGGACTTTGGTTCTGAGGAACTGAGTTCAATTTCCACTTCAGGCACAGGCAGCTCCCTGTGACTCTGGGCAAGTCACTTAACCCGCCATTGTCCCAGGTACAAATAAGTACCTGTATACAATATGTAAGCTGCATTGAGCCTGCCATGAGTGGGAAAGTGTGGGGTAACAAAAATAAATAAACTGAGGAAGCTATTTTTTGACTTTGCCTAGGACTAAGACAAAAGATTTTGCTGAATACATGTTTTGATTCTCCATATTGTAGCAGTAAAACATAAGTATTGCCATACTGGGACCATCAAGCCCAGCATCCTGTTTCCAACAGTGGCCAATACAGGTTATAAGTACCTGGCAACATCCCAAAACAGTATAACACATTTATGCTGCTTATCCTAGAAATAATCAAAAATTTAGAGAAATGGCACCGCTCCAGCCAGATTCTATTGAAACATACACAACTAAATGATGGATGGAGCCCAACCTGCTATATGTATCGTTATATAATTAAATGGAAGTGTCTCATACAGTCACTGAAGCACCATTGCAGTGTGCTGTATCAAAGCGTATGCTTATGTGACGTTTTCTAATCATAGACAACCTCCAACCTCCGATAGTGCGCACTATTGCTTAATCAGTGCCCTTAAAGTCTTAGTCCAAGTGAAAAAAACCGATGAAAAAATTTTTTGTTATTTTTTTAAGCACTATCGGTATACATAAAGCTTAAAAAATATATCAGCAGGAAAACACACATCTTGATATTAGAAGTTCTGTAATCTTGTTGTGGTTTAAACTTCCTGCGTTTTCAATTCTCATTAATCATTTTTCTGTTCTAGTCCCGGTATATGCCCGGTATATGCATAAAAAGATTTTAAATACTCCCAGGTTTCAATCTAATTCATCTTTAATGTGGGATATAAATGTCATAAATAAGTAAATAGATAGAAACTCTGGATGTTGAGCACCTGATTCTTATAACATTAATGCTTGTTTTAGTAGCCCTTTACCAGGAGAAAAACATTCTCTGCATGAATATAACACGTGCTAGAGTGTCCCTATAACCAGCCCCTCCAAATGACACACTAATTACAATTTACAACAAATTACTATTCTACCTATGAAAAGTTATTCTATTATTATACTTCCTTTGTGTACATTCTTATGCTGCACAAACTGGCACGTTTGAACATATAAGTGAGATTAAATAAAAATGCTAACAACATTAAAGAACGACAACGTGGATGCAGCAGCTCAAAGGACTGTTTGCTTTGTTTTGAATGTACAGGGATGACGGCTGCACAGGGGAGGGGAAAGAGACAAACCTCCATGGATTCAACTTGACTTCATGCATTTCCTGTTCTCAATCTAACCTCCTTGAGCTGCAGCCATGCACGCGCTGCTGCCAGCTTTCTTCCTCTTCCCTCAGGATGTAACTTCCTGTTTTGGAGAGGGAAGAGGAAGGGAGCTGGCAGCGGTGCACGCAGAGCTATGGCCCCTCGGTCGGTTTCATGCTGTTTTTTGTTTTGCCGTTACTAGGGTCGTAGAGGAGGAGAGCACTTGAGATGCCCAAGCCAAAGGGCAGCTGGATGCGAACGCCGCCAGGAGGGGACCTGAACCACCCCAACCCAAATTTTGGGAGCTGCTGGTTAAAGTTTAACAATCGGCTCCCAAAATTCTTTAAAAAAATAACAAACGGCTCTGACGAGCCAGTGCGAGCCAGTTCCAGCACACCACTGCCCTTCTCTGTACCTTTTCTAGTTCCACTATATCTTTTTTGAGATGTGGTGACCAGAATTGCACACAATATTCAAGGTGCGGTCACACTAGGGAGCAATACAAAGGCATTATAACATCCTCATTTTTGTTTTCCATTCCTTACCCAATAATACCTAACGTTCTGTTTGCTTTCTTAGCCGCTGCTGCCACACGCTGAGCAGAGGATTTCAATGTATCATCAATGATGACACCTAGATTGAAAAACAGCATTGGCGGAAAAGTTTCAGAGGCTCTTGAGGAAGCATTTATGTGAATTGAAGAGGGTCTGTACAGCTGTGCCGACAGAGCAGTGCCAATAAGAAAGCTAGGACATTAATGGGGTCCTTTTACAAAGCCACGGTAAAAGTGGCCTGAAGTAGTGTAGGCACATCTTTTAGGTGCACGCTGGGCCATTTTTTACCGCAGCTGGGAAAATATTTTTTAATGGGCTGGGAAATGGGCCTGCGCTAATATTAAAACTAGCACACACCTATTTACGGCTTAAGTCCTTACTGCCACCCATTGATCTAGCGGTAAGGGCTCACACGCTACCCATGCAGTAACCATGTAGCGCGCGGCAATGTGGGCGCACTGCCGGTTAGCACTGGGAATACCCCTGCGGTAGAAAATAGAAAATTTTCTACCATGGGATTCGGTGTGCGCCAAACTCAGAATTACTGCCGGGTGCACATGCTACCCTAGCAGTCAGGCCGATTGGGCGCATGCTACCTGTGTGTTAGCCCTCCTGTGCCTTTGTTAAAGGGCCCATATATATTTTGCAGAAGAATTTGGGACATTATAAATAAGAAATCTAGAAAAAGGAAACATTGAATTTATTAATAAAATGAAGGCAGTGGAGGTTTTTCAGATTTGTGATGAGAATGAATCAGTATTCCTCTAATTTGTCATAAGATTAAAACAATAGTACACTGAAGTCTTTTCCAACCATATTTTATAAAGTGTGAAAATTAAATTATATACTCAGTAAAAATACTTTATAGCCTGCCATTTTTGGTTGCAATTAGTTATTGGGGACAAGCTATCAGCTATTTAGATTTGCAGTTGATGTGCAAAAGAAAGCCATTTGAGACCCCATCCCCATAAGTAACCCTGAACCCATCAGTACAGTTCCCCAGATAATCTGCTTCCAGGCAATGTATAAAGGCTATGGAACACTCTGCAAATGTAACTATAAATATGAATAGTGCTCAACAACTGTAGAAAATCAACTTAGCTTAATTCAATGGTTTTCTTTAGAATTTAAAGGCAAAATTCAGTGCACTTACATACTGATTTTGTTGATTCACAATCATATGGCTCTGAAACATAATGCAAAATGTAAAATGCAAAAATAAAGAATTAAGAAAGCTCAAAAATAGCAGTTCAGCTAATTTATTTCCAAAACTTGACTTTTCATTAAATGTACATCATTTCTTGCCACTCTTAAACATTTCACATTGATTATCTGAAGAAAAATGTTATTGCTCATTTTATTTTCCAAAATATAGATCGAACACTTTGCTGGTTCATTTATATCTGTGTATTCATTGGTTGTTATTAGAAGTGAGCAGATTCAAATTTGTGATTCTTGATCCATGACTTTCCATCTTGGAGCCAAAAGATTTGGAATTCCTTTCCATTTTTTAGACCTTCCTCCAACTGTAGTGTAGACTTAAGAATCACCTTTGCAATGACAAAATAAAGAGGGGTCCTTTTACTAAGCTGCGGTAAGCATTAACCCATGCTTAGCGCAGGTTAAAAATACTACTTCAGGGCACGCTCAAGTGCCCACAGTAGTTATGGAATTGGTGCGTGTTAATCATGCGCTAAAATATAGAATTTAATATTTTAGTGCTGGGGCGGGTCTGTGGGCAGAGAGTAGGCAAGTTGTATGCTAATCAATTAGCATAGCTACATTACCGCTCACTAACCAATTAGTTCGTGGTTGGCACATGAGCCCTTACGGCCTACAAAATAGGTGGCAATAAGGATTCACACATTAATGGCCACATGCTAATGGAGAAATTAGCACATGACCATTAGTAGGAAAAATGGGTCCATTTTACATCTGTGCTAAAGTGGCCTCAGTGAACAGGAAAGTCGCTGGGGATAGTGGCCACTTTTTAGCACTGCTTAGTACAAGGGACCAATAGTTCTGAACATTAATCCATTTCAACTAATGGATTCCTCAGGGTTCCCCTTTTTTACCAGTTCTTTTTAGGGATTAATATTCAATATGGTTGATATTTGATATGATACTTGACACTGAGAATGCCAGCTGACAATATTCATCAGCACTTAACTGAACAATGCCACTGAATGTCAGCTATGATTCAGGGGACAAGTTGGGGCAGAGCCAGTACTCATGCAGGAACTGGTCACATTCAGTGCCCAAATAGGTAAGCAGGCAGATAGGACTGCACAGAGGCAGTTCTATCTTTACCTGCTCAGCTATATGAGTGCCAGCAATGAATATTGACCAGCACTTGCATACATTAAGAGCATAAGCTTTACCATACTGAGACAGACAAAAGGTCCATCAAGCCCATTATCCTGTCTCCAATAGTTGCCAATCCTGGTCACAAGTACCTAGCAAGATCCCAAAACAGGAAAACAGATTTTATGCTGCTTATCCTTGAAATAAGCAGTGGATTTTCCCAAGTCCATCTTCATAATGACTATAGACTTTTCTTTTAGGAAATTAGTCAAACCTTTTTCAAACCCTGCTAGGCTAACTGCTTTTACTGCATTCTCTTGCAATGAATTCCAGAGTTGAATTACATGTTGGGTCACTGCCTGACTTCATATAGTTAATGCTTGGGATCAAATTTGGCCCAGAATTGAATATCCAGGTCTTATTCTGCCCACAGCTGTCAACAGCTAATAACCACTAACTGCCATAGGCTGAATATTGGCCCATTATTGTATATTTGAATACCTTGGGATCTATTTTGCAGTCTATGGGAATTTATCACTATTCTTATGCAAATAATTATCCCTTTAACCAAGACTTTGAGGACACATGCTTATGTATGAGTCATTTGGAAATAATATTGAGTTGGATGCAGGAAAGTGAGCTGAAACTAAATCTCCCCAAAATTAGTTCTATGGATGGGGGGATGAAATGCTAAATTATCTCTGATTTTTCTGACTCTTGGAAGGGTGTACTGCTATGGATTTACAGCCTGCTTCACTGACATAGACTACTCAATAATTACTGTGGATTCTTTTGGATTCATATTAGGTAAATGAGACCTCTACATCTAAGCAATGCTAAGAGTTCCTAGACCAGGAAAAGAAGCAATAAAACAATCATCACTGGTCCTTACATCATCCAGGCTCTTATCATCAACTGGGGGGGGGGGGGGGCTGTTCACAGTGAAAGCCAGGAGTTTCTTTGACCAGGAAACATGGTTCTCTGCACAGTTTGTATGTTACTCACAGATGAGCTCCCAATTTCACTGAAAGAAACTCCCCTTTTTATTAGGCTTAGAACTCATGTTCAGAGCTAAGGAAAATTACAGGATGCTTCTCTGTTTAGGTAAACAAGCCATACTGTGGGAATGTGGTCACATGTTTCCCAGTCCAGGTGGCCAGTCAACTTGAAAGCAGGCCCCATCTTTCCCTTCACATAACAAATTCATTAGAGCTGTGTCTTATCTTCTACATTCCAACTTATTTTCACACAATCAAAGTTAAACAATCATTTTTAAACAGAATTACTTCTAATCACAAATACTGACCCCAAGTGCACTGGTCGGTCAAGGCAGAGTTGAAAAACAATCTTTAAAATTCACTTCCACTACAAAGGGTTCCTATATGTACTGAATCTAAGAAACTTGGCATAATCCTAGATTCCAGATTAAGTGGGGATGTTATCAATGTGGGCTACCATTAAGATGTGTTATTTTACTGTTAACCCCATTATTAGTCACTAGGTCTGATTGCATAAAATGGGACCTGGACTAACTATGCCCTTATGTATGGATTCTCAGGTTAATTTCCCAAATAAACTCCATGTAACCAAGGGACTTGGCAAGAAAAACTTTTAAATATTTTATTAAGTAGTAATAGATGAAAAGACTTGGATATGTTTGTTTACATTTCTACCAATTGTTAAAGTGTGATGGTATTAAAGAAAATGATACAAGGTGTTAAATACTTTGCAACAAATTGCAAAGGCAACAAAATGTTCAAGTATGCAATTAAAGTTACTATAATTTCAATTTAACTTCTGTAATAACACAAAATATCCCAAACGTTTGCACAAAACTTAGTTTTTGTTTTGCTCCCTCAGTACCTTGGCTACTGGAACTCAATAAGTCTGCAACCAGCAACTTTCAAGGACCACAGCTACTCTTTCACTTTAACACAATTCCAATTCTGTCTACCGGGAACCTGATTCTTTGTTCTCAAATCTTAATTTTTCTTTATTGGTTTCAGTGAATTCACACAAACCCAGACTTCCCTCAGGTAAGTACTTTATGGTGGGTGTATACTAGTAATTAGTATACTCAGATCTGATATTTTCTTATTGATATAAATTCATATACATACAATGATATTACTGTTATATTAAATCTTCATTAGCGTTATAGCTGTCTTGCGATGGATACCTTAGGTGTCTACTACTACTACTTATCATTTCTATAATGCTACTTTCCGTATCCATATCTCCTCAGGTGTCAGTGTCAGATCAACAGCTCAGGAACTCCAAGGAACCTACTATCCTGACTCAAAAAACTAAAAAGAGAAAACCCTGATTCCCTGTCCTCGATGTCATAACCTCCCAATCCTGTAGCCTAACCTCAATCAGTATCTTCTGTGGCATGAACTAATTGCTAAAAAGAACTGAGTTCATATTCACTTGAGTCCAAGCGAGTTCGGAGGTGCTTTCTTAGACAGTTTTTAAGGGTTAATCCTTGATTCAGATATTGAATATACCAGCACCTTTATAGCTTCAACTATATACATCCAATTCAAGTGACTCCTGAGGAAGGCCCTTTGTGGGCCGAAACACGGCTCGTGTCAGTCCTGGATGTTCAATAAAGTGCAAATTTATATATTATGTGCTGGTCCCCTTCCTTTTTTCCGTCGTCCTTGTTGTTACTGTTTTCTTTACATGGCTACAAGGGTTGCTGTTCTTCTGTTTTCTGGTTGTGCTCTTTGAAATGGACCCAGGTCTCAAGAAGAGATCCTCTGAGTTCTCAGAAAATGAATGCCTAGAGCAGCCCAAGAGGGCCTTAAGGAAGGAATAGGAAGAGGATTCATAGAAAGGAGGCATACTGTCGACTCTGCTGGGAGTTGGTCAGTGTTTTGATACATTATTTGAGAAAAAGGCTAAGGGATCAAGGAGTGTCGTCCAATGTGTCTGAAACTGGTGAGATTTTGTTAGCAAGGAAAGTGTATAGATATAGCATATCCAATAGTGCTTGTAATCAGAGGAAATTAGAGACAGAGCCCCAGGTGTGAAGGATTAATCATCGTGTCCAGGTTTTCCTACTTTGTCCTGCTTTGTTCATTCCTAAAAAAACTAAGAGGATGCGAGTCTCACAGGAAGGAGTCAAGAGGTAATCCTATACAATGAGCAACCTAAGGGAAACAGGCATAGACCTTGTTGGGCCTGAAAGGGCTAACAGGGAGGCATCATATATGTCTTTAAATTATGTGACTGTTCCAATTTATTTTATGGATATCACCAAAAGAAAATACACTTTTTTCAAGGAATCATTAAATAGCAAGTTATAATCCAATAAACTTTCAATCTGGAATACTAAGAGAGCGAGGCTGGGAACTTCCAAACTGAGTGTCATATCCTCAATCTTTCACTGTCCACTGCGACTGTTCCTGATGCCTTCAAACATGCCGTAGTCACACCACTTCTTAAAAAACCTTCATTGGACCCTACCTGTCCTTTCAACTATCGCCCCATCTCCCTCCTCCCTTTCCTATCCAAGATACTTGAACGTGCTGTTCACCGCCGTTGCCTTGACTTTCTTTCATCTCAAGCTATTCTTGATCCACTTCAATCTGGCTTTCACCCCCTTCATTCAACTGAAACAACGCTTGCTAAAGTCTCCAATGATCTGTTACTAGCCAGATCCAAAGGTCTCTATTCTATCCTCATCCTTCTCGATCTATCTGCTGCTTTTGACACTGTTGATCACAGCCTACTCCTTGATACGCTGTCTTCACTTGGATTTCAGGGCTCTGTTCTTTCCTGGTTTTCTTCTTATCTCTCCCAGCATACCTTTAGTGTAGTGGATCCTCTTCTACTTCTATCCCACTGTCAGTTGGTGTACCTCAGGGATCTGTCCTGGGACCTCTTCTCTTTTCCATCTATACTACTTCCCTTGGTAGTCTGATCTCATCCCATGGTTTTCAGTATCATCTTTACGCTGATGACTCCCAGATCTACCTCTCCACACCAGAAATCTCAGCAGGAATCCAGCTTGCCTGTCTGACATTGCTGCCTAGATGTCTCAGCACCATCTGAAGCTAAACATGACCAAGACTGAGCTTCTTATCTTTCCCCCTAAACCAACCGCTCCTCCTCCCCCATTCTCTATTTCTGTGGATAACACTCTCATCCTTCCTGTCTCATCAGCTCGTAACCTTGGGGTCATCTTCGACTCCTCCCTCTCCTTCTCTGCACATATTCAATAGACTGCTAAAACCTGTTGTTTCTTTCTCTATAATATCAGCAAAATTCGCCCTTTCCTTTCTGAGCACACACCAGAACCCTCATCTATGCTCTTATCACCTCTCGCTTAGACTATTGCAACTTGCTTCTCACAGGTCTCCCACTTAACCATCTCTCTCCTCTTCAATCTGTTCAAAACTCTGCTGCATGACTAATATTCTGCCAGGGTCGTTATGCTCATATTAGCCCTCTCCTCAAGTCACTTCACTGGCTTCCTATCTGTTTCTGCATACAGTTCAAACTCCTCTTATTGACCTATAAGTGCATTCACTCTGCAGCTCCTCAGTACCTCTCCACTCTTATTTCTCCCTACATTCCTCCCCGGGAACTCCGTTCACTGAGTAAATCTCTCTTATCTGCACCCTTCTCCTCCACTGCTAACTCCAGACTCCGTTCCTTTTATCTTGCTGCACCATATGCCTGGAATAGACTTCCTGAGCCGGTACGTCAAGCTCCATCTCTGACCATCTTCAAATCTAAGCTAAAAGCCCACCTTTTTGATGCTGCTTTTAACTCTTAACCCTTGTTCACTTGTTCAGAACCCTTATTTTATCATCCTCACTTTAAAATTCCCTTATCTCTTGTTTGTCCTGTTTGTCTGTCCTAATTTTTTTTTTGTTACATTTGTACCCCGCGCTTTCCCACTCATAGCAGGCTCAATTCGGCTTACATGGGGCAATGGAGGGTTAAGTGACTTGCCCAGAGTCACAAAGAGCTGCCTGTGCCTGAAGTGGGAATCGAACTCAGTTCCTCAGTTCCCCAGGATCAAAGTCCACCACCCTAACCACTAGGCCACTCCTCCACTCCAATTAGATTGTAAGCTCTGTCGAGCAGGGACTGTCTCTTCATGTTCAAGTGTACAGCGCTGCGTACGTCTAGTAGCGCTATAGAAATGATAAGTAGTAGCTGTAGAATGTGCCCTTATAATGGTAATATATCAATAGCTCTAAGGTCTTTGAAGCAAGACTTTCCCCCTGCTAGAGGGATACAAGTGCTCTATGGGTGGCTTAATGGCCCAACATATTCTAAATTTTGGAAGAGGGGTTAGACATATTCCCCCCCAATATTCAAAGCAATTTAAACAGGCAGGAGAGGATTCTGCCTGTGTAAATTGCTCAGGGATGCCTAAACTCTGATATTCAATGGCACTAAAACCAGGGAGTACTGCTGAATATCAACTAACCAACCCCCCTCCCCCCCCCAAAAAAAGTGGGCAGGTCAGGGGCAATATTGGGGGCAGCATTAGGGAGGAGTTGGCAAATACGCAGGTGCCAGCACTCGAATAGCTAAGCTGTCCTAAATTCATTCGCTTAGTTATGTGACTGCCAGCATTGAATATCAGCTGAAACCCGCATAAATAAAAAATTTGACCCAGACCCTTTGATCTTCCTTGTAATCTTCCCTTCCCTCAAAAAATAGCAGAATAGGCCTCTCTGATCCCCCCCCCCCCCAACATCCTGTGGCCCAGCATCACCTTGGGCTCTCCCCAGGCCTATTGCATCCCCCACTCGCTCCTGCCCCTAGTGGTGGCTACTTCAAAATAGCTGCCATGACCTCTCGTAGGAGCGTCGTAGTAGTAGTAGTAGTAGTAGAGAGAGAGCGCGCTCAGCAACCATAAAGAGAAAGGTATGGAGAACATTTAGTGGAGAAGCTCTGGAGAAAAATCTCCCCAAATATAGAGAATCTGCCCTGTGAACAGGATTTTCAGTGGAGGAGAAGACAATCAGGCTGGTTCAGATTGAAAAGAAAGGGAAAGGGAATATGATTTGTTTTATTGCCGTTCTGTGGTTTTTGCAACTACGTTCAAAGTGGTTTACATAGTATGTACAGGTACTTATTTGAACCTGGAGTAATGGAGGGTTAAGTGACGTGCCCAGATCACAAGGAGCTACAGTGGAAATTGAATCCACTTCTCCAGCATCAAGGTCCACTGCACTAACCAGTAGGCTACTCTTCCACTTGAGAAAAAACTCAAACAGAAGATTCTTGGGTTATAGTCTAAGAGTGGTTTGGGAGCCAGAGGAAGCACCCACTTGCTGATGACTGTATGTGATTACTTGGATTAAGGTTATGGATAAAACCTGCAGAAAATGGGAGGGGGGAGAGAGAGAGAGTGTCAATTCTTTACAATTCCACAAAAATCTCTTTAAAATATTTAATTTTTGGAACAGCCCAATTATAGTGGAAGTGTCCATATTCATAGTGCAAGAATACCCCAAGCCATGAGAGTCTTAAGCAAGTTGTTTGATGGTCCAACAGTTCCAAGATGTACCCCCAGGTCCAGTTCCGATATGGAACAGAGAATGCAATCACCCCTCCCCTCCTGCTTTTTGCACTGCTTGCTCACAGTCCATCACATATCCTCATGCTGTCAGGGCCTAGGACAGAGCAGGGTGGAGAGGCTAGGCCAAGGCAAGATGATCCAGAGAAACAGGTAAAATAGTAGGAAAAGGGAATAGAATGCCAGTGGGACAGAAGGTAAATAAGCAGGTATAAAGTGGAACAGAAGGTAAATAAGCAGGTATAAAGTGGGTTGCAACAATGAAAAGGAAGAGCTGGATACAAACCAAGTCCATCAGATGACTTGTTAGGGTGTGCTGGGCTGACTTCCATATATATGATGGACACGTTCCTAGCTGGTTCAATGGACTTCCTCTGGGAGCGGGCATTTCTGTCCACTGCCTCCACCCAAAGGTTCTAAGACTTGGATCAAGGCAGTGCAGCAGCTGTGGTTCACTCACAGCAGTACCTAGGGATCCTGGGTTTGAGCCTTAGTACTTCTGACATAATCACAATATCAGCACCTATACTCCTACTAGCCCATAGTTACAGAATATCAAACTTGCCACACTTCATTTTGTCTAATGCTACTCTTTTTTTTTCTTCTAAACCTTAATACTGAGGCTGACAAAACTTAAGACTGAGATCAGCACTAGAGAGATGCACAGGAATGGGGATTGTGGGATTCCTATGGGTATGGAAGAAGTTGCCATGGGATTCCCATGGTGATGAAAGAAGTTGCTGTGGGATTCCCGTGGGATTGTAGTCAAAATCTCTGGTGACTCCAGAATGATGCTTGAAATGCACTGAGAGAGGCAATTGGAGCACCAAAATGAGGCTTGGAACATATGAAGAGAGGAAGCTGGAGAGCCAGAATGAGGCTTGGAAAGCCCAGAAAGACAGCCGCAACACCAGACTTAGGCTTGGAACATTCAATGGTTGAATAGTGAATACCTGCCAAACAAAATCACAGGAGGCTGTTTGAGTTGGGAGGAAACAGAGGGCTGTGAGCAAGTAAATATTATCATTGTTTTCTGCAGGTCTGAGTAGGGAAAGAGGAGATTAATTGTGGGGATCAGTTAGATTACATTAGGGGTGCGCAGGGATGGGTTAAATTTCTGTCCTGTGCAATTCTGTAATCTACACACACATACAGACACCTTCATAATGATAGCAGAAGACAAACAGAAAACAAATTACAAAGGGAAGAGAATCACAAGATACTTCACAAGGACCTTTTGGAATGTTGTTCTTTTTCACCTGAATCTGATATGCCCATATTCAGTAGATCTCTCTTCTCTGCATACAGCATTAAATTTGAAACCATAAATTAGTCTCTGTTGTATATGTTAGAAAAGAGATATACAAACTGGAGTCATGGCCTGGGTGGCTCTCCATAGGACATCATTGCTTTATGCTGCCAGGGGGTTACACATATTCTGTGGCTGTACGAATGGGGTTGTGGCACAGAAATAACTGGTTATCTCCAGCTGAATATTTGTGGTTAGGTGTCAATATGCTATTTTAACTGGTCAGCAGTCTTGTCTGGCAGGTTAAATATCTTTGTAGTTTATAGAATACTAGCACTTATGTGCATCAGAGTTGTAGGTGCTATTCTAAATACACCAGTGTTGCATAGCGCATATGCGTGAGGGGCCATATGTATGGGCAGGGCATGGGCAATTCACCATGTGATGTGCATGTCTATCAGCTATGTGTTTTCCATGATAGACTTAGGCATGTCAACTTATAATAGACATTGACTTGTTACGTGGGTGCACCAAAATTTTGGCATGCCAACATGGCTTTGCTTTAGTATTCTATCAGGGCTTAGGCATGCCTAAGTGCTGTTATAGCACTGGCACTCAAGGTGCCCCATTGTGGCGCCAACATCTGGGTACTAAGTTATAGAATGGCCCCTTAAAACTGTATTTGCCTCCCAATATTCAAAAAGCATTTAACCAGCCAGGATCAGCACCTAGCCAGTTAAATGCCCCATAGCCCCAGCTATCCATGAATTTTCAGCGGGACATGGCCGGCCATGATCAGCTACAAATTTGCAACTAGTGGTTAGCCACTTATATTGCACGATAGAACCGGCTATCCACCGTTTTTCAGCACCAGTTTGGTGGCCATATTTGGATGCATGAATACCAAACCTATTTTTGGATGGTTCAAATTTAACCAGCCAGTGCTGAATATCGGCTGTCCGGTTAAGGCCCCCTTTTACAAAGCTGCACAGCAATGCCAACACGGCCCATTCAAATTGAACGGGCCATGTCAGCATTATTGTGAGGCTTTGTAAAAAGGGGAGGGGGGGTAAATTTGAACTGGCCAAAAATAAATCTGATATTCTGACCCAGTCACTGAAAATAGTCTGGCATTGAATATCCCTGCTTAGAACCAACCACTGGAATATCAGGCCCTTAGTTTTTATTGATCAAACACACTAGTAAATCAAAATCTAAAATGACTTCATCATGCATGTTAAAAGTTATTTTGCATGGATGTTGACATTTTTCAGCATGCCTTTAAGGAATCAGCCCCAGTGACTGTGTGCAAAGGTTCAATGTAAAATAATAGAGTTTCCCACTGGTATCTATTTTATTTTATTTTTATTTATTGCATTTGTATCCCACATTTTCCCACCTTTTTGCGGGCTCAGTGTGGCTTACAATACGATATGAATGATGGAAATACATTTCTCAACAAAATTTCTAACGATCTGTACTGCACCTTAGAAGTGGGAGCTATAAATCAGCAATAAAACATGTTGCACTGCTCTGCAGAAAAATGGATGACTTCAATTTCTAGAGCTGGTCATCTGGAAACAATACATTTACTAGAAAAATAAAGTAATTTTCATCAAAAAATGACGAGTGTAATTATCATCATATTTGCTGTTATGAGTGAATCATGTTGCAGGCTTACTGAATACACCAATATAGTATAATTAGTTTGGACGTTAGATAAATCATCAACATGCTGTCAATCTAATTAACTATTTACCATTCAAACAGAGTCGAAAGTATGCTAAGATGTCTTTTGTGCTCTTATCGCATATTGAAGGAGTATATTTATGCACACAAATTGCCAGAGATCCCGGGATAAAGGCTTTGATCTAATGTACTATCCATTATTGGCTCAGGTACAAGAGACCAGAAAGTACACAAAGCTGTCTGCTGCAGACTCTGGGAATAAAAAGGACACTGTTGATACACAGCCAGATTAGCTAACTCAGTCAATATTTGCATAATGCAAGGAGAATTCTTTGCTCTGTGAAAGATTAGGAACTAAATTTCACAGAAAGGCACTTCCTTGACTACAAGAGTTTTAATATTTCAGTAATATTTCCCCTCTATGATGTCAATCACACATATAGCAAACTGATAAGTTTTTGCAGGAGAGAATTGTGAAAGAGAGATCCTGGATGCAGGGAAAGGCAGGACTGTTAACCATGTTATTCATTTGTTAAAATGCATTCTGGTTCTGGTTTGGATGTATTCAGGCATACTCTTTTACATTTTGCAAAGCTACGTACTAAAAAGATGTTCATGGAAATTTTAGTCCAAGCTGACACAGGAAACAATATAAGATATGTACATGCTTACTAATACCTATTGACAACTACCAGCTATTCAAGAAATCCTTAAAAACATTTTTATTCGAGAAAGCTTATCCCCCCCCCCCCCAAATAATGCTCAGTCTCCACCTTCCTCACATTGCCTATACCCGTTTATCTAACGTATACTATCCTTATGTTCTTTCCCATCCTTCTGACTTTTGTGTCATTACCCTCCTTGCATTGTAACCTTTTGTAATATTGTAAGCCACATTGAGCTCGCTCTAGTGGGAAAATGTGGGGTATAAATGTACCAAAATTAAAAATAAATAAATAAACATTATAGCTTAATGTAACTTGCTTTAAGTTACTTTTGAAAAAATGCTAAATCCAAATCCCCTTCCCCTGGTAAAAAATGAGAAAGCATAATAGGTAGAAGCACCATCCGTCCAGAGAGCACATATTGATCTGACCCAGTGCTTCTCAACTCTGTCTTCGGGACACATCTAATCAGTCAGGTTTTCAGGATACCCAAAATGACTATGCATGAGATGTATTTGCATGCACTATCCCTTTGATATGCAAACTACCTCAAGCATATTCATTGTTGATATCCCGACTGGGTGCGTCCTGAGAGGACTTGATTGAGAACCCCTGTTCTGACCTGGTAGTCCGGTAGCAGTAGCTAACAACTGTTGCTGCAGGGACGGGCTTAATGGAAAAAAGATTAAATTTAATTTATCGTTTATATTTTGCCTTCACCAGGACAAGTCAGAGATGAATTGCATAAAGAAATCACAGGAAATCTTAAAGTAGTTGCAGAGGAAGGTTTTTGGTGCAATAGACAATGTTGGAGCCAGCACTGACTGAACCTGAACCCTAATGAAGCAAGAGGAAATGCCATACCAAAAGAAAATCAAAATAAACAGCAGGGAGCAACTATATAGACATCCACACCCACTGTATAACTCCTGTATTATGAAAGATAGCTAATAGACAGACAGCAATGTGTATGCACATACATTACTTTACTAATTTGTTTCTGTTCTCTGAGAGGAAGCGGAAGACTGAAAAATTATCTTGCATACAAAAATGACAAACTCCTACTCTGCAGCCAGAGTTTCTTATAAACACCAACCAGAGCTCCCACTCCTATGGCTGATTTTTGTTTTCGTTAGAGGAAAATATAGGAATTTCAAGAAGAATCAACTAATTCAACTACAATCCCTACAGACACCTTCCAACATACAACTGGACATCACCCATAAAACTGCTTTTTCATATGCTGCTCCTAAATTATGGAGCAAAACAAGAGTGAGGCAGACTCAAAGAGGATATCAAAATCTAGGAATCTTTATTATAAAAGTCATAAAACTGACCCGACACAGCCGTGTTTCGGCACAATAACATAACAGATTTGTTTGACGCCTGAGGCAGGCCTTTTGTGCTAAAATATGGTCATGTTTGGTCGATTTTATGACTTTTATAATAAAGACTTTTGATATCCTCTTTGAGTCCGCCTCACTCTTGTTTTGCTGCTCATGTTTGCATGAGGCACCTTTCCTTCCTCTTTTCTTCTCCGCTCCTAAATTATGGCCCCCCCCCCCCCCCCCACCCTGTTAATGTTAAATCAGAATCCTCCCTTCCCTCATTTAAAAAAAATGTTTAAATCTTGGCTATTTAGACAACCCTTCTTTTCCTAACTTTTCATTTTTTTTCTACTTCTATTTCCCACTCCTTACTCTTTCTCTAACCTCTTCTCTATCCTTCCCTTTCCTGCTGCTCCTCCTGGTCTTTTGTTTTGTAAACCACTTCAATTCAATAATGCAAGTAGCAGTATATCAAATCTCTGTAAATAAAATAAATATGTCTATATTAAATTCTGCAGTCAGTGTTTCCTTCAAATTCCAGCTGTGTGTTTAAAAAATATTCCCAGATATTGGGCCCCAGCAACTCTGCAGATAGCAGGCCTGAATATCTGGATCGACCACTGACCACCAAAGCTATTTGGATAATAGTGATATTCTGCACTGCTTTCCAGATAACTAGCAATTTTTCTGTACTAAGTTGTCAGGATAATCATCTGGAGAGAGGCAATGAATATCACCACTAACTAGATTCACTCTTCACCCTTGCACTGTTCTAGTGCTAATGCTATCCAAATAGCACCGGAGCAATCTGTAATGATTTTCAGCTACATTATCCAGTTCAGAGACTGGTGTGGTTAATCCATCAGCATGGCAAGGATCAGTTCAATACCCTTTGACTGTAGGTAGGATAACTTTCTCGGTGGCTTATGTATCTGTAATGAAACCTGTTAAGAACATAAGCAATGCCATATTGGGATAGACCAAAGGTCCATCAAGCCCAGTATCCTGTTTTTAACAGTGGTCAATCCAGGTCACAAGTATGATCCCAAAAAAGTAAAAGTGATTTTATGCTGCTTATCCTGAAATAAGCAGTGGATTTTCCCAAGTCCATCTCAATAATACCTTATGGACTTTTTTTAGGAAATTATCCAAACTTTTTTTTAAACCCTGCTAAGCTAACCAGTTGATCACTCTTTGCTGTGGAGTAGGTGCAGCTTTGCAAAGAAGCTTAGGAAAGAAGCTACTTTATATAGATACTTAGGCCTTTTTTTAAATAGTAACCACAAATGCGCCTAAAGGGGTAAATCTATAAAATAGGTGCTAACATTTATGCACCAGTTACAAGCATAAATGATCAGAATGAGGGTACATATGTGTGGATGTTTGAATATCTATATATATAAAAGGCACCACTGAAGCCTCCAGCCGGAAGTGTGAAGCACCAGAGATATCCGGTTTCCCCATGAGTGAAGGAAAACAGCACAGCACGAAATCTCACACAGTGAAGGACTCAGAGGGGGGAGGGAGAGAGATGCCCTCACTCTCTCTGTAACAAAAACACAGAACAGCAGGAAACAACACTGAAGGACTGGACTCGGAGGGGGGAGGGGGAAGGGGAGGGAGAGAGGACAGAGGGCAGGGACACACACACTCCCACATGCACACTCTGAAGAAAACCTTGCTAGCCCCTGTTTCATTTGCATCAGAAACGGGGTTTTTTTACTAGTATGTTCATAAATGTCAACAAACTGCCTAAGCACTATTCTGGAAATACGCATGTATCTAACAAAGAAAGGAGTGGTGATGACCTAGAGAGGAACATCAAGACTACAGAAGTTTCACAGGACATACTTTATTCATTTCAGCCTCAATGTGACCCGATGCGGTCACATTGAGGCTGAAATGCTTGCCTGAGGGGTCCACAGTAGTTTTTGGCAGTACTTCCAGTCCTGCTCAGTGAGAAGCCGGCACAATGGTTCTTTAGCCTTTAATGTGATACCCAGTCACTGATATCTTTTCTCCTTACTGGCTGTACATAATCAGTTTTGGACCCCTGAGGCAGGCATTTCAGCCAAAATGTGGCAATGTTGGGTCATTGCAACTCTGATACAGACAAGTCTGATCAGACATCTGGATTTGGTTAAAGTATATCCTGTGGAACTTCTGTGGTTTTGTTCTCACTTTCTGGGTACAATCTTACACAATTACCCTCCCTGAATGAAGTGGGGTATATATTCAAAGCAATTTAAGTGGCCAGGAGAGGCTTTTGGATGTTTAAATCACTTGGTTGAGCTAAGCGGTGATATTCAGTGGCACATAACCAGCCAGTGCCACTGAATATTCCTGCTAACCTGCCATCCCCCTAACCAGCAAGGTTAGGGGCCAGGCTGGGAGCAGAGTTTGGGCAGAGCAGTGGCCTAACTGGTTAGTTGCAATATTCAGTCCGCTAACCAGCTAGGTAACTGTATAAAGTTAGGACCGAAAAAAGGTTGTCCTAACTTATGCAGTGAGGTCAACCAGACATTGGGTTGAGCGCTGCCCATTCTCTCCTGACCAGCAAGACCTGTTCTTCAAAGTGCTGGCATGACCTTTAGTGGCAGCCTCACAAACTCAAGTACCACAGTACCTGAAGTACTGCAAGGCTGCAGCTAGAGGTACCGCAGCCATTTTGAAGAGCAGGCCGTGCTGGGCAGGAGCAAGTGGGCATCACTCCTACCTGTCCTCTCACTAGATAACCAGGGACCCACAAAGATAGGCCTGTGGGGGGTCCTATAGGGATAGGAGGCTGGGGGCCTGGAGCCACTTTAGATTTCTTTTGGGGGAGAGTGGAAGGGGGGATATCTCAGGTTCCAGGGGGAGGGTGGGAAGCCAGGTGTGGCTAGAATCTGTTATGCGGGTCCTGGCTGGTATTCAGCTGAATATTATTAGCTGGGACCTGCATAAGATTCGGCAACTAGCACATAATGAATAAGCCCCAGGTATTCAATGTCCTGGCATTGAATTTCTGGGGCTAATTCTGCCTGCGCAGTCAGCATTTAAAAACACTGACCGCCACAGGCTATCGACCGGAGTGAATCTACTTCCACTAGGAGTAGTATTGTGCAGTAACAATGAGAAACTAATGTATTTCAGTATTCAAGTAAAAGTTCCAGCATTTGAGCTTTGGTTACAATATTAACTTGTACTAAGTTGTCTTGCAAGAGGACCTTTTTGGATATACCTTCTTACTCTGATAGCCCAGAGCTGCTGACATGATTCAGTGCAGTGGCCCAGTTTGAACAGGTATTAGAATACCAGCTGAATAGCTATGGCTGAATTGCCTTGACTTCCCTGGGACATCTCAAGGACTGCTGCAAACTACTACTACCTGATTCAAGCTAAGGCTCAGAGTGAGAAGGGAGCCTTCAGTTGCCTCCAGGTAAGACAGCAGTAAGCAGGAGAGGCAGAAGAGGGATCTTCCTTAGTAAGGAAGGTTTTCAACTGTGATTTGTAGTGAACATATGTGAACACCACAGAAGATGCAAAGAGTGTGCTATGCATGAGGGAGCACGAGGCGAAGCAGGTAAAAGAAATAAGTACATTTTTTAAGCACTTGACCACTGAAGCCAAATCACTTTTATGCATTACATCTAACCCCATTAATAAAGAGTTAGCATTTTTTTTAAAAAGGGGTTGAGCAAAATTTAAATTATGAATGATTCTTATTCAGTTTATAATATGGAATGTCTATGGCCATATTTCTTCTCAGTGTTTAAATTCAAATGCATTTATGAACTCGTCATCTAATTTGAAAAAAAGGCATGAGAACATAAGCATTGCCATAAGGGGACAGACTGAAGATTCATCAAGTCCAGTATCCTGTTTCCAACAGTAGCCAATCCAGATCACAAGTACCTGACAAGATCCCAGAACAGTAAAACAGATTTTATGCTGCTTATCCTAGAATATGCAATGGATTTTCCCAAGTCCATTGTAAGAATGGCTTATGGACTTTTAGGAAAGTATCCAAACCTTTTAAAAACCCTGTTAAGCTAACTGCTTTTACCACATTCTCTGGCAATGAATTCCAGAGTTTAATTACTTGTTGAGTGAAGAAATATTTTCTCCAATTCATTTTAAATTTACTACTTAGTAGCTTCTTTTTGTTCCCCCTAGTCCTCGTATTTTTGGAAAGACTAAACAATTGATTCATATATACCTGTTTCACTCCACTCAGTATTTTATATACCTCTATCATTTCTCCCCTCAGCTGTCTCTTCTCCAAGCTGAAGAGCCCTAACCACTTTAGCCTTTACCCATAGGGATCATCCCATACCATTTATCATTTTCATCGCCCTTCTCTGAACTTTTTAAAATTCCACTATATTTTTTGGACAAGCAAATTCATCCTCAACTTGTGAATATATATGAAAACTTTAACAGAAGTGAGATGTAGATGAGGAAGGTTAGTAGAGTAAATGAAACCACAACCTGAAACAGTATTTTGAATGCTAACTTCATCACACAAGCTGTAATGGTTAGTTTCATCTTAAAATTGGTTACTCGGGA
This sequence comes from Microcaecilia unicolor, assembly GCF_901765095.1. Taxonomy (NCBI): domain Eukaryota; kingdom Metazoa; phylum Chordata; class Amphibia; order Gymnophiona; family Siphonopidae; genus Microcaecilia; species Microcaecilia unicolor. Next base: position 107,825,349 of record NC_044039.1, read on the forward strand.
ATTATTGCCTAGTGAAGAGTGAAGCTACCAGAGTTTATATAATAGCTTAATGATCTGCAATGAAACAGAAGTGTGATGAGTTGAGACACACTGAGGCAAAAAGCTGGTGAGTTTGCAGCACAAAATGAAACCAAAGCTGGTTGCAGTTCTTTATAAACAGACATGCCCTTTGCTATAACTGACTGCTGGGTCATCCTATGGAATATTTTACATTGGGGTTACTGTCCACTGGACTGACAAAAAGTCATTAGCACCAAAGCTTGTTCATTGTAACAGAGGACTTGTAGCAGAATTTGATTGTATGAAATGCTCTATAAAGCATATTATTAGTAACAGAAGCAGCCTCCATTTTTAGGGTTACCATATGGCTCCAGAAAAAGGAGGATACATTGATCCAGTCCGGGTTTTGCTTCCATTGACGGCAATGGAAGTAAAACCAAGAATGGCTCAATCTGTCCTCCTTTTTCTGGAGCCATGTTGGTAACCTTACCTAAGATTAAGTCTCTTACTTAAAGATCATGTAGAAAACCAATCAGACAAAGAGAAAAAAATTGTAGTCACAAACGTATTCTGACTCCCGGTGACATTTTCATAAACACTTGCTTCCACTGCATATGGGCATGCTAAGGAGAGACACAGTGACTTCACAGCAAGGCTTTAAAACATGCAAAAAGACAGGAATAAGCTATGTTGACAAATGAGTCAGAGAACCATCTGTAGTACCAATTAATCTCAGAAGATGTTAATGTAATCCCTTGACAAATATGTTGATGCAGCGCCACTGTAGGCCAGTCAAATAATGAACAATGGCTTAACTTATACTGACTTTTTCCTCCATGTAATGCTTAGTCATAATTTAGTCCTGTCTTTCTTACTAAAGGATTTAAATGGAATGACCTTAATTCTGCTTTTGTTTGCACTCCATTTCTCAGCTGCTATGAAAACTTATGCAAACAGCAGATTAGCAGTGGTACTTTTTATAGGATGGATTAGGCCACAGCTTGCACTCAAGAACAATACTCTTCCTTCCAATAAAATAAGAAAATAGTGTAGAATAGATAGGTTTTAAATTCTTCTTTATAATTGTTATAGGTGGTTTTGTTTTTTTTGTTAAGTCAGCTAGAAGTGTTGACTTTTGAATGAAAAATTTGCTGAAAGACAGAGATGGAAAAACTGATTTAGCCAGTACAAAACGAGGTGTTTGAAGTAACTTTTACTAGAAGGCAAAACATTTTCATAATGGATGAATTTAGAAAGCATAGTATTATTTTTATTATTAGAATCTATGAATGGCCTAGATTTGGTGCCCGTCAGAGTTTGGCGACGGTGCTTTTGGATCGAGTTTGTAACTGCATTTTTGCTTATGCTGATACACAATTCTGAGGTACAGTAGTGTTACCAGAAATCACCATAAATACATATCACACAGAGGCGTAGCCAGGTTTTGACATCCGGGGGAGCGAACTTTTGTAAAATAGGCGCCGGTGTGAGGCTGAAGGGCCGGGAGAGAGGGAAGGGTTAAAATCCTCATAGGCATATGTGTGATCAATGACTAAGGCTAAGGTGGGGTGAGGTGGGCCTAGAGTGGGGTTGGGGCAGGGCTAGATAAAATCCTTAGGGTGAGGGCAGCACCTATGTCAGCAGAAAAGGAACAGTGAGGTACTGTTGAACACAGCAACTGTGTCTGTGGCGCAACTGCAGTCATTTCCCCCTTGTATCTCTATTACTGATGGTATTATATACACTGAATTCACTCCAGGGAATTATGTGCTGAAAATATCCATATACTGTACCACAATAATTCTAATTATTAAACAGAATAGTATTTGCAGTATTCTGGAAATATATGCAGGTACTTTTAAAACTTGGCTCATAGTCAGGCCTAGCTCTCCAGTCCAGCATCTTTCTGTTGGCTATGTGAATAGTGATGTTCAGCAACACTGTAACAGAAAATCTGTGGTTACTAGCAACCAAAAGATGATTTGGCTATCACATTTTTGGTAAGCTGCCAAATGGCCACCAAGTTTACTGTAGAGTTACAGAACAAGGAATCACAAATTATAAATATAAAGACAAAAACTGAACTGGGAAACCCAAGAATTCAAACTAGGTATGTACTAGACAAAAAAAATACAATGCCATCCATGACGCACATTTCCCAAAGCTAACGTATTCCACCAAATAAATTCAAATAAAACACTTTTTTCTACCTTTGTGTTTCTGGGTACTTTCTTTTTCAAAGCATATTGGTTCCAGTTTCTTCTTTTCTGTTTTCTTGTCTGTCTTCTGCTCTTCGTTACTCTTATCTTTTCCTATTCCCTCATTATATCTCTGATATATATTTTCTCTCTCTCTCCCTCCCTCCCTCCCTACAAGTTTCACCTTCTCACTCTTCAGTCCTACTACTACTAGTCCTCCACTTATATTTCACTTCCCAGTACCTATCAACTTTTCATCTCCTCCTGTCACCCCTACATCTCCTGAGTCACTCCATCCCTGGCCTATTCCCTTCTATTTCACCCACTCCCCATTAGTACAATTCTTTCCTCTGTATTTACTATCCTCTTCTCGTTGAGATCCCCCATGATCTCTCCCACATGGTTCCACCATGCCAACTTATCTCCCCCTCCCTCTCCCTTCTTACACACTTGTAGCCCAGCATCTCCCTGTCCCTCCCCTCTCTTTCACCACTATGGTCCAGCATTTCCCTGTCCCCTATAGTCCAGTAACTCCCTGTCCCCTCTATACCTATGGTCAAGCAACTTCCTGTCCTCTCTCTCCCCATCCACTTTTATGGTCCAGCAATTCCCCTTCTCATTTCTCTCCTCTCTTTCCCATTGATCCAGGAATTCCCTGTCCCCTCTTTTCTGTTTCCTCCCCCCTATGCTGCAGCAACTCCGTGTCCTCTCTTTTTTCCCCCCTTATGGTCCAGCTCCCTGCCTCCCTTCTCTCTCTCTCTCTCTCCTCTTCTCCTCTCTCTCTCTCTCCTCTCTCTCTCCTTTTCCCAGCCCTCAAAGTGAAGCTTCAGGATTCAGCAGGGCAGCAGCTCAGAGAGGAGAGTCTACTCAGGAAACCCAGTATGGTGCCAGGAGAAGTGGCTACACATATCCCAGTGCCATGTGCCTTTTCAGGTTGTGTAAGCGGCAAACTGCACAGTAGAAATGAAAACCTGCTAAGCATGGTTTAGCCCCTACGCAACCCAGGAAGGAGCACCACAACAAGGGCTATGTACTTGCATCTCCTGTGAGTCCAGTATCTCTCCCCTTCTCTTACTCACGCTCTCCATCCCCCTATGGCCTTCCATCTTCTTCCTTTCTCCCTGGTCCCTCATAGTCTGTCATCTCTCCTATCCCCCTACCCCTGCAGATCTAGTACCTGTCCCCTTCCCTCCCTCTTTCTTCCCCCTCCCATGGGTTCAGCACATTCCCCTTCTACCCAGTGAGTCCAGCACTTTTCTCTCTTCTTCCCCAAATCCCCCTGGAATCCAGAACCTCTACTTCTGCCTCAGCCCCCCCCCCCCCCACCCAATGAGTCCAGCAACTCTTCCTCTCATTCCCGTCCCCCCCCCCCCCCCCCCGAGTCCAACAACTTCTTCCTCCCCAAGGAGATTAAATTGAGAACAGGAGATGACTTGACGTCAAAAAGCTGAAGCCAAATAGGGGTCTCCCTTTCCTTCTCCTCCTCATCCAAAAACAAACAACAACCTACAAGCTGCTCTATCCACATTGTCATGCTTTATTGCTGGTAGCAATTTTATTTGATCTCACGTATATTTTCAAACATGCTGGCTTGTTCAGCATGGATGTATACAGGGAAGTACTGGTTCCATCAGTTAGAGTATTAATTGTTTCTAAATTGTAAATCATTGTGTCATTTGGAGGGCTGGTTATAAGGACTCCCTGTATTCATGCACAGATGTTCTCACTTAGTAAAGGGCCACCAAAACATTAATTAGGTTGAAGACCTGGGAGCATTTAACATCTTTTTTTTCTCAAAAGCACAGAGGTCAGTCTAAATGTACCACATTGTTCCAGTTGAGCACACTATTAGGCTTCCAAGTTCCACACAAGTTGTTGGCGTTCTCAAGGGCCTTGGCATCCTGTCAGGTCCTCGAGGCAGGAGTTCGTGAGCCCTTGGCCACTGCCGAGGAGCGGCAGTGGCAGGCAGACCACCTTGGAACTGGATACCCGAAGAGCAGTACTGGAACTCTGGACTGGAGTAGTACAAGAGCAGGGCAACGAGAACAAGACTAAACAGGAACAGCTTCACCTGCACTTAGCCACCGTTCCTCCGGAGTGAGCTCCGAAGTGCAGGTGGCCGGCAGGACTTGGCAGGATAAGGCAGGAACTGAAGATCCAGAGGACCCACCCTGGGTCTGGGATACACGAGGGAGACCAGACTAGGAACTAAACACAGACAGTGTGCTGCTGCACAGCCACTCAGCAAGACCCAGAAGACAGACCAAGGAACACCAGGCGTACAGAAGCCTAGCAGGGAGCAAGGACTAGGGCAGCATACACTCTAGGCAGAATGGAATCCGGGAAGACCCCAGGGTAACCCTCTAGCTAGGTGAGACAGGATACAGGAATAATCACCCAGAAAACACACTAGCCAGACAGATACAGGATTCAGGATATACACTCAGGATATACAACAGGGTAGGCACACAGGCTAGCAGGCAGGACTTAGGTAAAGAGAGCAAACCAGGAAGAACAGGCCAAGGGTCTTGGGCTGGCAGCAGAGCAAACAGAGTAACCAGGAATAACAGGCCAAGGTCTTTGGGGCAGACAGGAGACAGACAAAGTAAACCAGACAAAGGCTTCACCCCAACCAGGGTAAGCCTGGTAAGAGGCTTCACCCCAAACACAGGGTAAGCCAGGAACAGAGGCTTCACTCCAAACACAGGGTAAGCCAGGAAGGACCCGCAGTCCACAGACAGACAGTGGCAGGGAAGACCCCCTACGGAAGGACAACAGAAACACAGACACAGAAAGAAACTGGGCTGGAACCCAGAGAGAGGCTACGCAGTAGTGGCCTAAGAGCATAACACTTATGCAAAGGCCTTGACTGCAAGCACAGCACTTCCTTATGAAGGCTCTCACTGATGAGTCACCAGCAGTAGGACAGAAGCAGGAAGTACACTGACCCCAAAGAGAGGCTTGACACACATAGGAAGTGAGCCCACAGGAAAGACAAGCAGGAGCCATCTTGGAAGCTGGCACAGAGCCGGTGGCAGCCATCTTAGATGCTGGCTCCCTAGAGAGGCAAAGGCCCACACAGGTGAGGTCTAGTGAAGCAATCAGCACAGAGACTAGAGACAAGACAAACACAAACACAGACAGAAGCCAGCAGAGCTGCTGACCCCAGAAAGAAGGTAAGGCTGAGGTGGTCATGGCCACAGACGTGACAGTACCTCCTCCTCAAGACCCCCTCCCGTCCTCCATGGAGAGTTCAGGTGTCCAGGGGTAATTGTGGTGAAACCGCCTGAGTGGGTTCAAAACTCAGACATGGATCACAGGACTGGAAGTCCCAAGGAAGTTCAAAACTGGCAGACAGGAGCAGAGCTTGTAAACCGGAGGCTCCTTCGAATCACCGCTGGACCAACTCAGGAACTTGGATGCAGCAAGAGGAACAAAGTTCAAGAGGAACCCTTCTCTGAGGGAACCCAGACAGAACTCAGGAAGCAAACCGGGACTGGACCCGGACTGGAGTCAAAAAGCAAACTGGACTGGGACCCGGACGGGCATCAGTAATCAACCGGGGCTGGGACCCGGCTGGCATCAGGAGCTTGACTGGAACTGGAACTCCACGCAGCAGATGGATGTGTTTCACGTCTGTGAAATTATTTAGAAGTTTTAATGCTGACGAAGCTTCAGTAAGATAACAGAGCTTTAGAGGTAGTATAAGTTATAGATATGAACATTACCTCAAAAGTTTAGGTGGTGGTTTTAGTTAGCATTTCTGAGCTTGGGTGTCCTTTGTTCCATTGATGCAGATCTCTGGAGGTTGTGTTCAGTTGTAATCCAGCTTATTTCATAGCAAAGAGAATCAAAGACCAAAGGCTTCCAGCAACAGAGAAACAAATGGCTGTACTAGCACTTCTATGTGAATTTCCTTTGGAACGTAATGCAGGGGCTGATGGTTGACTCTAGTTTTAAGAAATCTAACAGATTCGAGTTTTAGAAATAGTTATGTGGTTAAAAGAAAACTTTAACTCACGGAGTGTAGGTATGAACTTCATAGTTTCTGGATCTTTGTTGTCCAGGGAGGAGGGTTTAGATGTAAGATAGATCCAGTACTGGTCACAGGGCATGAGGAGAGTTATTTGCAATATGAAGGGAAGATAAAAGTTCTTTCTCTTGCCTCAATACAGACTACGACGAAGTCACTAAAAATTTGGGTTTTAAATAAGCAAAAAAGTGTATTATTTGCAGAGCCTCATGTGACCCAGCCACCCGTAAAACAAGCAAAAAAACCCATTGCCAATGGAAGCTCACAGAAAGTAGCTGGACTCCCTTCCCCTGCCAGCAGTGACGGGGTTACTTCCACATGCTGCTAGAATCTGGGGTGTCTCTGATGCAGGTAGTGAGAGAAAGAGAAAGCAGATAACAGACAGCAGGTTTGTATGAAGGGTTGAGCCTCAGCAATCCATATGAGAATGCCTGATTTCGTGGAAGTAGCACAAGCAAAAGGTGATTTCCAAAAAGAAAGATGAGCCACAGAGTTTCAACAGAAAGCAAAAAAAAAAAAAAAAAAAAGGAATTTGGCCTGCACTGCGACAAAGGCTCCTCTGGGGACAGAACTGAACTACAGCCTGTCTGACTGTTAAGCAGATACAGAGGAGCGTTCTAAAGGGGAAAACAAAATCTCTACTACTAACGCAGAGGTAACCTGCACAGATTTTACTCAGTGGCAAGAAGGGAATAAACTGAAGTCTGGAGACCAGAATAGTTTCTGGACGAGTCATCCCAAGAAGGAAGTCAGACCAGACAGGTCCTCTGAAAGTGTATTTCCAGCAACCAGCACATAAGACAAGGTCGATATTTCACCAGCAGCAGTGAGTGTTTTGTGAACCACCACTGGCTGTTATGTCCTGGATTTTAATGCCGGCCTATCTGAGCTTTGGCATTGAATATCCAGTTTATACAGAGCTGGCTAATGCATAGCTGGTTATGTTGATATTCAGAACTTAGCAGCTATAGGTTAGTTACATAAGGCAGAACTGTGATTTATGTGGTCCATTTATGCAGTTACTCTGTTAAGTGCTAAATATCTACACTAACTGACCACTGCTGACTCTGCCTGCAGAACGCTCTCCCCCCCCCCCCCCCCCCCCCCCCCCCACAATATCTGGTTTTCACTTAGATGCTAACTGCTAATTTTCAGCATAGCTCCAAACAAGTAATTTAACCAGTCAGCGACTGGTTAAATAATTTTGAATATCGACCAGAATGTTAATGGGAAGTGTCTCACCCCCATCAACCATTAGAGCACTTAAAAAAATGCTTAGGGAAGAAATAAATCCCAAAATTTCAAAGTAGCCACCACCTGGACTGTGTGTACACCCTGCAAAGTGTTTTTTATTAATCTATTTTTGAATAGTGTAGACAAAACAAACAGAAGAACAGGAACCCTCGCAAACACAAATGTGTCCAACACAGCGAAGGTGACAAAAAATAAAATGCTAAAAGCTAGATGATGTCCAAGATATCAAAGGTTTATTAAAGCATCCAAAGATGCGACACGAGTTGTGTTTTGGCCACAGGGGCCTGCCTCAGGAATCTTCTATAGGATATCCCTAAACGTGCTAGCTTTACAAATGAACATCAATAATATCACACCTCATACAATGTGAGATCCCTGGCTTAGAACAGTTGCCTTTTACTCATTTGTAGCTTGATTGCATGCCCCCTAGTCCTAGTATTTTTGGAAAGAGTAAACAAGTGATTCACGTCTACCCATTCCACTCCACTCATTATTTTATAGACCTATATTGTATCTCCCCCTCAGCCGTCTTTTCTCCAAGCCCTAGCCACTTTAGCCTTTCCTCATAGGGAAGTCGTCCCATCCCCTTTATCATTTTCAGCGCTCTTCTCTGTACCTTTTGTAATTCTACTCTATCTTTTTTGAGATGCGGTGACCAGAATTACACACCGTATTTGAGGTGCAGTCGCACCATGGAGCGACATAAATGCATTATAGCATCCTTATTTTTGTTTTCCATTCCTTTCCTAATAATAGCTAACATTCTATTTGCTTTCTTAGCCACCGCTGCAAACTAAGCAGAGGTTTTAACATATCATAAGCGATGACAACTAGATCCTTTTCCTGATTGGCGACTCCTAATGGGGAACCTTTCTTCACATAGCTATAGTTCGAGTTCCTCTTTCCCACATGTTCATTGCCCAAAGCAGCTTTATGCCAATCTTCTATATTGGCTTACACTGATGAAGTCACAAGATGTGTTTATTCAAGAAACGGGACCATGTTTTGGCATAGAAGCCTGCCTCAGGGGTATGCTGATGTGCAAGAACATAAGAATAGCCATACTGAGTCAGATCAATGGTCCATCTAGCCCAGTATCCTGCTTCTAGCAGTGACCAATCCAGGTCACAAATACCTACAGAAACCCAATTAGTAGCAAAATAACATGCTACCAATCCTAGGGCAAGCAGTGGCTTCCCCCATGTCCACCTCAATTATAGACTATGGACTTTTCCTCCAAGAACTTGTCCAAACGTTTTTTAAACTCAGATATCCTAACTGCCATTACCACATCCTCTGGCAACGAGTTCCAGAGCTTAACTATTCTTTGAGTGAAAAAATATTTCCTCTTATTTGTATTAAAAGTATTTTCATGTCATTTCATTGAGTGTCCCCTGGTCTTTTAGTTCTATGAGAAAGATTTCCTCTTCGCTCGTTTAACTCTAAAATGAGGTGCCAAGTTATAGAATTACCCTTTTGTTCCAAAATTTAGGTCCACTGTTCATTTACTTAGATTTAAGAGCTTTATTTGCATGCCTAGTGCTGAAAATCTGTCCCAAATTCCTAATTTTTTTTTACCCACTGAAATCCACTCCTGTTGCTACCCATGTTTTAGAATCCTATATTTAGGACTTCAGTGAAATTTTGAGTATAAATTTAAGAACATACCCCTACTAAATTTTCAAAGAGGCCAATTTAGCAGCCTAATTCTCAAAAGGGCCCTTTTACTATGTTGCACTAGTAAAACAAGCATAGCATGTCTTAATATATGGCTTTCCCTCATGCTAAGCCCATTTCTAGATTGACCATAAATTTAACATTTTTTTAATTATATCTTTTTCTGGTTTTGCACTAATGTTAGCATTAGCATGCAGCCACTGAAAAAAATAAATGTGGGAGCACTTACTGCCTCCTATTTAGGAAGTGCTAAGGGCTCCCACTTAAGCCAGTATTATTCAGTTAGCAGTGGCTTAGCCAGGAATTTTTAAGAGGGGGTATATCTCCCACGCTCCCACCCCTGCACCCCAGTGCTCTCCCCACCAGTACCTTAAAATTATCTGTGCTCCACTCTTCACCCAGGCAGCAGCATTCATAGGTTGCCTGCGGCCTGCACTGGCACTTTCTGAATCATCCCGCCTTCACAAAACAGGAAGTTGCATCAGAAGGGGCAGGACAGTTCCTAGAAGAAGTCCTGGTGCAGGCCACTGCCACTGCCTGGGAAAAGACTGGAGCAGAGATGATTTTAAGGCACAGGCAGGGGGCTGGGTCTGATAAGGGGTGCGTACGCAACACATGAACCTTGAATAAATATGCCTTTCAATATACGCCAGTGTCAGTAACATAGTAACATAGTAGATGACAGCAGAAAAAGACCTACACGGTCCATCCAGTCTGCCCAAGAAGATAAATTCATATGTGCTACTTTTTTATTTGTACTGTCCTCTTCAGTGCACAGACCGTGTAAGTCTCCCAACCCGCCTCCCAACCACCAACCCCGCCTCCCAGCCACCAGCTCTGGCACAGACTGTATAAGTCTGCCCAGCACTATCCCTGACTCCCACCACCGGCTCTGGCACAGACCGTATAAGTCTGCCCAGCACTATCCCCGCCACCAAACCACCAGCCCCGGCACAGACCGTATAAGTCTGCCCAGCACTAGTCCCGCCTCCCAACCACCAGCCCCAGCACAGACTGTATATGTCTGCCCAGCACTAGCCCCGCCTCCCAACCACCAGATCTGCCAACCCTTCTAGGCTAAGCTCTTGAGGATCCCTTCCTTCTGCACAGGATTCCTTTATGTTTATCCCTCGCATGTTTGAATTCCGCTACCGTTTTCATCACCACCTCCCGCGGGAGGGCATTCCAAGCATCCACCACCCTCTCTGTGAAAAAATACTTCCTGACATTCTTCTTGAGTCTGCCCCCCTTCAATCTCATTTCATGCCCTCTCGTTCTACCGCCTTCCCATCTCCGGAAAAGGTTCGTTTGCGGATTAATACCTTTCAAATATTTGAACGTCTGAATCATATCACCCCTGTTCCTCCTTTCCTCCAGGGTATACATGTTCAGGTCATCAAGTCTCTCCTCATACGTCTCGTAACGCAAATCCCATACCATCCTCGTATCTTTTCTTTGCACCGCTTCAATTCTTTTTACATCCTTAGCAAGATACGGCCTCCAAAACTGAACACAATACTCCAGGTGGGGCCTCACCAATGACCTGCACAGGGGCATTAACACCCCCCTCCTCCGCTGGTCACACCTCTCCCCATACAGCCCAGTAACCTTCTAGCTACGGCCACCGCCCTGTCACACTGTTTCATCGCCTTCAGATCCTCAGATACTATCACCCCAAGATCCCTCTCCCCATCCGTACCTAGCAGACTCTCACCGCCTAACACATACGCCTCTCTTGGATTTCTACTCCCTAAGTGCATCACTTTGCATTTCTTCGCATTGAATTTTAATTGCCAAACCTTAGACCATTCTTCTAGCTTTTTCAGATCCTTTTTCATATTTTCCACTCCCTCCGGGGTGTCCACTGTGTTACAAATCTTAGTATCATCCGCAAATAGGCAAACTTTACCTTCTAACCCTTCGGCAATGTCACTCACAAATATATTAAACAGAATCGGCCCCAGCACCGATCCCTGAGGCACTCCACTACTCACCTTTCCCTCCTCCGAGCGAACTCCATTCACCATCACCCTCTGGCACTTGTCCGTCAACCAGTTCCTAATCCAGTTCACCACTTTGGGTCCTATCTTCAGCCCATCCAGTTTATTTAAGAGCCTCCTGTGGGGAACCGTGTCAAAAGCCTTGCTGAAATCTAAGTAGATTACGTCTATAGCACGTCCACGGTTCAATTCTCCGGTCACCCAATCAAAGAATTCAATTAGATTTGTTTGGTACGATTTCCCTTTGGTAAAACCATGTTGTCTCAGATCTTGCAACTCATTTTCTTCCAGGAAATTCACTATCCTTTCCTTCAGCATCGCTTCCATTACTTTTCCAATAATCGAAGTGAGGCTTATTGGCCTGTAGTTTCCAGCTTCTTCCCTATCACCACTTTTGTGAAGAGGGACCACCTCCACCGTTCTCCAATCCCTCGGATATTCAAACAAACCTCTTCCAGAGATGTAGGACTAACTGAATAGTGCCATACCCATTCTCAACCCCTGACATGCCCCTTTCCCCAATAAATAAATGCATATATAGATACATACTGTGCAGTTAGCATGCACAACTGACAAAACTAATGCAAAACACTTTACCACACCCTGCATTAGCCTATTTTTCTTATGTGAAGCACGCGCTAGTATTTAACATGGTTTAGTAAAAGGGCTCCAAAGTTCAGAGCATTTGAAAATGGATCCTTTTTGAAAATTTAAGAAATAAGTTTTCTGAACATAAGAAAAAAATCCTTCTTATGGTCTCTGCAGTTGCCTAGCTCAATAAATTATCACTGTGGTAGAGAAATCTCTCTAATGGCTATAGATTTATCTATCCCCTGTTTTCTTCGTATTTACATCTTCACTGCAACTCTAGAAATCCAGGCAACATATTCAGATTGCAATCGAGTTACAATGCTACCCCAGCACAAAAGCCGTCTAATGATCTTTGATTAGTTCTTTATTAAATTCATCAAGGGAGCTACAGAAAATGTAATAATCTTCACCATATGTCATCTTTCTGATTAGAGTTCTGATTAGAACTTTCAGCTTTTATTTTTCTCTACGCAGGCTTTCCACTGTAATGTCATGGCTGTAATCCTGGGTTTTCCTTCTTGTCCAGGAGGCAAAATAAAGAAAAGGGACCACTTGAAATGAAAGTAACACAGTGGCAAAATATTGGTTACTGACCAAGTGCAAGATCATAATATGAAACTTCAGCGTTCCAATAGCCATCTGGAGGGGGGCAGCAATATTTACCACCAGAGTCACTAACCTGAAGTAAGTAGAGCAGCCTAGTGATTTCTGTGGTAAACATAATGGGGGAGATTCTATATATGGCACCTAAAAATCGGCGTAGAAATCAATATCGACTAAGCATATTCTATAAGCAGCGCCTGAATTTAGGTGTGGTATTTAGAATATGTTTAGTTGAGATATCAGCGCCCAAAACTACGTGTCTCTATTTACACCAATGAAAATGTGGTATCAATCCTGGCATGTAGATTTAGGTACACTGGGCCGTATTCTATAACTAAATGCATACATTTTGGAACACCCATGAAACACCCATTTCCCTGCCTATAACCACACCCCTTTTTGCTTGTGCATGTTAGAAGTCAGGCGCACAGCATTACAGAATATGCTCAGTGAGTTGGGCACATAAATTCTAATTACTGTCAATTAGTGCTCATTATTGCTTAAGTGCTGTTATTTATTTTATTTATTTATTGCATTTGTACCCCACATTTTCCCACCTATTTGCAGGCTCAATGTGGCTTACATAGTACTGTCAAATGCGTTTGCCCAGTCGGTGGATAACAAATACAAAGTTGTATAGTGATCGTATGAAGTATAAGTGGAGGGTCGAAATGGATGAAGATTGCGTGTTGTCCTGTGCGATCATAGTCATGCTGTGTTGGTAGGTTATCAACCCTGATTAGCTTATTAAGCAATTAAATTATGTGCCTTGTTATAGAATATGCTTGGATATTGGCGCAGATCTATAGGTACGCTATATAGAATCCAGAGGAATATTCCTTCAGACCACCACACCCTTGTATAGATAACTCAGACATCTGCCCCAAATTATTTTATCAATTGTCACGGGCATTACATTACAATGTGATTTTTTTTATATACTGCAATTAGCTTTTTAGTTTAATGCAGATAAGAAAACAAGACTGCTAGAAACAGAATCTAGGATTTCTACTTGAACATTCCAACTATTTAGCTGCCAAACTCAAAATTACAAATTTAACTTTTCCTAATTATTAGAGAAAATATACTTCTTAAACAGCACCCTAAAAGGCCCATTTACTAAGCTGTATTAGGTGCTAACATGAGCCTAACCCAGCAAAAATGGCCTAATGAAGGACACGCTAAAGCATTCTGCATTAGTTTTTCCATCTGCCTATGCTAAGCACATAATATTTATTTTTCTTTATTTTTGGAGGGAGGGGCATGACAGGGACAGAGAATACGTCAAAGTTAGACTACTATGTTTCGGCACCCAAACAGTAGTTTCTATAGCAAATAAATAAACAATATGTCTGTGTTGCTTGTATTGCTTGTTTCTCAATCAAGTATACCATCATGAACTCCTGGGCAAACTCATTCCAACTGAAACTGAACACTGAAAAAACACACTGCCTCATCCTCTCATCTCAACATAACAAGTACAAACCCACAACCATAAACACCCCAGAACACACCCTCCCTACCTCAGACAGCCTAAAAGTACTCGGCGTCATAATCGACCGCAATCTTACCCTTGAGAACCAAGTAAATTCCGTAATAAAGACAATGTTTTACTCAATGTGGAAACTCAAACGAATAAAACCTTTCTTCCCAAGGGAAATATTTCGAAACCTAATACAATCAATGGTCCTAAGCCATACAGACTACTGCAACGGAATCTATGTGGGATGTAAGGAACAACTTGCAAAAACACTCCAGACCGCCCAAAACACAGCTGCCAGTAAGACTGCATGTGGGGGGAGGGGGAGCACTTACCACCACCCATTGAGGTGGCAGTAGGGTTACCATATGTTACCATATTAAGTCATACAAATTTCTAAATCACATTAAGACTTTACCCAAGAACCTCAGTGATGTTAATCGCTATCCTTTTAAGATAAAAGCGATTTAAACAACATCAGACTCTTTACCGGTTCTTTTTTCATAAATATAGCCTCCTCTCATTTTTTTGAAAAATATATATTGACTTCGCTTGTCTTTACTTATCTTTTCAAGTTTTTCTATTAGTTGTACTTGTCGAACCCAGCGGATCATGAACATTTCGCCCCACATGGGCTGTCTCAAGGACATTCCCCTGCAACATATAAATCACAATATTAATAATCTTCCAAGACATGTCTGGGCGTCCAGACGGGTTTTGCCAGTCCACCCGTTTGTCCGGATTTCTGGACAAATGGGCGGGTGGCGGGCCTATCCTAGCCTCCCCTTCTCTTACTTACTATCTACTGCCCTGGTGGTCTAGTGACCTCTTCGGGGCAGGAAAGAGCCCCCTCTTTTCTGCCCGGAGAGCTGCCCTTGCCCTGCATCCTGTTGCTGTGACGGTCTCGGGATTAAAAATGGCTGCCGAGAGTTGAAGCGGCCTCGCGAGACTTCAACTCTCGGTGGCCATTTTGAATCCCAAGACCGTCACAGCAACAGGATGCAGGACAAGGACAGAGCTCCAGGCAGGAAAGAGGGGGCTCTTTCCTGCCCCGAAGAGGTCACTAGACCACCAGAGCAGTAGATAGTAAGGGGAGGGAAGGGGAGGGGAGGTGACGGGGGGCAGGGGAGGGGAATATGTGACCCAGAGGAAGGGGAATATGTGACGGGGGCGGGGTGAGGATGTAAAAGGGGTGAGGTGTGGGCAAAGCAGGGGGCGGGACATGTGTCCTCTTTTTGAGAGGACAAAATATGGTAACCCTAGGTGGCAGTGTTTCCGCGTTAACCCAGCGGTAACTGGCCAGTTTGTGGTGCTGCCTGATTACCGCTGGGTAACCCCCTGCAGATATATTTTCCAAATATTTCTGCTAGTGTCAGAAATGCCATGCACTGGGGGTCGGAGGTGGAACTACCGCCAGCACCCACATTGGGCTGGTGGTAGTTCTGGACTGCCGTGCAGTGGGCTTACCACTGCTTTGCAAAAAGGTCCCTGAAGGCTTGTGGCTAGACCATTTAAATTGCCCTAAATTAGTGTGTCCTCCAGTGGTCTAGCCACCCTCACACTTCCAACCCTTAAAATTTTACTTTGCTCTATCTACATTTGGACTGCAGTCATTTCAGAAAATCAAGGGCACAATTTGGACAACTAACATGTATTAAATGGCAAAATCCCTTAACATATGTTTAAACTACCCCTTTTGCACCCCACTGCAGTAAACTGTGCTATCCTTTAGTGCAGTTTTTACTTCTGATTTTCCTATGCTAATCTTACTCCTGATCAAGTGCGGAATTTTAGTGCAGAAAATTCAGCAGTAAAACCATTGTTAAAGGGTTAAACAGCAGTATACATGCAAAATGCATACAAATTATTGAATGACAAATTTCTTCCTATGTAAATAACTATGCTAAAAACTGGTGTGTTATAAAGATTCAGTTCTAGGAGTTAAACATCGACCCAGGGCTGGAATAAAGATACAGTATAGGACTAAAGAGTGATCTGAGGTGAAGTCTAAATACCGCTTTGCTGTGGTAAAACTAAAGGCAATATAGTAAGGTCTTAATAAATAAACAATAAGCAAGTGTATTACTTCACCTCAGATCACCAAGATCCCTGGTTACCCAAGCCCGTGCTGGGCTTACCGCTGCTTTAGAAAAGCTCCCCAAAGTTTTTTATGGTTCATTAAATTTAAAAACTTTTTTAGTCCAAGAACATTTAGTTTTAAATGCTGTATAGACAACTTAGTGTTTTTATTCTGATTGTGTTTTGTATGTGTGCTTATTTAATTGTATATTTGAGTAATTTTACTGTACACCACTTAGGACCTACTAGAGGAATTTAGTGGTATATCAAGTGTAAGATTAGATTAGATTAGATTAGAATTATTAGAACACCTGATACATCAAAAAGAAGGAAACTTATAAAGAGTATTCATGAATAAAAAATCAAAACCAAATATACAAAGAAGATTATAAACTACTCTCCAGCGCAGAATTACAAGAGACTGTTTAATACAATACAATATAGGTCTTATATGCTGCAATTCTCCATCAAATTTAGTTCAATTATGAGGGTTACATATTTCAAGACTAGTACACACTAGGAATAAAACATTCAAACAAAAGCATTACAACAATTCAATTTTGGCCAATACATTTCTGAACATTTTCTGAAAAAAAGGTTTTTAGCTTTCTATGAAATCTCAAATAATTGGTTTCAAACCTCACTGTCTATGGTAGGAACACAGAAAATGTACATTTTAAAGGAGCATGGATATCATATTAACTTGTAGGGTACTGACCTTTATCTACAGTGTAAGATTCACAGAGGCATCTGGAGCCATACTTTTTCAGAAATTCCCCATTTGAGGGAATTATGGACCAGGGCTCTTGCAGGTTGGAAACCATTGTGGGGAGGACTCTGCCATACACATATGGCTTCTTAATGTTGGGAGATTGGGATGTGGAGCTATTAGACCATCTTAGGCAGTGATGAAATCTGTTATACGTGGAGGGGAATTTTCGATATGACGTCTTAAGTCCAACTTTGGACGTTCTGCAAAAAACATCCAAAATCTAAATAGGAAAGATGGTCATTTTTGAAAAAGAAAAATATCTGTCTTTTTTTTTTTTTTTTTTTTAAATACCGTTTTGTGATTTGGACGTTTTGGGGTTTTTTTGGTCCATTTTCGAAAAAAAACATCCAAGTGCAAAACATACAAAATCAAGCCATTGGGATGTAGGAGGAGCCAGCATTTTTAGTAGACTGGTCCCCCTGACATCCCAGGACAGCAATAGGGCACCCTAGGGGCACTGCAGTGGACTTCATAAAAAGCTCCTAGGTACACATCTCACCATTGCTCCCTTACCTTGTCTACTGAGCCCCCCCCCCCCAAAACCCACTACCCCCAACTGTGCACCACTACCATAGCCCTTACAGGTGAAGGGGGCACCTATATGTGGGTACAGTGGGTTTCTGGTGAGCTTTGGAGAGCTCACAGTTTCCTCCACAAGTGTAACAGGTAGGGGGAGGTAGGAGCCTGGGTCCACCTGTCTGTAGTGCATTGCACCACTACTAGACTACTCCAGGGACCTGTTTGCTATTCTAATGGACATGAGTACAACATCTGAGGTTAGCATAGAGGCTGGCAAGTAATGTTTTTCATCACATTTTTGGGGGTGGGTCGGAGGGGGTTAGTGACCACTGGGGGAATAAGGGGAGGTCATCCATAGGCGCCCTGTATAAGAGGTTTGGGGAGGCTAAGCCTCCCCAGCCCAACCATTACCTTCCCCTGCCTCCTTCTCAAATTCGATGCAGGAAAGAAGTTCGTTGTCAGAACAATTACAAAACCTCCCCCTGTAACTGCGTTGCACTTCCTGCTGCCCTTCTGTTCAGGTGGCAGAGCCTCGCTGTGACTGTGAGCCTGCCTGAGTGTTGCAGCACGTGGCTCCACTATTTACAGTCAGTTACCGACCGAGACAGGGAGGGAGGCAGCGGAGGCAGCAGCAGATCGAGCAAGTTTCGAAGAAGCAGGTAAATGTTGAGGGCAAGGAGTATTTGGGTCTTTCATTGCTTTGCTTTGCTTAACTTAACTGAGAGGGGGGGCAAGACACTGGGGCAATGTTGGATTGGGGCAGAGAGAGAGAGAGAGAGAGAGAGAGAGAGAGAGGGTTTATAAGTCAAAATAAAAATAAATGTTTTGTTTCATGCAGATCCTTTTGTTTAAACATAACTAAATGGGTTATAAGCCCCTAATGCAGTCCATTGGTTTTCTTATGTTTTGCTTTTGCTGAACAGGGAGGAGGGGCAAGACAGTGGGGCAATGTTGGATTTGGGCAGAGAGAGAGAGAGGGTTTATAAGTCAAAATAAAAATAATATTTTGTTTCATGCAGACCTCTTTTGTTTAAACATAACTAAATGGGCTATAAGCCCCTAATGCAGTCTATTTTGTTCTTGTGATGACTTATACTGTGCCAAAATTGAAAACTCTTATCTCTTTCTGGTCATTAATAAAAGAGCTCGTTGTGAACGCTATCCACCCTAAAAGGTTGTTTGTGCATAGTGTTTTGCGGTTGAAGGATTGTGTGTTGGCCTTACTGAAGTGACATCAACACTTTAATTTAATTTTAGTTTGTTTGTCATAACATCAGACATGATTTTAGAATATTTTGTAGGATATAATGTCGAATTGTTCCATAGATGTGTATGTGATTTAATGATGGTAAGTGCTTGAAATAATTGAGTTTAAAATATGATATGTAATTTATGATATATAAATCCATTTTTACATGCACTTAGAAGCATTTCTTGTCAATAACCAGCAGCCCTTCCTTGGGACTCAGTCTCTTCTCCACCATGACAAAATTATATACCGAATACACTGCAAGAAAACTTTCACTTGCTAACCTTCAATCTCACTAATTAGGGTGGTGCTTGTAACTTTTCACATTTGGGATGTTGTACTTATTTTTTTTTCTGTGTGTTGACAATTATGGATGTAAGCCCCACCCCTAACCCCACCCCCTTTAACCTCCCCAAACAGTTGGGCCAACGACCGCCTATGAGGTCATCCCTGATTCCCTCCAATGGTCATCTGGTTATTTAGGGCACCTTTTTGTGCCTTATTCATTATAAAAACAGGTAGCTCAAAACATCTTAGTTTTAGTCCTGGACATTTTTGTTTTGTTCCATTATGGCTGCTCCTTACATGCCCCCTTGAGATTTGAACGTACTTCTGATGGGATTCATAGAAAAACATCTAAAAATAGGTTTTGAAAATACTGATTTTGATGTTTTTGTGAGAAAAATGTCCAAATGCTGCTTTATGCCACTTTTTAGACATTTTTCTGTTTTGAAAATGAGCCCAATACTCTCCTATTAGTTAACAAAATGATTTTACAATTGTGGAAGCAGAATTAACCCTAGAGTTACCAAATATTGATTAATAGAATGGGTGTCCTTGCTAAATTCTTAGTTGCTTTGCAAACTGAAGTAAAATAAATTCCTATCTTCCTTTATAGAATAGGTGCCACCTATTACCCTCTGGGTGTCTATATATAGAACTGTCCCCTTAATGCCACATCAGTAGGTGACATTAAGTGCATCTGTGCTACCTGCAGTGCAATTAACACACACTAATTGTGTTTATTCTGTGCTAGCTGCATAGGCAGATGCTGGGAATGCTCCCAGTAATTAAATCAATGGCTTTTCAGTTACTACTTTGTAATTGCCTAAATTACCAGAAGGTAGCTGCAAAACTTTACTGCATTTTAGTAAGAAGTCCCCTAAGTGAAAACGTTTAATGATAGGCTTCAGGGCTCAATTTCAAAAGGTTTCCAAAATTCTCAAGGAAACAGAAGTTGTAATACAAACATAGTCTAACTATCCAGTGACAGGTCTAGGTTAAAGGATTTAAAAAAAAAAATTAAACATATTTCTCTCTTTATATACCGATAGTGCAAAGTTTCAGTAGATGGATTCTTTTGTAGTCCCTTTCATTTAATCAGTAAAAGGACAATGCAGTAAAAGAGCTTTGAAGAGCACTTACATCTCTTCAGATCTCTACTTGTAGCGCTATTCAATAATGGTAACAGATGCAAAGTATACAAAGTAACACATGTTAATATTGCATATACACAGAAAAATGGCAACCCAGTGTTATAGGTTTCAACTCATCCCCATATGTCAGGGCCATCCAGTAATATATGAGAAAATGAAGAAGTCACTGCTAAATTTTATTCTATATTAATCTACACATGGAGCAACTATCATGATGCAGTGAACATAAGGCTAGAAAATAGTATCGAGGCAGTCCTTTACTTTCTTAAATGTGAGTTGGAATACTCTTGGGGACCTGTTCACTAAGGCACGTTAGCGTTTTTAACGTGCCTATAATTAGCGCACATGCTAACCGTGTAGGCGCCTATAGGGATATTGTTGGTGCGTACACAGTTAACGCACATACATGCTTAACAAGCGTTACAAACATTAACACATCTACAACGCGGCTTAGTAAACACGGCCCTTGATCTAGTAAGGGGCCTCTTAGTTATTTATTTACAACATAATTTTGGAATGCAAAAAATATATATTTGGCTGAAGTAGCTCACATAACACTTGCATAAAATACATTAACAAAGCATCAATAACTCAGAAAAAGCAAGTCTAAAGGGGTGGTGTGTGAAGCCATGGAGGAAAGGTGATTGTTCCTTCTATGTGATCTAGAGTCAGCAGCAACACCAGTAGTGATTAGGGGTTTGCAGATGAAAAAGTTTTATTTTGTTAGTTTCTTAATATTGTTTATGGAATTTTTTTAATTAATGCTAGAATTCTATAAAGGAAAGTAGGCACCTCAAAGTGAATGAAAAATAGGGGATTTTGGACTTAGTTTATACCCTTTTCAGTGGACTCTGGTTTTCGAAAGCTCATGCCTCAATAAATTGATTAGTCTATAAGATGTCACCTGCTTCTGTAAATTTTGTTAAAGCCTTTTTCAGTTGTAGCTCAAGGAGTTACATTCAGGAGCTGAAGGACTGATAATCTAAGATTGTACCTGAGATAATGGAATGTTGAATGATTTGCCCAACACTAACTGTGTCTCCTTAGGGGGGGGGGGGCTTTATTTTTAAGTCTGTTTTGCAATAGGTGATACCACCTGTGAAGAAACAGTGTGTTTTAAGCCTGTAAAATGTATTGGATGTTTTCCAGCATTAATTATGTCTAGAAGTGTATTTCTCCTATTTGGCCAGTGTTATGATTGGGGTCTGAACCCCTCTCAAACTTACCTCTTTCCTGGGGGTCAGCTTCTTAGCTGGCTTCTGTTTCTTTTGTCTGTCATTTCTGAGCTGGCTCTGTCTCTCTGTGCTGGCAGCTTCCAGCAGCAGGGCTCTAATCAGGGTTGCCAGGTGGAAAATTTTTTTCCAGCCCGATGGAGCCCAAAAAACAGCCCAAAACCCGCCCAAACACAAACCCCGCCCCTGACACCCCCACCCCCGCGTCATCACCCCCCGCCCCCGCCGTCATCAACCCCGCCCCCGCCGTCACCGGCCCCGCCTCCCACGTCACCGGCCCCGCCTCCCCGTCATCGGCCCCGCCTCCCACGTCATCGGCCCCGCCTCCACGTCATCGGCCCCGCCTCCCACATCATCGGCCCCGCCTCCCACATCATCGGCCCCGCCTCCAACGTCACTAACCCCGCCCAAAACGTCATTAACCCCCACCCAAAAACGTCACTAACCCCGCCCCCCCGCGGCCGAAAAAACCGCCCTGAAGGCCAAAAACAGCCCAAAAAACCGCAACCCGCCGCGGGCAAAAATTTCCCGCGGCGGGTCGCGGAAAACCGCCCAATTGGGCGGTAAAACCGCTCACCTGGCAACACTGGCTCTAATTGTTTCATTATACTGCACCTGTGTGGGTAGTCTGAGTTGCTCTAACTCTCTTTGGGTGTACTGGCTTCAAGTGTTTCACGGTTTTGCATTGGTGTGGGTTGGGCCTCTCTGGGTCAGTGTGTTTTTGCCTAGGTCTAGGGAGTGTGACATCATCAGGGAGGGCCTTGATAAGGAAGTGGGGTTCTTTCCTTCAGGGCCTTCGCAACGTTTGCTTCTGGCTACTTGCTTTAGGTCCAGGTTAGTTTAGTGCAGTGTGCACTTGTGACTTGTGTGTTTGTTTTCCCTGTTTTTCCCTTTTGTTACGGAGTGTAGCACTGCTGTTAGTGCAGTGCTGGAGTTTGGTGCTGGGAGCACCCTTGTTAGTAAGTGTTTAGGAAGCACCTTTTGTTGTTTGGGTATTTGGCTTGCCTGCTTGTTTTCTTGTGCTTTCCCCGCTTTTCCTTGTGACCTGTGTTTAGCTGCTGTAGCTGGGTGCTTAGGAAGCACCAGGGTGAGAACCCATGTTTAGCTGCTGCAGCTTGGTGCTTAGGAAGTACCAGTGTTAAGGTCTGGCATTTGTCTTCCCTTCCTTTTCCCTTGTGGTTTCCCTGCACTTCTGTTAGTGTAGGGCGTAGGGGCACCCCTGTTAGTTTCTGTTGGGAGCACTGCTGTTAGTGGAGGGCTTAGGAGCTTTTCTGTTGGTGCTGGGCTTAGGAACACTTTTGGTCACTTTAGGAGTTAGGTGCACTTCAGTTACAGCTTGTTCTAGTCCTGGTCCCTGTGTCGTCCAGTAAGTCCTGCCGGCTACTCGAACCCATGAGCTCAACTCTTGGGGGGCTTAGTAGCTAAGTGCAGGTGAAGCTGTGTGGACCAGTCCAGTGTGCGCCAGTCCCGTGTTCCAGTCCTGTGTCCTCCAGGCCGGGGGACCAGTCCAGTGTGCTCCAGTCCAGTGTGCTCCGGTCCGGTGTGTGTTCCAGTCGGGTGTGCTCCAGTCCAGTGTGTTCCGGTCCGGTGTGTGTTCCAGTCCTGTGTCCTCCAGTCCGGGGGATTCCAGTCCATGTGTTCCGGTTCGCTGGGCAGTGCCTGCAGTCCCTGCCGGTGTGCTTACCCAGTGTTGGTTTGTGGGTTTTGCCTGCTGCTGTCGCTCCTTGTCAGCAGCCCAAGGGCTCACGTTTGCTCCAGAGCCCAGCCCTGCGGGCTCTGAACCTGAGAACCTGACAGATTGCGAAGGCCATGAGCCCGGCAAGAACCCCCACCCAGCTGACCCAGCTGGGGTCCAGCTCCATCGTTGTGCTTGATCCTTCTATGACTCTTCGTCAGTATCGTGGGAAACTTTTGTCTCATCCTGTTTTGAAGAAGACCCCTGAAGCGGCAGCTGAGAGAAAACGTGTCCGGTGGCTTGGAATCGCTGAAAACCCAGTTTCAGATATGGACCCTTTTATCACGCTCGCTGAATATCGCCGCAGCCTGGTCTTGAATCCAGCTTTGTGGGATACTCCTGAAGCTGTCGCTGAGAGGAGACGTCTGGGGAATTCTACGCTGTGGGCTCAGCTGGAGTCCAGTCCAGTCCCAGCAGCGCGCCCAGACAAGCCTCTGAATCCAGTCTGAGGGACGCTTCTGACCGAGCCTCCGATGCCAGTTCAGGTGGCACTTCCATTCCAGCCTCCGAGTCCAGTCCGAGGGATGCTTCTGACCGAGCCTCCAAGTCCAGTCCAGAGGGCGCTTCGAACCGAGCCGCCTATCCCAGTTCAGGTGGCGCTTCCATTCGAGTCTCCGAGTCCAGTCCGAGGGATGCTTTTGACCGAGTCTCCGATTCCAGTCCAAGCAGCGCTTCAAGCCAAGTCTCTGCATCCAGTTCAAGTGGCGCTGTCTACTGAGCCTCCTAGTACCAGTTTGGATCCCAGTTCCAACCCCATTTTTGATCTGGATCCGTTTCTGACACTCCAGGATTACCGGGTTGCACTTTTGTCTGATCCAGCCTTGAAGAATACTCCTGAAGCTGCAGCGGAAAGAAGGCGTGTCTCCTGGCTTGGGTTCGAAGAAAACCCAGTTTCTGCTATTGATCCCTCTTCCAAGCTGTTCTTTTACCGCTTCCAACTCCTCTCGGAGCCAACCCTACGGGATACTCCTGAAGCCCAAGCTGAAAGAAGGTGGCTTCCTGATTTTTCCCGCCAAACTTCTGAGTCCAGCCTGAAGGGCTTTGCCTGTCAAGATGCTGAGTCTGGATCGAGTTGTAGTTCCAGTCAAGATGCTGAGTCTGGAGTGAGTTGCAGCATTGGCAGTCAAGATGCTGAGTCTGGAGTGAGTTGCAGCATTGGCAGTCAAGATGCTGAGTCTGGATCGAGTTGCAGTTCCAGTCAAGATGCTGAGTCTGGATCGAGTTGTAGTTCCAGTCATGATGCTGAGTCTGGATCGAGTTGTAGTTCCAGTCAAGATGCTGAGTCTGGATCGAGTTGCAGTTCCAGTCAAGATGCTGAGTCTGGATCGAGTTGTAGTTCCAGTCAAGATGCTGAGTCTGGATCGAGTTGTAGTTCCAGCCAAGATGCTGAATCTGGATTGAGTTGCAGTCCCGGGCAAGATGCAGAGTCCGGGTCAAGTTACAGTCCCGGCCAAGATGCTGAGTCCGGTGAGAGTTGCCGTCCCGGTCAAGATGCTGAGTCCAGGTCAAGTTGGAGTTCCAGTCCCAGGCAAGAGGCTGAGTCGGCTCAAGTTGCAGTCCCGGCCAAGATGCTGAGTCTGAGTCAAGTTGTAGTCCCGGCCAAGATGCTGAGGCCGGGTCAAGTTGGAGTTCCAGTCCCAGGCAAGATGCTGAGTCCGGGTCAAGTTGCAGTTCCGGCCAAGATGCTGAGTCCGGGTCAAGTTGGAGTTCCAGTTCCAGGCAAGATGCTGAGTCCGGGTCAAGTTGCAGTCCCGGTCAAGATGCTGAGTCCGGAGCAAGTCCCAGTGCCAGCCGAGATGCTGAGTCTACGTTGAGTACCGAGTCCAGCCAAGAGGCTGAGTCCGAATTGAGTGGCAGTTCCGGCCAAGAGGCTGAGGCCGGATCAGATTGCAGTCTCAGGCAAGATGCTGAGTCTACTCTGAGTTCCCACTTCAACCAAGATGTTGAACCCCTCCTGAGTTCCAGCTCCAGCCAAGAGGCAAGGTCCAGTCTGAAGTCCTGTTCGAGTTCCTGTCCGGCTTTAGATTCCAGGATGAGTGTGGGCTCTAGCCCAGTTCTGGCTGCTACAGTGGAGTGCCAGGAAGTCAAGGAAGTTGTGGACTCCTTCAAGAGATGGTTCCTGTTGAATAGGACTCCACTTGTTGCATCCAAGACTCTGATCCTGCCTAGCAGCCGTTCTAAAGAGCCTCGTGGCGGCCAAAGCCATTCTGGTTTCCTAGTTCCAGATGTACTTGTCACGTCCTGCCCAGCCGCCCAGATTTATGTTGTGAAACCCATTGGGAGATTTCATCACAGCTACCCATGGAGACCTAAATTGTCTTTTGAGACCTGGGGCTCCCGTGGGGACACGGGAGCCTTGAGGGGGAGGTGCTGTTATGATTGGGGTCTGAACCCCTCTCAAACTTACCTCTTTCCTGGGGGTCAGCTTCTTAGCTGGCTTCTGTTTCTTTTGTCTGTCATTTCTGAGCTGGCTCTGTCTCTCTGTGCTGGCAGCTTCCAGCAGCAGGGCTCTAATTGTTTCATTATACTGCACCTGTGTGGGTAGTCTGAGTTGCTCTAACTCTCTTTGGGTGTACTGGCTTCAAGTGTTTCACGGTTTTGCATTGGTGTGGGTTGGGCCTCTCTGGGTCAGTGTGTTTTTGCCTAGGTCTAGGGAGTGTGACATCATCAGGGAGGGCCTTGATAAGGAAGTGGGGTTCTTTCCTTCAGGGCCTTCGCAACGTTTGCTTCTGGCTACTTGCTTTAGGTCCAGGTTAGTTTAGTGCAGTGTGCACTTGTGACTTGTGTGTTTGTTTTCCCTGTTTTTCCCTTTTGTTACGGAGTGTAGCACTGCTGTTAGTGCAGTGCTGGAGTTTGGTGCTGGGAGCACCCTTGTTAGTAAGTGTTTAGGAAGCACCTTTTGTTGTTTGGGTATTTGGCTTGCCTGCTTGTTTCCTTGTGCTTTCCCCGCTTTTCCTTGTGACCTGTGTTTAGCTGCTGTAGCTGGGTGCTTAGGAAGCACCAGGGTGAGAACCCATGTTTAGCTGCTGCAGCTTGGTGCTTAGGAAGTACCAGTGTTAAGGTCTGGCATTTGTCTTCCCTTCCTTTTCCCTTGTGGTTTCCCTGCACTTCTGTTAGTGTAGGGCGTAGGGGCACCCCTGTTAGTTTCTGTTGGGAGCACTGCTGTTAGTGGAGGGCTTAGGAGCTTTTCTGTTGGTGCTGGGCTTAGGAACACTTTTGGTCACTTTAGGAGTTAGGTGCACTTCAGTTACAGCTTGTTCTAGTCCTGGTCCCTGTGTCGTCCAGTAAGTCCTGCCGGCTACTCGAACCCATGAGCTCAACTCTTGGGGGGCTTAGTAGCTAAGTGCAGGTGAAGCTGTGTGGACCAGTCCAGTGTGCGCCAGTCCCGTGTTCCAGTCCTGTGTCCTCCAGTCCGGGGGACCAGTCCAGTGTGCTCCAGTCCAGTGTGTTCCGGTCCGGTGTGTGTTCCAGTCGGGTGTGCTCCAGTCCAGTGTGTTCCGGTCCGGTGTGTGTTCCAGTCCTGTGTCCTCCAGTCCGGGGGATTCCAGTCCATGTGTTCCGGTTCGCTGGGCAGTGCCTGCAGTCCCTGCCGGTGTGCTTACCCAGTGTTGGTTTGTGGGTTTTGCCTGCTGCTGTCGCTCCTTGTCAGCAGCCCAAGGGCTCACGTTTGCTCCAGAGCCCAGCCCTGCGGGCTCTGAACCTGAGAACCTGACAGCCAGCAGGTGGTGTTTCTCTGCTGTAAAGATGTTACAGAGAAAAGAATGTTCTTTCTTTAGTTTTAGCACACAAACAGGAAGCAAGGCACAGTATATGTTTGAAAATTTCTTCTTCTGGGATCCAATTGCCCCAGGAGCTCATTTCATTTGAAATGTAGTGGCTTTTGTCCAGTCTTAACCAGGAAGAAAAGAGAGTAGGATCTCTTTGCTAAGGCTCTATAAACATTTATATTTGATAACTGGTGAGCAGCTATATGTCCTGATCTTCCCAGGTACTGTTTAGACAGTATACAAATGTTTAGTTAGTTTTCTAATTGATCCATTTTTCAGTTACTTGATACTGTTTGCTGATTGCACATTTTCTGTCCACTGTTCAATATTTTTATGAGAATAAACATAATCATTTGGTTGCCCTGCTTGTCTGGACTGATAAAGAATCCTTGTGATTTGTGTGTTGGGTCTGTGAATGCTTTCTGTGCACTGTGGGACCACTTGGAGAGTGGCCTCCAGTAACCTAGAAATCACTGGGGATAGTTTGAGAGCGGAAGACTCACCCAGAGGCAGTTGTGACCTAGTCGGTAGGAGGAGGGTGCCAGTGTAGAGCATGAGTGGCAGGTGCAGGCAGACCTGAGCTGTGCTAAAGATAGACCCTCTAAGTGGTCGTGGGGTAACCCCTGGCAGGTGACTAGGCATTTCATCACACCACCTGTTGAGGTTCAGTCCATTTATATGTATGTATGTCTGTCAGCTATGCATGCATTTATACAAGTAGCAGGAAGTAGGTGTCTGTAGTTCTGGATAAAGAGCCAGTGTAGGATCCCACTCCTCTGCCAGATGAAGATGCATTGGGACCTATGGAGGGGCATAATTGAATGAAAACGTCTATCTCCATGGGCGTTTATCTCCGAGAACGGGTCCGTGAAGGGGCGGACCGAACCGTATTTTTGAAAAAAATAGACGTCCATGTTTTATTCAACAATGTGTGAGCTGGGCGTTTTTGTTTTTCAGCGATAATGGAAAATGAAAGCGCCCAGCTCAAAAACGAATAAATCCAAGGCATTTGTTTGTGGGAGGGGCCAGGATTCGTAGTGCACTGGTCCCCCTCACATGCCAGGACATCAACCGGGCACCCTAGGGGGCACTTTTACAAAACCAAAAAAAAAGGTAAAAGAGCTCCCAGGTGCATAGCACCCTTCCCTTGTGTGTTGAGCCCCCCAAATCCCCCTCAAAACCCACTGCCCACAAGTCTACACCATTACTATAGCCCTAAGGGGTGAAGGGGGGCACCTACATGTGGGTACAGTGGGTTTGGGGGGGTTGGACGACTAATAAGCATTAAGCAGCACAATTGTAACAGGTGGGGGGGATGGGCCTGGGTCCACCTGCCTGAAGTTCACTGCACCCCCTAACAACTGCTCCAGTGACCTGCATACTGCTGTCAGGGAGCTGGGTATGACATTTGAGGGTGAAAATAAAAAGTTGTGAAACTTCATTTTTTGTGGTGGGAGGGGGTTAGTGACCACTGGGGGAGTCAGGGGAGGTCATCCCCGATTCCCTCCAGTGGTCATCTGGTCATTTAGGGCACTTTTTGGGGCCTTATTCGTGAAAAAACAGGGTCCAGGAAAAGTGTCCTAAATTCTAGCTAAAAACGCATACTTTTTTCCCATTATCGGTGAAATGCGCCCATCTCTGTTCGGCAGATAACCACGCCCCAGTTCCGCCTTCGCCACACCTCTGACATGCCCCCATCAACTTTGTCCGCATCCGCGACGGAGTGCAGTTGAAAACGTCCAAAATCGGCTTTCGATTATACCGCTTTATTCGTTTTTGTGAGATAAACGTCCATCTCCCGATTTAGGTCGGAACTTGGGCGTTTTTCTCGTTCGATTATAAGCAGGATGGTGTCCTAAGCAAAAGAGCTGTCAGCAGGTCCAACTCCTCCATTGTCAGAAGAGGTAGCAGAATCTACGACTGAAGATATAGTGGGACCTATGAAGGAAATAAAGGAGCCTACAGAGGTTCCCATTACTCTACTGGCTGAAGATGCAGTGAGACCCAGGGCAACCAAAGTTGAAGAGCCAGTAGCAGGAAGTAAGTGTCTGTAAATCTGGATAAAGAGCCAGTGTTTGATCCCACTACTCTGCCAGCTGAAAATGTGGTCAGACTTGCAGCCAGTGTCACATGATTTTAAGTGACTGCCAAGTGAGACATAGAAAGTGAAGGAAAATAAAGACCCAGGTTGGATGTCAGAGGAAAGGGAGAGTGCAGGAGTTGAGGAGAGAGAGGAGAATGAAATGAAGAGGAACAGAGGAATTAAGTCACATACATACCAATGGCACATCCACAGGAGGACCTTGGGGTCCTGGGCCTCCCATTTTTGGTTCAGGCCCCCCTTCCAAATTCATACACAAAAACTGAAGATGCTAGGGTGAGGCAGGGTATCATGATGGTGGCCCATGGAAAGCTCCACTGACTGCCAGGGCCTGAGTGGAGGCCTGCTTCCACTGGTGGGACTTGGTGATCCTCACCAGTTCAGGTATTTGGGGGACGTGGAGGACATGGAGAACAGGGCAGAGGTTGAGAGCAGAGGTGGAGCAAAATCTTGTGCCCCCCACCACTATGGGCTCAGGCCCCCCAAAATTCAAGTTCTGGCTATGCAACTGATACATATGCCCATGTGCTCACTTTCCCTGCCATATCCAGTACCCACAACCCACTGGCCTTCCCCTCCACTATCCACTTACTCAGCACCCACACAATTTATAAGCCCCATCAACTCACTCCCTGTGCCCCCTCCCTGACAATCATAATCCCCCACTCACTTACTGAGGTCCATGCACCTCATTACTCTTTCATCCACTCACTTTATTAACCCCTATGAATTATCACCCATCTATCCACTCAGTCACCACATCAATTCATACCCTCTCAGCTCTTCTGACATGCATAATACCACAATGCTGTCATTCACTCAGTTCTCCTAACAGTTATAATCCCCATCCACTCACTCAGCCCACTTGCTACTCATCACTTACTCACTCACTAAGTCAGTCACAAGTACACATACAACCCAAATACACCCCTTTTGCAATTCACACCTTTAATGCCAAGCACTTTTCAACTAGTTGTACATTTATTTAAAGCCTGCATTACAGAGATATCATTTCTTCCCTGCTGAATAAATTTGATTTTCAAATGCTATATAAAATTGCGTCAAAGTGTGAATATGGATAAGATTATACAGGATGCAAAAATCAAGTCATTGACAGTGTGTAATCTGAAATGTTTTAAAAACCGTCAGGTGAAATTCCCAGTCCCACAGTTAAACAAGGGAACTATTTGATCTTGAAACTTTATGTACTGCAACATATTTTTGTGGTCTAATAAAAGGCACAATAACTAACAAAGATGTCTATAGGGGCAAATCTATAACTTGGTGCCTCAATATAGGCATTACCATAGAGTATGCTTAGTGACAATTATATAATAGCACTCAGACATGCCTAAGGTGTTATAGAATGCTAGCATAAACCTTCATTGGCATGTCAATGACAGGTGTAAATTGTCAAACCTAAGTGTGCCATGTGACATATATTACTGATAGTTTTTTTTATGTTATGTGCTTTACTTGGCACCACACCCAGGCTTTGCCTAAGGTCCTCCCATGTTTTCACCCAACTTTGAGTTATTTATTTATTAAGATTTAGACACTATGGGCCACATTCTAAATAAGGCACCTAAAAAATCCACATGGTAAACAATTCCGCCTAAGCATATTCTATAAGTGGCACCTGGATTCAAGCGCGGTATATAGAATACGCTTAGTTAATATCCCAGCACCTAAAACTATGTGCCTCCATTTACACCAATGAAAATGTGGCATAAATCCCTGCATGATGATTTACGTGCATTGGGCCATATTCTATAACTGCATACATAAATTTTGGAATGCCCAGGAAATGCCCATTTCCTCACTCATAACCATGCCCTTTTTGAACTGCATGCAATAGAATTTAGGCGCAGTTAATTACAGAATACGCTTAGCGAGTTGTGCATGTAAATTCTAATTATTGCCAATTAGTGCTCATTATTGCTTGTTAGGTGCTGTTATCAACACTGATTAGCTTGTTAAGCCAATTAAGTTATATGCATTGTTATGGAATATGCTTAGATTTATTTATTTGTAGCATTTGTATCCCACATTTTCCCAACAATTTGCAGGCTCAATGTGGCTTACATTTGTCGTAATGGCGGTTGCCATTTCCGGGTAACAGAATTACAAATGGTAATATGTTAAGTTGCATACATACATGGTAACATACATAACATACGTGCAGAACACTAGGCGCGCTATTTAGAATCTGGCAGTATCCCTCTAGTTCTGTAAAAGTCACCACAAATTACGTGTGCAAATTTGGGCACATGCCCAATTTGCACACACGATTTAATTGAATAAGAAGCTAATCTGTGCCAATAATTGGTGTTTTAACAAGCAATTATTGGTACTAATTAGATTTATGCATGTAAAATTTTTTCACGTGAGTTGAAAAAAGAAACGGGGAAATGAGAGTGTCAAGGGTGGAACAGGGACATTCCTAAAATTAATATGCGTTGTTGTAGAATAACAGGGATATGTGCCTAATGTAGGCATATACATTTGCACCATGTTTCAGTTGGTGCAAATGGCTGTGCCTAAAGTTAGACATCAGAACTATTCTATAAACCAAGCAACTATTCATTTACTGGTTCATTTACAGGGAGAAGGGGGTAATTCTGAGAGGGAATTAGTTTGTAGAGAACAACGAATGATCTATAATTGGGGGACTATGGAGCCATATGGTCTCAATAAAGAAGTGGATTGGCCTCTATTAATGACACTATAAAACAGGAAGTGAGTCACACGTGGAATCATCTGACTTACGTGAGTTTGCTACACCAGATACAGAGGTATTCCTTTGTGTGCCAGACGCTCAAATGGGGCTGTTAAAGGTATTGTTCAAAAACTTTTCTGTTTGAATATAGACTGTATGTGTGCTGTTTTGAAGTGAATGTTACTCGAGAACAGACTACTTTTTGATATCTAATAACTTGATGACACTTCTTTCTGGAGCAGAAATTGAACCAATAGCACTCTCTGACCATGCTGCAATAACCCTAGATAGACAAATTAATTCGCCAACCACTGTGGAGATTAAACTCTCATCTCCTTTCTTTGGAAGAATATCACACTAGAACTAAAAATTTTATCTCTAATTTTTATGAATGCTATAATAATAATGAAACAAACCCAATTACCATATGGGAAGCTTTCAAGGTCTCTATAAGAGGAGAATTCATATCCATTTCTGCTCATTAGGAAAAAGGAAGAGAGAAAGTAATGAGGGAGCTGGAACATTCCATGAAAGACCTGGAAAAACATTACATTGAATCCCAGGAATCAAACACACTGCATTTACAACAGATTATGGAGCCAGCTGGCTGGCCATGAAATATTTATTCATAATCTGTTTACGCAAAGTAGAATAAGTATAGTTATGCCCTGGTGAATTATCTTAAATAGAAAACTTGTAGAACTCAAATATCCTCCATTAAACATAACACACGAGAAATTCTGGAAGCTTTTTTTTTTTAAATTTTACACAAACCTTTACACTTCTGAATCATCTTATCAAACAGAAGAACTGGAATTATTCCCAGACAATGGTCTAGTAAAGAAATTAATGCTCTCCAAACTGTGATTGATAAAAAAAGAAACATTGGAGGCCATTGCATCCCTAAAAATACGAAAAGCTCCTAGACCGGATGGTCTAATTAATGAATTCTATAGACTCTTAAAAAATGATCTAACCCCTCATTTACAATATTTCTTCCAAGAGCTGGAAAGTAACCCAACTCACCCCAACAAATCTTCCTAATCCTAATAAAGAACCAGCTATTGTTTCAAATTACAGGCTGATTTCACTGCTTACTGTGGATTATAACATTTTCATCAGAATGTTATCTACTAGATTAAAAAAGATAATTAGATCTGTGCTTCATCTTAATCAAGTTGTACTCATGCCAGACAGACTTATTACAGACAATGCATGTCTTTTTCATCAAATTTCCATCCTTGCAAAAACAGTCCCACAGCCTGTTGTGGCCATGTCTGTTGATGCTGAAAAAGCTTTCAACAGGGTGGAATGCAAGTTTTTGATTAGAATATTAAAATGGTTTTGAGCTCCAGACTCCTTTGCCAATAAAGTCAAAATACTTTATACTCAACCTTTAGCTCATATAATTGCCAATAACTCACGTTCTAACTACACCCAGCTATCTAGAGGTACTCGTCAGGGATGCCCACTATCTCAATTACTCTTCAGTCTATTGCTAGAACCTCTTCTTTTAACTATTAGGAAGGATGCAGCAACTATCTGGTATCAAAGTAAATTCTGTTGAAATTAAAGCTGCAGCTTATGCAGATGATGTAATACTATTCTTTTCAGACCCCAAACAGACAATTAGTAATTTTCTCCGCTTATTTAATAATTATGCATAATTGTCAGGCTATAAAATAAACACCCTGAAAACTGAGGTAATCCCTCTTAAGGACCCTTTTACCAAGCAGAGGTAGGGCTGATGCGCAGGTAGCATGTGCCAAATCGACCCTACTACAGGGGTAGCACAGGTGCCCTGTGATAGTTTCGAAGTTAATGCGCGCTGTTTCCTGTGGTAGAAAATATTTTTCTATTTTCTACTGTGGAGGGCGTTCCCAGCTGATCAATTACAATTCTTTGAGGCACTGCTTCTTAATTACTGGATCTCCAGTTTGAACACTAGAGCGGTCAAATCATGCACCTTCTCATCATCTGTCCAATGTGCAAGTTCCATGCCTGATAGTTCTCAAGGTTCTTTGCTAACATCAAGCCTTAGCGACATTGCACATGACCAGATCCAAAGCACCGATTCATTATATGGGCAGCAAGTTGCTCATCCTGCTAGATCTGAACAAGTCTACCCTAAATTGCTGTAAGAAGTTTATTGCAATGTGTCAGCAGTAAAAACAGCTAAATGTCTGGTATAGCCTTTTCTTTCCATTATATCTGCGGATTACTGTGCATAATGCTACGCAATCCTTTGAGGATCCAGCCAACTGTGTTGGAAATCTGGTCACGAGACGACCAGCGTTACTACTAGGATAGAAAGGTATTGGCACCCTCTAATAGGAGGAAACTGTAATGACTTTCCTGGCTGCATCTTTTCCCAGGATGGCACCAGGGGCAGCAGAATACCTTGTATTTTGGGGTGCTCAGACTCCACTCACAACCTCACCCTCAGCTTCACCCCAGACCCCACCTCCAGTTCTGCCCCCAAGATAATACCACTGACTTTAATGTCATTATTTCTTCCATTTATTCTTCATGGCACCACCATCACATTTCTCTCCTGCTTTCTCCAACCTTTCCTCCTCTCCAATGTGATTTCATTGTCCAGGCTTTCCTCCACTGCACCATGTGCTTTTTTTCCTCTCCAGTTCTTCTCTTATGCTCTTTCCTTTTCCAGCTCTTTCTCCATCAGTCTGATGCTCTTTGTCTCCACCCTACCCTCCCCCTAGTGCTCTCTCCTTCTCTAGCCCTTCCTGCTCCCTCAGGCTCCAACTGACTGCAATTCAGCTGCAGCAATATGGTAGGAGCGGGTCCCGGTGGGTGGTGGTCTGAGTCAGAGGGGTACTTGAGGTGGCAACAGCAAAGGGTCCGGAACTCTGGACTTGTGGTGTAGAGGAAGTACTTCTGTGGAGGTGAGTGAAGCCTGCAGAGGGAGGGAGCTGGCAACTATAGTAAAATCTTTTCTAACAGACTGAAGCAGAACTCACCAGTTAGTGCCATAGCCATCAAGGGGCAGAGCTGGGGAGGAGCCAGGAGTTATGTGAGCATTGACCTATAAAGTACTGCACACCAGTCTTCCAGACTATTTAACTAAACTGACCATTCCTTATTCCCCTGCTAGACTATTTTGCTCTCTGACTTGTCCACCCTAATCTCTCTCAAGTGCATTGGGAGTTGACTCGTAATCAGGGGCATAGCCAGACCTCGCGGTGGGAGGGGGCCAGAGCCAGAGGTAGGGGGTGCAGAATGTGAGGGGGAAGAGACAGCAGGGCAGGGAACGTGCCAGCGCCTGAGACCGGTGCTGGAGAAGGCTTCAGCTGGCAGAGGTTGGGGACCCCCGCCAGCAAAATCAGGGGCTAATATGAAATTAGAGGGGGCCCAGGCCCCCGTGGCCCCACCTAGCTACACCACTGGTAAGAGTGCTTTCTATTTTTTAGCTCCATTTCTATGGAATAGCCTCCCTCTTTCATTGCAATCTATTCCACCTTTTGGGGATTTCAAGACAGGCCTAAAAAAACATATTTTTGCAACAGCTTTTTGCAAAGTGCTGGGCAGACTTATACGGTCTGTGCCTGTGCCAGAGCCGGTGATTGGGAGGTGGGGCTGGTGGTTGGGAGGCGGGGATAGTGCGGGGCAGACTTATACGGTCTGTGCCCTGAAGAACACAGGTACAAATCAAAGTAGGGTATACACAAAAAGCAGCAAATATGAGTTATCTTGTTGGGCAGACTGGATGGACCGTGCAGGTCTTTTTCTGCCGTCATCTACTATGTTACTATGTATTTATTTTAGTTTTAAAGAGAAACAGTAAGCTAGTGGAATTGACAGGGCTGTGTTTTTTTCTCCTCTCTCTTTCTGAATGACTGTGATGAATGATGGCCTCTGTCCTATATTTTACTGGCGCTCCTTTCTGCCTTTTAGACTTTGAATGTACATCGCTCTGATTTGCTTTGCAATAAGGGCAATTTATCATTTTAATAAACATAAACATATATAGGTAACTGGAAATGTAGGACCACACAAAAGGTAGTCCTAACTTCTTCCAGTTAGCTCTGTGGGTACGGCATTGAATATCAGCTGTGCCCTCTCAACTTCAGAGCATCAACAGAGACCCAAATATTTGGTGACAGTGCCCAGATAGGACGCAGCACTGACTATCTGGGTCTTTGGTGGCGCTCTGAAGTTATGAGGGCAAATCTGATATTCAATGCTGTACTCAGCACCACTGTTCCCTCTAAACTGAGTGGGAGTCTTCTAGCTGCATTGCTGCCAGTGTGTGTGGTGGGGGCAGGGGCGTAGCCACGGGTGGGCCTGGGTGGGCCTAGTGGGCTCGGGCCCACCCAGCAATGGTGCACCTAGACGCCCAAACCACCGGCGCACCGCAAGTTTTGTTACCTCCCTGCTCCCTCCTGTTATCCCCGTCCGGACTTCGGCAGCGGCGCCGTCCGCTACGAGTGCTTCCTCTGCGCTGGCCCCGCCTCTTCAGAAAGACTATCGGAGGTGAGGCCAGCCGGAAGGAAGCAGTCCTCGTGTAGCAGCGTGCTGCTGATGGATGTGGCGCTGTTGTAGACGTGCAGAAGAGCTGGACTGGCTGGCTGGCGAGAGAGGGGAAAAAGGTGCATGCAGCATGGCGGGGGCAGTGGGGGGAGGGTAAAAAGGTGCAGCATGGCCGGGCTGGGGGGGGAGAAGGAGGAGAGAGGGGGAAAAGGTGCGTGCAGCATGGCGGGGGCAGGGTAAAA
Source organism: Microcaecilia unicolor (assembly GCF_901765095.1). Classification (NCBI taxonomy): domain Eukaryota; kingdom Metazoa; phylum Chordata; class Amphibia; order Gymnophiona; family Siphonopidae; genus Microcaecilia; species Microcaecilia unicolor. The sequence goes on from NC_044039.1 coordinate 107,861,527, forward strand.
AGGTGCAGCATGGCCGGGATGGGGGGGGAGAAGGAGGAGAGAGGGGGAAAAGGTGCAGTATGCTGTTAGGTGGCTTGAGGGGTTAGGGAGAGGGAGAGACAGGGGCACTGTTGGGATGAGGGAGTGAGACAGGGTAGTGCTAGGTGGGGTGGAGGAATAATTGTTCGATGTGGGGGGAGGGATGGAGAGATGGTGCAAGGGGAAAGAGAGGGAGAATTGTTGGATATGGGTGGGATGGGGAGAGGGAGGGAAAGGCTGCATAGGAGTGGTAAAGGACCAGAGAGAAAAAAAAGTGTTGGATATGGAAGTGGAAGGAAAGGAGGGAGAGATGAGAGGGGAAATGTTGAACATGGCACTGAGGTGAGCGGAAGGAAGGATAAAGAGATGCTGTGTGGCTTGGCATGGGTGGAGGAGAGTGAGATGTTAGACCAGGGGCTCAAGGCAGGGAGAAGGAGAAAAGTTGGACATAAAGGTGGAAGAAAGGAGAGATGCACAAGCGGGGGAGGGGAGAAAGAGGGAAGATGGATTCAGGGAGAGAAGATGGACAATGGATGGTAGGGAAGAGAAAGGGAAAAATGCTGAACAATGGGGGAGGGGAGAGAGATGGGACAGGAAGATGCTGGTGGTGGGAGGTAAAAGGGATAGGGAGATATCAGGCTAGAGGGTGAGGATGGGAGAAAGAGGGAACAGATGCTGGGCTGGAAGGGTGGAGGGAGGGAGACACTGGGAATGGTGGAAAGCATGGGGGAGAGGCCCAGGGAGTGGAGATGGCAAGGAAATAAATGAGAGAACAGTAATTACAGGGGTAGAAATATGGTAATGGCGCGTAGATTGAAGATGGAAAGGAATGATAGGCTAGGAAGGAGCGAGATGGGGAATGGGAGAGCTAGTGGGTGAAAGGAAATGGAAATGTGATAGATATCTGAAAAGTAAAAAGAAGGAAAAGATTTAGAAAGAGGATGAAATTTGAGTGTACAGAGGCAGAAAAGAAAAAAGAAAGAAAGGAAAGAGCTAAAATGGAAAGAGTAATATTTCAGAGGCAGGTGTAGTGAGGAAATGAAACGACAGGAGAAAAAAGACAAATGGATAGCCACTTGAAGAATTAGCAGAAGACAGACAGGAAAGCGGGAAAGAGAAATTGGAACCAACATGATGGAAAAATAAAATGTCCAGACAATAAAGGTAGAAAAATCATTTTATTTTGAATGTTTTAAATGGAATATGTTAGCTTTGGGAAATGTGCATAGTGGATGTCTTTTTATTGTGTTAAGTAGAAAAGGAAATGTACTTTTGTTTTTTTTTCTCCAGTATTGCAGTGCATGCTGAGGTTCCCAGTTCAATTTTGTCTACATAATTTTATTTCTAATTTGTGATCCCTTCTGTAATTTGTGAGGGTCTGTCAGTGTGACTGTAACGGCAGATGAAGAGATTGGAGAGGAGAGGAGAGGGAATTGGGGGAAGGGCTTCTTTATTTTCTGCCCTGGTCACCAGAATGGTTAACAGCAGCCCTGACCCTTGCTGTGGCTAGTGGGGATCCCCAAGCCCTGGCAGCTGGGGATCTCTTCCGGGGCTGCTTTCCGCTGAGCTTGGCAGATGGGGGCAGCATCCTGGAGCCACTGACAACTAAGCATGTATGGGGTGCTGGCATCTGTGGCTCGAGGAGTTGCTACTGCCTGCTAGGCTTGGCAGGGAGGAGTTCTGGCCATCTCTGGTGGAGGTCCCCAGCTGATGGAGATTGGGGATCCTCATCAGCTAAAGTATTTATATTTTGAGTTGGGGAGAGGGGGGAGAGAGAAAATTTTGTGCCCACCCACTTTGTGCTCAGGCCCACCCAAAATTGGTTGTCTGGCTACGCCACTGGGTGGGGGGGTATAAATACTGTGTTTTCAATGGCTAGGGACAGGCAGGTTCCCTGGAGTCCTGCAGAGCTTGTCTGTCCCTCACTACTGAAAATATGATAGTGAAACAGCACCACCCACTGGCAGGACTGTAGGTGGAGGACTCCCACTCAGCTTGGTGGAAACAGTGCCCAGCATAGAACATCTGGGTTTAATTTAGCTGGTGACAATCAGCTTTTAAAGAATATTGACCTATAAGCTCTCAGATCCGGCCTCATTTGCTCTCAAATCCCAGTGTATATATTATACATACACTTGGCTCAGAGCAAGTGTAATGTACACATGAATTCTATGCTTCTGCATTACAATACTATCTCTATTTCATCCAAACACGTGCTTTCCTTTTATGAGGGTATGTGGTTGTTCAATTATATAAAAACTATTTTTGTGTTAAAACAGGATCTACATATGAAAAAAAGCTTCATAAACCCCCCTCCCACCTCCACAAAGTGCTAATAAAGATATTGTTGATTGTCCTGATTGAATGTACAAAATTTCAAGCATGAAGTGGTAGAGTGCCTACAAATCTTTGCTAGGCAAGGATATACAAAAATCTTCTCTGATCCAGTGGATGCCTGAAACTTCTAAGCTACATAACCACAAAATAAACGTTATGCACATGAAACAAGACAAAGCTTGTTTGGCTGCTTGAGAGATTTTCATCTAGAAACATTAAATGAGAAGCTCTTTAATTTTTCTGAGTTTTCCAGAATGGTTCATGATGCCATTAGCTTTAGTGACTGTATCATTAGTGAAATAGGTTGTGCGTCCTTTAAACCTTCTGTTTCAGGTAACAAATAGGGTTGTTTTAAGGAGCAAGATGTCAAAAGCAGAGAAGTCTTTTGTACTATAATGAGAGTAATGACGAATAATGGCACTTATGTGCAATAAATTAAGCCTCGTCAGTAAACATCCTTTTTCACTCAAAGACTAGGCAGTCTTGCAATATTCTCAGTACTCTATTGAACAGAATGTGGAATTATCTGAAGCAGTATATATTGGAAGTTGCTTTTACAAAACAGAAAAACAGTAGTACAAGCAATAAAATTGTGTCCTACAGCATAATGGCCTGCATTTCTGCTGGTGTAGAGACCCCTAGGTTTCTATCAGATTATCTAACGTGGTCACCCAGTACTTTCCAGAACTGGGAGTTTTATCCTTTCCACTGAGGTAATGGTAGGACGAGACTTCAAACTGAAGGGAAAACTGACTGGTGTAAAATACTCAGTCCAAAGACGAGTCTACACAGTCCTGATTGGTGTAGAATGGGTAAACGTGAATTGATGGTACTGTCTGAAAAAATAAACAAAGCTAGGGGACACTCAATGATGTTACAGGGTAATATTTTAAAAACGAATAGGAGGAAATATTTTTTAATTCAACAAATAGTTGAGCTCTGGAACTCGTTATCAAAGGATATGAGAACAGCAGTTAACATATCTGAGTTTAAAAAAGGCTTGGACAAGTTCTTGGAGGAAAAGTCCTAAGTCTGCTACTGAAATAGAAATGGAGAAAGCCACTGCTGTCCCTGAGATCGATAGCATGGAATCTTGCTACTATTTGGGATTCACCACAAAAATAATAGAGAAAAAACTGTCACTCCTCAATAAGAAATTTGAAAAAAACAAAAAAGTAGCAAACCTGAACAACAGTGGTGAGAAACATATCACTATATAAGCAAAAAAGCCCAACAAAACATAAGGAAAAACCAGATAGGAAACATCATGAAGCAAATCAAATCGCCTATGTGATCTCCTATAGCACAAAACTATTCCAGATCTGCAGCACTTCATACACGTTAATCACTTGTCTCCTATACTGGATAAAACCTTTTAATTCTACTTTTATTTAATTTCTAATTTTAAGTGTTTTTATGAGAATTTTCAGTAAAATTTAAAAAAAAACAGCAACCCCAGTACTTAACTGACAACACAATGGAACAGCGTTGAGGAAAAGACAAAGCTCCCAACGCCCACTATGAGGAGAACATGGCGTTTCTGTTCTACAGAACCTGCTTCCGGGATGATTTTAAACAGGTCGCTGAATAAACTTCAAGCCGCAACACTTAAGCGGCTTAAAATTACCCCGGAAGCAGGTTCTGTTATAATGCCTTTGTATCACTCCATGATGCAACTGCACCTTGAATACTGTGTGCAATTCTGGTCATCGCATCCCAAAAAAGATATAGTGGAATTAGAAAAGGTACAGAGAAAGGCAACGAAAATGATAAAGGGAATGGGTCAATTTCCCTATGAGGAAAGGCTGAAATGACTAGGTCTCTTCAGCTTGGGCAAAAACAGCTGAGGAGAGATATGATAGAGGTGTATGAAATAATGAGCGGAGTGGAACAGGTAGACGTGAATCACTTGTTTTCTCTTTCAAAAATACTAGGACTAGGGGGCACGCAATGAAGCTACAAAATAATAAATTTAAAATGAATCGGAGAAAATATTTCTTCCTTCAACATGTAATTAAACTCTGGAATTATTGCCAGAGAATGTGGTAAAAGCAGTTAGCTTAGCGGGGTTTAAAAAAGGTTTGGCTATCTGCCTAAATGTCCATAAGCCATTATTAAAATGGACTTGAGAAAATCCACTCCTTATTTCTAGGATAAGTAGCATAAAAAGTATTGTACTGTTTTGGGATCTTGCCAGGTACTTGTAACCGGGATTGGTTGCTGTTGGAAACAGGATACTGGGCTTGATAGACCTTCAGTCTGTCCCAGTATGGCAATACTTATGTACTTATGATTTAGTAGTACAAAAGGCTTCTTTTATTTTTTTGCTATTGAATCAGTCACTTTGACTGAGCTATGCCCCCTCTTTCCATGCTCTGTGATATCATTTCTAAATTAAGGGGGTGGTGTGCCTGCAGTCATTGGAGCAGATTTGGCATCTATTAAGGTATATATTCCTAAGGTGTTTGGTACAGAGTGTCTCTTATTTCAATTAAGGCTAGTAAAGGTTCTGGCAGTCCTATTAATACATCTCCCATCCCACTCATGCGACCAAACACTGGATCTTGTTTTAACCCAATGATCCTCCTTCACACTAACTGATCTATTGTCCCTGTGACCTGGTTGGACCACTCAGTACTGTCATTTGCAATGACGCATCCATGTTTGCTTCATCCTATTCTGCCTGATCGATCTTCTAGAAACCTATACAGGGTAGACCTTGATATCTGCTCACCTCTTTTTAACTACTTTCCAGACAATATTTCAACCCCATCCTTGAATGATCAAGCTTCCTCCGGAGCTCTTCACTGGACAAAACTGTAGGCACCATAGCCCCTTTGATTTCTTACCTCTACAGACTAGCCACAGCCTGCTGTGGTTTGGTTAAAGGACTACAATTATTGAAACAACAACAACAACAAAAAGAGATCAGAGTGCATTTGGAAGAACTTAACCACAGAAGCACAGCATTTATGTAAACTGCATCAGAAGTCTTATTCATATCACAGACGGCGAGGAAGCAGTATTATACGAAATTAATTGCTACCTCTATTAATCCCTCACATACAAAGTTTTCTATTGTTTCCCATTATAACTCTGTCTGGAGCTTCTACCCTGCCCTTCGATGATCCTAGTGCGGATGACTTAGCCAGACACTTTAGTCTTAAAATTAAATCTTTACAAATACCTTTTAACTCAAATACACTAATATCACACTTGACAACACATATTGCATCTACTGCTGGTTCACACTTAGACCTCAGAAAGTATTTCAGGACGTAGAATCATTTTTAAGTTATTGAGAATTTGTCGTCGCTTTTTTCATGTGTATCTCATTTCTGGTCTTTATTCTGTTTGCTTTATTTTGACACTTTCTCCCAAATTTTTGCCTCTGTGAGGCAAAACAATGTGTGGAGTAGACCCAATTCTTTCTAAGTGGATTGGCACACCAAGGCATGGTCTACTCTCCTTGGCTCTTCTTTTAATACATCATAGCTTGACATCTGGCCAAGTTCCTCAGTGCTGGAAGACAACAATAATTCATCCAATCCTTTAAAAAAACATAATCTACCTACAGTTAATTAGAGACTAGTCTCTAATCTCTGCTTTCTTTCTAAACTGACAGAAAAATTGGTCATTGCTCAGTATTAGGATTTTTTACCAGATAGTAACATAGTAAGTGACGTCAGATAAAGATCTGAACGGTCCATCCAGTCTGCCCAACAGTCACATTCATTATCAATTCAAGATTAAATCAACAATGAACATGATATTATATACTTTATCCTGTTCTTTCTTTATTCACTTTTACAAATAGGTGTTTTCTTTGAGTGACCTAAGTGTAGGTATGTTTGAGGAGGAGTTTGGGCAGAGAGTAGGCGGAATTACAAAGTACAAGCATGGTTATAAAATACACACCTATGAGCATACTTCAGCTGTGTACATGTATATCAAGCTAGTGTAAATATTTGTGGCTGCATTTTAGCCAAGATTTCAGCTGATTTTGTACTGCCGTTTCATAAAGATGCATGAAGGCCCATTTTAAATAGATTGTTCAGATTGGACCTGAGGTGTCTGCGTTGAGATGTGCTGTGTCCTGGTTGTATAATAACAAAAGGCTCTGCAAAACACTGCGCCTTTTGTAAAATATGTTTAAGGACATGCAGGAGTGCATGTGTATTTGCCGGTACATACAGCCAAAGCAGCCATTATCCAAATACACACATGCATATAAAGAACAGCCAGCACTTGTATGTAGAAGCCGTGATTTTGTAGCCTCTGTGTATACCTCTGGAAACCTATAAGTATAATGGATCCATTTTACAAATCTATATATTTAATTACCGGCAATTAACTAATGAGCCTGTATTTCTAATATTTACAGGAAGAATACAAATTAGAGGATTAAAGAGAATAACTCCCATATTCCTTCATGTTATGTCCTGTCCAAAATGAGCATCATTTAAAAAAAAATATGGATGTGGTGCAAAGCTTGATAAAATTTATTTGATATACACTCTTCAAGATTGTCCATCAACTTTCTTCCTTGTGTTCTATCCCTCTTTCTTTCTCTCTCTGCTGATCCCCATGCTCACTGTTTCATGAACAAGATTTCCACTCTACAAGTCTTTGCCCTCCTCTTCTCCTTAGGCCTCTCCAGCCTCTGCATCTCTAGCAGAAGATTCCTTCTCTCCTTTGTCATTCGATGATTAATCAAAGCTTGACCTCTGGCGTATTTCCTACCTCATAGAAAATATTCATCATTCATCCCACTCTGAAACAAATGTCACTGTATGCAGCCTTTCTTTCTAATTACAGGCCTATTTCCAATCTTCCTTTCCTTTCAAATCTCATGGAAAATTTTGACCTTTCACAATTTGTCCAGCACATTTAGAAATCTCATATTCTTCACCCATATCAATCGGGCTTTAGACCCAGTCATAGTGCAGAGACTGTAATCACAGCCTTGATCAGTGCCCTTCACAGCATCTTTGAGCGAGATAAGGCTGCACTTACAACTGTGTTGGCTCTCAGCTCTGCGTTTGATCTTGTCGACCATATCCTATTACTGAATAGAGTATCTGAACTAGATATTGCTGGAACAGTTTTTGCTGGTTCCGTTCATGTCTATCTCACCACATCTATTCTGTCTCTGCCCCCTCTTCAGTCTCATTGACCTTTTCTATCCCCTGTGATGTGTCACAAGGGTGTGTTCTGGCCCCTGTTCTTTTTACAGTTAGGCAATTTATACATAGACCAGGAGTGCTCAATGTCAGTCTTCGAAGTTTTCAGCATTTCTCCAATGAATATGCATGAGATATTTTTGCATGCACTGCCTCCATTGTATGCAAATAGACCTCATGCATATTCATTGAGGAAATCCTGAAAACCGGAGTGGGTTGCAGACCTTGAGAACTGACATTGAGCACTCCTGACATAGGCTTTCTACCTCTATCTGATTTGAGATCACCTGATGCTGGTCTCTTGCAAATCCCTGCTGCAAATGTGGCACATATCTGTCGCAGACCTGTGACCAGTCCTTGTCAGTGGTTGGTCCTAGGTTGTTTAATTCACTCCCTGTGGAAATCTGAACTGAATTGAATTATCTTTCTTTTCAAAAGATATTAAGATATTCTTTTTCCATTGGCATTTTATAAGGTTAATATTTAGCTGTACAGTCAGGGGGCTATTTTAGGAGCCTTATTCTCAATTTCCACATGGAAATTCTGGCATTTCAACATGGAATGACGTCTACATGTAAAAGGCAAATTTAGAAAGGGCTCACTTTATAAGTCGGTGTCTATAATACATAGAAATTGCAAGGAACTGTGTTAGGGGTATGGTTTAGGCATAGCTTGGAGGGTCAAAAATCGACACAAAATTCAAATTCATAAAGAGAATGCATGCATGCATGTGTAGGACCAAATATTTCATATTGGGATTTACATTTGCTCCCTGACATGTATAGTGATTTTTTTAAGTGCTCATTTCAGCTATCCCTGTAGAGGAGGCATTAAGGGAAGTAGCCTCCTTAATTCCCCATTATTTCCCCCTCAAATTGAAAATAAAAGAAGCAGGCTCTGTAGATAATTAACAGCATTCACATGTATAGATTTGCAAAATGGCTGTCCGCATGTAGGTCGTGAAATACTTGCACCTGTAAAAGTCGACACTAATGGCAATGCAATTAATAATTGATATATGTGTGTTTGATTCGTTTATTCATTTATCTATTTATTTATTATTTACCTATTTATGATATATTGGTGACATATTGGTCTGTTTTACATGTTCTGGTACTTTATTATCATTATTATTATTTATTATATGTGTATGTATTATCATTTTCACTAATGAGTCATTTATTTATCTTTCACTAATATATATTTTGTCTTATTTGTTGTTAGTTACTTTTAGCCCTTGATGCAGCCCTTGCATGGGTGAAACACGGCCAGTGTTGGCCTCATTGTAGTTTTTAGATCTCACATGAATAAAGTGTTTTAATCCAATGATCCTCCAGATTTTCTCTGCTGGGTTTTTTTCCAACGTGTATTTTTGTAAAATGGACTTCCCTGCTGCACATGGCAACAAAGATTCATGCATTCCTGCAGATATTTAAGAAAAGGCTCCATGTTGCCAGATCCTTTTCTAAAATACCATTGGAATTGAGTATGTCCTAACCTCTATCTACCTTAGAGATGGTCGACCTAAATGTTGAGATCGCCGACCTTAGAGATGGGCAACCTCGGTTTTCGCCGATAATGGAAACCGAGGACGCCCATCTCAAAAATGACCAAATCCAAGGCATTTGGTCGTGGGAGGAGCCAGCATTCGTAGTGCACTGGTCCCCTTCACATGCCAGGACACCAACCAGGCACCCTAGGGGGCACTGCAGTGGACTTCCTAAATTGCTCCCAAGTCCATAGCTCCTTTTCCTTGTGTGCTGAGCCCCCAAAAACCCCCAAAACCCACTCCCCACACCTGTACAGCACTACCATAGCCCTTATGGGTGAACGAGGGCACCTACATGTGGGTACAGTGGGTTTTGGGGGGGTTTGGAGGGCTCAACATTTACCACCACAAGTGTAGCAGGTGGGGGGGATAGGCCTAGTCCACCTGCCTGAAGTTCACTGCACCCACCAAAACTGCTCCAGGGACCTGCATACTGTTGTGATGGAGCTGTGTATGACATTTGAGGCTGGCATAGAGGCTAGGAAAAAATATTTTTTTTATTTTTTTTTGGGTGGGAGGGGGTTGGTGACCACTGGGGGAGTAAGGGGAGGTGATCCCTGATTCCCTCCAGTGGTCATCTGGTCAGTTTGGGCACCTTTTCGAGGCTTGGTCGTGAAAAAAATGGAACAAGTAAAGTCGGCCAAATGCTCATCAGGGACGCCCTTCTTTTTTTCATTATCGGCTGAGGACGCCCATCTCTTAAGCACGCCCCCGTCCCGCCTTCGCTACACTGCCGACACGCCCCCAGGAACTTTGGTTGTCCCTGCAACGGAATGCAGTTGAGGGCGCGCAAAATCGGCTTTCGATTATGCCGATTTGGGCGACCCTGAGAGAACAATGCCCATCTCCCGATTTGTGTCGAAAGATGAGCGCCCTTCTTTTTCGATTATGCCCCTGATGGTCAGCACTGAGCCTGGATATTCAATGCCGTGCCATTTCCGGTGACCAACACTGAATATCTGGGGATTTTTGGATGCTATAAACTTAACTGGATGTTAATATTCAGCGCTGGCCAGTTAAGTTTATAGTGGCCAATGATAGGACTGCTAAATCTAGGTGCAGTTTACAGAATACGCTTAGTCAGAAATGTTTTCCATGCAGATTTTTTAGGCACCATATATAGAATCTCCCCCTATGTGCTGACCACGAATATTCAGTGAGAGATAGCCAGTGTTATTTAATCATTCAGGAGCCGTACATGGCCATTAAATAGCGCTGAATATAGGCCAGCTAGATTACAGAATTTCCATTCACATGTGTAGGATTTGATTCCTCTCTGATTGATTTTTCTTTTTCATCCTTATTCTCTATGTATTTTTTTTCTTTGGCAAATATCATAAAGATATTTGAACTCAGAAAATATCTTGAAATATTTCTTGAAAACCACTAAAATAAAATAAAGATTTATTAGTTTGTATTTGGCAAGTTTTTTTCTCATTCTTTTTGACTTTCTGATTTTGTTTGCACTTAATTTTGTAGTTTTTAGGCCTGTTTTTCTGGACATAATTTCCATTTTTTTGATTGACATCTTCTTGTCTCTGATATTAAGCTACTGTTATATAGTCGTCTTAGATATCAGACACTGGATTGAACAAGTATGATCAATGCAGATGTAACAGTAGATTTATATTATACTAACACTGCTATAAAGTGTCTTAATACAGAGGGTCCTTATAGAGAACAATAGCATCACCAACACATCAGGCCCTATACAACAAGACCCATTAATCAAGGAATGCAAAGAGAAAAGCATTACCCTCTCCAAGAGGGAGAATTGCTGAATATGTCAGTTATACAATCAGCAGGCATTAAAATCTAGTGCATATTTTATCCAGGAAAGGGAGGGGGGAGGGAAAGAGCTTACATCTTCTCCTCCTTAAAACAACTCTAACTTAATGCAGCCTGCAAGGTCAGACAAGGCTGGAGAGCTAAGAATTGGCTAAATACTGGAGCAATTCCCAGCCAGATAAAATGCCCACTCCACTTTTCTTTCCTGACAACAATAAAAACGTACTGAATGAAGAGAGGAGCTGATCACGGAGGCTGAAAATGTACTTTCTATTTCAGCTTTTTAAGACACCCTCTTTTATCTGTCTTTTCTCGTCCTCCATACATTGCCATTGCAGCAGGCATCTGTGTATTCCTGTTTTCCTTCCATTTTGTGTCTGTGGAAAAAGAAGTTGGTGTGTATATATCTGATTATTTTTTTTGTCAAGTACATTTCCCAAATTCAAGACACTTCAAGGGGCCATTATCAAAGGAGCTTTATCACAAATATAACAAACGGAAACACATTAGACAACAGAACAGTATGGCCTTTTCTTCAACCCCCCCCCCCCCCCCGGATTCTGTAAAGGTCGTCCAAATTTGGGCACGGATCTTAGATCTGCGCACAAACTAATTAGCTAATAAGCCATTAACAATCAAAGAGGTTTATTGGCACTAATTAGGACATATGCATGGGTGCCTAAACTGCCTCGGGTTGTGGCCATGGGAGGGGCATGGGTGGTTCAGGGGCATTGCCAGAAATTAGGCACAATGGAATACTTGGATTTCCACACCCAACTGCCATCATGTGGGCAATAGGATTTACATCAGCTTTTGACAGGTGTAAGTCCACATGTCCAAATTTGGGTGCAGGAATCCACGCTAAGGGCTAGATTCTATTTATGGCACCTGAAAAAAACTGCAAAGACGTTTCCGCCCAAGTGTAAGCCTAGATTTAGGCACGGTATATAGAATACGCTTAGCTGATATCCCAGCGCCTCACATCCATGTACAGCAAGGAAAGCATGGCACACATACCGGTATGTAGATTTAGGCATAGAAAGCCATATTCTATAACAGTGCATGTAAATTTTAGAATGCCCACAAAATGCCCATTTTCTCGCCCATAACTATGCCCCTTTTAGCCTCTGTGCATTAGAATTTAGGTGCTCTGTGTTACAGAATATGCTAAGTGAGTTATGGGGCCCTTTTACAGAATGGCAGTAAGCCCGATGTGGGCTTACCACTCACTTTTTCGGGACTACCACTGGCGCAACGCAGCCGCCAGCAGTAGTCCTGCCCTGAGCATGCACCATTTCCAGGGGAAAAAGACCCCCCCCCCAAGAAATGGCTAGCACAGCGGTAACCCGGTGGTAATTGGCCATCACCACGCGCTGCCCAGTTAGTGCCAAGCCGGAGCCCTTATTGCCACCTTAATGGGTAGCGGTAAGGGCTTCCCTCTGCATGGCCATGCGGTGAGAGTTATCTCACCACATGGCCACTTTTTGGGGGGGTTTACTGGCTGTGGAAAAAACAGCCCCTGTGACCAGTGCAGTGCCTTTTCCTGCAGTTTCATAAAATTCTAATTATTGCCAATTAGTGCTCATTATTGCTTAAGTGCTGTTAAAAATACTATTTGACTTGTTACCAAGCTGTGGCAAAGGGGCGCCTGCGCTGGAATCGATGCGTGTTTTTGAAATGTGCCAAGGCCCCCATTTACAGAAGCAGGGTAAAGGTAGGTCTTTCTTTTCTGCAGAAAATGGCCATGAGGCATGTAAAGCACTTGCCGCATGGCCATTTCAGGGGGTAGCCCTTACTGCCACCCTTTTTGGTGGCAGTAATGGCTCCCACGCTAACCCAGCGGTAACCGGACAGTGCATGGCACTGCCTGATTACCACTGGGTACACGCTACCACTACAAAAATTAATATATTTTTGTAGCGCCAGATACGATGGTGTTCTGGGGATGGGAACTATTTCTGGGCTGCTGAAGTAGCCCGGCAGTAGTTCCTTTTTAGCGAGTGGTAAGCCCACGTTGGGCTTACCAGTGCTTTGTGAAAGGGGCCCTAAGTTACCCGTGTTGTTATAGAATACGCTTGGATTTTGATGCAGAACGCTAGGCGTGATATATAGAATCCGTGGGTAAGTGCTGTTCTATAAAGGTTACTTAGTGCCAAGCAACCTTTATAGAATTGAAGAGAAACGACTATAAATTGTTTGTTTTGGGGGTTATTTTTACTCAGATGACTTCCCTGTTGTCCTGATGTGAAAACATAGACATAAGCCATTGTAATTAAGTATAATATATAAGGCTAGATTTACTCAAATGTGCTGTCAAATTAGCAAACATTAGTTTATGCAAGTCCTTTTTATGCAATGGGACCTAGTTACTAAGAACACTGGATACCTATTTCCTAAAATCTTCCCTTATCCTTAACATTCCCCAAAATCTCACCCTCTAAAGAAAAGCAGCTTCCCTGTCCTGGATGTGATGAAGGATTTCTTTAACACCCTCCTCCTCCCCCCCCCCCCCCCCCCCCAAAAAAAAAACCCTTTGTTTTGTTACTTTTCTTTTAAGAAACCCAACACACTTACAAACAGTTCGAAATACAAAGATCCTGACACCCTCTTCTCCCCTCCGCCCCCCGGCTCTTGGGAGGTGGTTTGAAAAAAAAAGGTGAGAGTGGAGTTCTTTTTTTGTTGTTTTTGTTTTGTTTTGCTTTTTGTTTTTTATGTAGATTATCTCTAATGTTGTTCTTTACTCTTGGAAGTGCTACAATAAATTGATGTGCTTCACTGCCAAAAGAGCCACAAGAATAGCAAAAATAAGAATCTGCCAGTTGATTACTTCTCTTCATTCTGGGTCAGTCTGCCAGGGATTAATGAGCACAGGGGTTTCTGGTCTGTAGTTCCTCCTCAACCATTACAACCTGTGCATTAATGACTGCCAGCTGCAAATTGTAAAGTGGAAGGAAGTGCCTGCAAATGTATCTCATGTCATGCATATTCATTGTGGGTATCTTGAAAACCTGACTGGCTGGGTGTGTCCGGAGGACTGAGTTGAGAACACCTTTAAGGCGATGCTGGTTTGTCAAAGGGTGGTTTTATCTGAAGGTAGAAAAGAGAACTGTTCTAACTGGGACATCACTCTGAAAGGTCAGACCCTGGTGTCAACTCAACCTGTTCTTTCTAGAAACCACTTGTGCCATAGTTGCTACTGGAACAAATAGCACCTTTGTGATAGCCTCTCCTTTTTGGGAGCTCTGCTTCAAAATTTTCAAGATTTTTTTTGTGGAAAAAACAGAGCAGTATAACAGAGCAAAGATTTGCTATGACTGCCCCTAAATTTTGTTGACTGTAGAATATCTACTATTTAGGGGTTTTAAATTGAGGGAGGAGGGGAGAACACAAAGCAGCCTAGTTTTCTTCAGCTGAGTTACCCCTGCAGTAGATCATGTTAACAAACATTGAGTGAATTCGGCTGTATAATTTTCTTTATCCATTAACTGCGATCTTTTCAAAACCTATAAGTTACCATTACCACTGGGTACTGTAGATTTTCCCAGGTGCAGTACACTCACAGCCTGTACAGTTATCTCTCAGTACTGGAATACCACATTTAGCAGTACTGCTCTTTCATCAACAATGAAAGATCTTCCCAGATATACTCTCCACATCTATAATTATCCCATGTGGCGTAAAACTCCAAAGACTAGATTTACTTAACTGTGTTATGTATTAGAGTTAGGTCCCATTGCTTAAAATGGGATTTGCAGTAAATAATGCATGCTAATTTGGTAACGATTTTTAGTAAATCTAGTTTATATTATACTTCAATATAACTGTTCATATTTTTATCAGATGAGTCAGCTGCTTCGAAAAAACATGTTTTAGGAACTTTTTCAATTCTGCTGTGTCTGGCATAAAATGATACAAAGTCCTTCTTTTAAAAAGCGAATACAGTTCTGTTTTCAAACGTTTTTTTCCTTTTTTGAATCTGTAGTAAAGCTCCTTTGGCAATGGCCCCTTGAAGTGAATTTAAAAAAGATTTCCTCCTGAGCTGTTTCTCTATAACAGCATGTTTTCTGCTGGGTTCTGTGTGACAATGGATTCACTTGGGGAGGGTAATTGTCAAAAGGTTTTTATTTTTGATGTCTACATGGCTAAAAGAACTATTTGCAAATTGCCCATCCTGTTTGTGGGTAAATGTTCCGGGTTCTAACTTCTACTATGTGCAGACTTTTCAGCAGAGGCATTTGAGGAAGCAGAGCTAGAGTAGGCCTTGCTATAATGCACATAGTTGTAGCAGAGATGCCAAGTGACCCAGTTCCAGGCTGGAGACTTTTTGGCCAGCCCTCATTTAAATCAGTGCCAAAAGACCCATAGAGGGACATAATAGAAGGAAAACGTCTATCTCCATGGGCGTTTATCTCCGAGAACAGGTCCGTGAAGGGGTGGACCGAACCATATTTTCGAAAAACATGGACGTTTATCTTTTTTTGAGCTGGGCGTTTTTGTTTTTCAGCGATAATGGAAACCGAAAACGCCCAGCTCAAAAACGAATAAATCCAAGGCATTTGTTCGTGGGAGGGGCCAGGATTTGTAGTGCACTAGTCCCCCTCACATGCCAGGACACCAACTGGGCACCCTAGGGGGCACTTTTACAAAAAAAAAAAAACAAGGTAAAAGAGCTCCCAGGTGCATAGCACCCTTCCCTTGTGTGTTGAGCCCCCCAAATCCCCCTCAAAACCCACTGCCCACAAGTCTACACCATTACTATAGCCCTAAGGGGTGAAGGGGGGCACCTACATGTGGGTACAGTGGGTTTGGGGGGGTTGGACGACTAAGCATTAAGCAGCACAATTGTAACAAGTGGGGGGGGGTGGGCCTGGGTCCACCTGCCTGAAGTCCACTGCACCCCCTAATAACTGCTCCAGTGACCTGCATACTGCTGCCGGGGAGGTGGGTATGACAATTGAGGGTGAACATAAAAAGTTGTGAAATGGCATATTTTTGTGGTGGGAGGGGGTTTGTGACCACTGGGGGAGTCAGGGGAGGTCATCCCCGACTCCCTCCAGTGGTCATCTGGTCATTTAGGGCACTTTTTGGGGCCTTATTCGTGGAAAAACAGGGTCCAGGAAAAGTAAGTGCCCTAAATTCTCGCTAAAAACGCATATTTTTTTTCCATTATCGGCAAAAGGCGCCCATCTCTGATCGCCCGATAACCACGCCCCAGTTCCGCCTTCACCACGCCTTCGACACGCCCCCATCAACTTTGTCCACATCCGTGACGGAGTGCAGTTGAAAACGTCCAAATTCGGCTTTCGATTATACCGCTTTATTCGTTTTTGTGAGATAAACGTCTATCTCCCAATTTGGGTCACAATATAGGCGTTTTTCTATTTCGATTATAAGCTGGATAATGTACCAGGATGAGCTGGTCAAAAATCCAGGAGTGTCCTAAAATCCCCAACCTGGTACTGGGTAACTTGGGGCCAAGAGCTCCCACGTTATCCTGGAGGAAAACAGGCAGCAAGCAGCACTGCCCGATTACCGCGCCGGGTACACTCCGGTGCTACAAAAATAAATTTTTGTAGCACTGAAAATGACGGAGTGCTAGGCATGGGAAGTACCGCCGGGCTGCTGGTAGCTCGGCGATACTTCCTATATAACGAGCGGTAAGCCTGCGTTGGGCTTACCGACCCTTAGTAAAATGAGCCTTTGGTGTCTCTGTTGTAGTTGGATGAAATGCACATAGAAAAAGTTGGTGTAAGTTTCTGTGGTATATTTTCCTTAGACCAGTGGTTCCCAAATCTGTTCCTGGAGGCACCCCAGCTAGTCAGATTTTCAGGATATCTACAATAAATATTCAGGAGACAGATTTGTATTCACTGCATGCAAATCTCTCTTACGAATATACATTGTGGATATCCTGAAAACCTGACTGGCTGGGGTGCCTCCAGGAACAGGTTTGGGAATCAGTGTCTTAGGCAATTTTCAAAGTGAAGTATGTGTGTACTTTCCCTTTGAAAACTGGTACAAAGCCTGCAAGTAAAATGTACTCAGAGACCCTGCAGCAATGTGTGTAGTTTGAAAATTAGCTTCACTTGTGCATTTTGGGGTGAATTCTATATATAGAGCCTAAAAAAAACATTTAAGTGAAATTCTATAAGCCACACCTACTGTTCAGCGTGGTTGATAGAATAGCGCTTAAGTGGAGTGGTCGTCCATAAATTTAGGTGCCACCATTTGCACCAATGAAAATGTGGTAGAAATGCGCACGCCTAAATTTATGTGCGAAGCATCCATCTTTTATAATTAACTCAAAACCACGCCCCTGATCTGCCCCAAAATGCCCATGACTCTCCCATTTCTGCACCCCCTTTTCTGCACCACATGTAAATTTTAGACAGGTAAGTTCCAAATAAATCTAATTAGTGCCAATAATTGCTTATTAAAAAGTCATTGGCACTAATTGACTCACTAGGATATTAAAATCGCACATGCAAATTGGGCACACACCTAAATTTGTGCATGCAATTTTTGGCGATTTTATTGAGTCGGGGTTTATTTCTAGTGACCCTTTATCCTAGCTAGTTAGGATGTCTCTGTAAGTCCCAGACTTATAGGTGTATATATACATATATCAACAAGCAATAGTCTGTATATTGAAACTCAATATGGAAAGAGATTCTTTCAAGGGAGAAATGGGGAGGAAAAATCCTCTAGAGATGGAATGAGGTACACTTGTTGTTTCTGTGTCTGTCCTGGTACGTACATTCTACTGTGGAATCGCTCAATAAAATAGAAATTACCAACGCTCCCAGTCTCTAATCATTGTAATCAGTTCTGTTTGCATGTGTACATCACTGACATATAAGGCTGTTGTAGTTCTTGTCTGCCATTTAATTGCTTGTTTTTGCATATTTTGTGTGATTGATGATATTCTAGAAATCTTTTCCCCTAAAGGAGACTTTCTAAATTATTTTGTTTAGATGCTAATGATTGTATTTCATTAGTGGCCCTCTCATCCAGAATCATCCTTAAATGAATGAATATGCCATAATTAAAAATCTGAATTATGAATTACTTTGAACGGAGACAACATTGTCCCGATTTCCCACTGTGACTCAGTGTTGGTTCAATTATGTAAATATGTTTAATCATCCCCCTTTTGTTTTTTTTAATTATTTAATATTAATGCAGTGTTGCCCCTTTATTGCTACCAGAAGGGATATGGCAGCCTAAACAGAGCACTTACTTGGACGAGTGATAGGCAGTTGGCTAGATTAAAGCATTTATCACAACGTATTACCGATTGCAACAACAAGCAAGCTATTAGCATTCCTGGTATAAAGAAAAATCCAGCCGCCAAAGCACCAGACAGCATGGCAAAAGTTCATAATGTGTGATCCATCAAACACACACCTGCCAATTAACAATTTGACTTAGTTGTAAGTTATTATAAATGTTTAAAAGCTTTCCTTTTCCCTAGAGAGGGGACCTATTGGTAATATTTCTATCAATGACATCACCGGTGCTGGATTGTCCTTTGGTATGCTTGATTAGAGACTGAAGGGATATTAGTTGTTATATTCTTATGCATTCAGTACTTCTTTTAATGATGTTTTAAATGTGTTATACTTTCTTTAATAGGATTGAGTCTGGTGGATTAATGCACTTGGCTTGGTCAAAAGAAGACCTGGGGGGAGGGGGCTTTTTTTTTCTAACTGACTGACAGTGTACTGAAGTGGCACATCTAGAACAACGGAAGAAATATCCTTTCCAAATCCAAATATAGTAATCAACTTAAGTCCCTTGATCCAGATATTTCCGCGAAGCCTACATAATCAGTAATAGCCTCCAAAATCGTTTCTCTTCAAAAACATGCCCAGTTTTGTTTGCTACTGCCTCACTGCTAGAATCATGACAAAATCCTTTGGCTGGATGCCTTACAATTTCACCATTCTTACTGAACAAAACAGAGAAATTATTGGAAAATTTATATTTAAAGTATTTAGATAAATGGTCTTGGAAAATCACATGTTACATCATCTATGGATAATTAGTTTATGATATCCATTATTGGATGAACATAAAAAAGACTACAGCAAAGGCTACAGCTTCATTTTGGTGAATTTTGATTCCATTTTAGGTGCCATATTTAGTGCATGCTATTTTCTGATATCATACACTAAAATGGAAGAAAATTGAATGAAACCAACAAAACTGAAACACACAACAAAGAAATTAAGGGGTCCTTTTACAAAGGTGCACTATCATTTTTAGCGCGCTAAAAATAAGCGTGCACTAAGTGCTAGAGATGCCCATATATTCCTACAGGCGTCTCTAGTGTTTAGCGTAAGCTAATCATTTGCGCGTGCTAAAAACGCTAGTGCACTTTTGTAAAAATAAAACCCTAAAAGAATACAAAAAAAGAAGCAAAACTAAATTTAAGACATTAAAAGTGCATGCTCTAAGCATTGCACATTTGCATGCTTCATGATAAGTGAGGGTGTGGGGGGGGGGTATGAAGGGCTGAATGTGCAATAGCTTAAGCAAGTGGTAACTTGTATATGTATATGGAAAGAGGGAGAAGAGAAGTAGCTCTCCTCCTTTCCTTGTCTTCCCCTCCCCTTTCCTTGCCTTCCATTTCCTTTTCTTTCTCCCCCTTTCCATTTTCCTTTTCTTCCCTTCTTCCCTATCTCACTTTGCCCTTCTGTTTCTTTCAGCCAGGGCTGAAATTAGGGAGAGAGCCCCCTTCCCCAGTCTCCTCACCCACCATTACTGCCACACATAAAACAACTTTAAATGACTTCATCACACACGAAACATAGATAATCACCAAATACAGAACAAGGTAGCAGAAATTAGAAATAGAAATATGAACACCAAAATTGAAAATTGGCAAGTACTGCAACACTGAAGAAATAAAAACAGAAATGCACTTCCTTTTGCATTGAACATGATCAGTAGCATCACCACGGAGGGCCTGGGTTCCCCACCTTTGTGCTCAGACCCCCCCCCCCCCCCCCAAAAAAAAAAAAAAAAAATTAGCAATCACTCTTTCTGTGGCTGGCAGAAGTCAGGGAAGAGAGAAATATTATGACCCCCCAAAAAGTTCGATTTAAACCAAAAATACAATCACGGAATCCATGATCTATCATATTCCAAAGCAAAAGTTGCAATAAGGGTAGCCCTAGTCACCACTTCTTCAGAAGAGATTCAGGCTTTCTTATGATATTGGTCTCTTATTCAACTGCACCAGTCTCTGACTTTCACTGTCGATGTAGTCAGCTCTAGTAATAGGAGGCATGAAGTCCATTTGAAATATTTCGTTAAAATATGTTTTTAACATAGCTGATGATGATAACATAGGGGATTTAGGGGAGTTCAGATAGCATTCAAAAGTTCTCAAGAGCCTCAGTCTTGTTGTGCATTAACATATTACCCTTAATGATCTCATTCTGAACTGATTTCATTGATCCCATTACAGCCTCAGAAATTTCTTCCCAACGTTCTAAAGTTGAAGCTGTAAGATCACAGTCTGTCTGCCCCGCCCTCACGTCAGAACGTGATGATGTCGAGGGCGGAGCAGACACTGAACGAATTGGAACACACGCATCACGGACCTATCAAAAATACCTGCTACACCCTCCATCCCCCCTCCACCCCCGAATTTGCACCAGCAAACTAGATGGCCCGCATAGCCAACACGAGTTTACGAAGAGAAACGGAACTACAGAAGCAGACCCCTCCGATACACAACCACGCCCCCCACACCCTCCTCCATATGCCACGGGGGTTAACCCTTCCTGTGCCTTGCAGTCTCTGCTTTTCCTCCCTCCCTAAGGTGGGAGCTGCCTAGCAGGCTCAGTTGTTCCTCCCTCCTCCCCTCTGTGCTAATCAGGCTCTCTCTCCTGCACTGGGCTGGCCTGTATCCCATCTGAGATCAGACCTGCTGGCAGCAATGCACCTCCGTTTCCCACCTCAGTGAAAGAAAAAAAAAACACAGCCACTGAATTAACAAGTTAAATGTCAGGTGCAAGGAAATGGAAGGGGAGACTAAAATGAAAGGAAATGGAGGAAGGCTGTCACAAAAACAAAAATAAAAAAGCACACTGTTGCTGCCTGCCACGCTCTCTCAATCTTTCAAAAACACACAATTACACTCAATCTCAGAGGTCCAGAGACAAGATGGGGGGAAGGGGGGCCCCTAAGACCAGAGAGGGGGGAGGGGTCCCTAAGACCAGAGCCGGGGGGGAAAGGGGGTCCCTAAGACCAGAGAGGGGAAAAGGGGGGTCCCTAAGAACACAGAGAGGGAGGAAAGGGGGGTCCTCAGACCACAGGGGAGGGGGTCCTGAGACCTGAGAGGGGGGAGAGGGGAGGACAATCACTGTCTCACACACGCACTCGCACACACTCATTCTCACATACACACACTCTCTCACAGACACACTCGCACCCACTTCCACTCTGTCAAACACACACACTTGCACATTCACACTCTCTCTCTCACACAGTCAAAGACACTCCCTCAAACATACACACTCCGCGGAAAACCTTGCTAGCACCCGTTTCATTTGTTACGGAAACGGGCCTTTTTTACTAGTAATAATAATAATAGCCTCCTGTTTCCAACTCCTGATGTTCCATTCCAGGTTACACCTATCTTTGCTTTAGAATTCCATGTTTCCAAGACTCCAGCTTCAGCATATGGCAAGTGGGGGTGGTCTGTGTGTGTTCTGGACAAGACTAGGATGGGCCTAAAAATTAGTATTCCCCTTTTCTGAAAGGCAATACACCTCAATGGCCAGAAAGATTCATGCTGGAATTTACTCTTGCTACCCAGGAGTCTAGGCTTTGTCTCATTGTTTCTTCACACTGAGATCCTTGGGCACCTTCATTCCAAGGTCCCTTTCCTGAGCTGTTCTTATCAATCTCTGTCCTCCTATCTGGTACCATTATTCTAATTTTTGAAGATCTCTTTACTCACTCCGGGGTATCCACTCTATTGACTGTTTTCATGTCATCCGCAAAGAGGCAAACTTTTCCTTCTAACCCTTCAGCAATGTCTCTCATAAATATATTAAACAAAATCAGCTCCAGTTCCAACCCCTAAGGCACTCCACTACTCATCCTTCTTTCCTCCAAGCGGATTCCATTTACCACCACCCTCTGCCACCTTTTGGTCAACCAGTTTCCAATCCAGTTCACCACTTTGGGTCCTAAGTTCAGCTCTCTCAGCTTATTCAGGAGTCTTCTGTGAGAAACTATATCAAAGACTTTGCTGAAATCCAAAAAGATTACATCTGGCACATGTCCTTCATCCAGTTCTTTGGCCACCCAGTCAAAGAAATCAATCTGATTCATCTGGCAGGATTTTCCTTTGGTAAAAGCCATGTTGCCTTGGATCCTGCAACCCGTTGGACTCTAGAAAGTTGACTATCTTTTCCTTCAGCAGTGAGTCCATTATTTTTCCTACCACCGACTTGAGGCTTACCAGCCTTTATTTTTCTTCTTCTTTCCTGTCCCTGCTTTTGTGAAGAGGGACCACATCCACTCATTGCCAATTCAGTAGAACCTCTCCACAGACAGTAGAGGTAGGGCAGCCACTAAACTCAAGGAATAGACATCACGAGGATGTTGGAAAGTCTAATAGAGCAAAAGGATAGAGGTGGTGGTGGTGGGAGGGAGAGGTGATGAGGCAATTAGACCACAGGAATGGAAAATCCATTACTGGATGGGACACAAGACCCAAGGAGGGGAGATTGCAAGGGTGGCAAAGATACTACTACTACTACTACTACTACTACTATTTAGCATTTCTATAGCGCTACAAAGCATACGCAGCGCTGCACAAACATAGAAGAAAGACAGTCCCTGCTCAAAGAGCTTACAATCTAATGGGCCTGACCTTTTGGGAGGGTTGGGGACCTTTTGGGAGGGTTGGGAGACCCATCTGTGGTGGCAAGGCCTGCCATGGGCCTAGCTTGGATTTGGGGGTGTATTTTCCATAGCAGAGTTGCTGTACAGCAAGAAATTTATGCATTGGGCATACACACACAGGTAGATATTATTATTGAATTTTACATATAAAATCAGAATTTCTAAACTTCATGCTACAGTGACAGGGCTCTCTCACTCAAAAAAAAAAAAATTCTGAAGGTGCAGATGATGGGAAAGACCCTTCCTGGAATTCTTAGATATGCTAATGATTCTTCCACTCAAATCCTCCACATAGACCCAATCAGACCAAATTACCCCAGCAGTTTACATTCATCAGGCAGAGACATAACTGGGCTATTGTAACAGATGAAAGTGTAACTTTAAAACATAGACCTTGGATTTTATTGAGAACAGTGGGTCCCATGTCCGCAGGACTGCCTATGATCAGAGAATAGCACGATATCATCTGACAGCATTTTAGCAGATCTCATTTCCCTCCCTGGAAGAGGAACAAAGTGTGTATTGCAAAACAATAATAGATGGTGTGATTTAATTCAGTGGCCTTTGCATAACCACGGGTTTTCAGTTGTATGAATACATGCATGCTTTTGTGGGAGTGGGGATGGAAATTCTTGGCTAAATTATAAGGTTTTAAATTCATCAAAATAGAGGTGAATAGGAAGATGGAATAGCTCAGTAGACTGGCAGAGGGATTCAGCACTATAGTCTTCATGCCTTGGTTAGTATTGTACTAACTGAAGGCCATTATCATATGTAGATCATTTTTGTGATCTTTCAGAGATTGAATTCTTTGGAGACAGAAACACTCATGACCAAATCTATTATCACTGCTAGCATGATACAGAATCATTGTCTCAGTTTTCAATCTCAAGAGTAGTGATGTATTGATTACAGCTCTAACTTATTCAGAAAGCCACAGCATGACTGATAGAGGGCTGCAAGTGGCATAACTACATTTATTTATTTATTTGTTACATTTGTACCCCACATTTTCCCACCTATTTGCAGGCTCAATGTGGCTTACACAGTACCGTAAAGGCATACGCCAAGTCCGGTTGAGAAGAAATACAAGGGTATGTTGTAATCGAATAAGGTAGGTGCGTTTCAGGCACCATGAAGGTTGAAGTGAGGGAAGGTTGTAAATCGTCCAGTGCGATCATTGGTTATGCTGTGTTCCTGGAAAAACTGCACTGGTTATACTTTACAGGGCCAAATGTAAAACTCTATGCTTGATTTTCAAGGTCCTCAAACAACATGGGTCAGAGTACCTAAGTATAAGCTAGCTCTCTGTGCGACTTTGAGGCCTCAAAGGGCCTCCCAGGGAGCACCACTATCTATACCCTCATCAACAGAAATTATACAATGTGATAACTGCCAGCAAGCTTTCTCAGGAGTAACCCACAGACTGTGGAACTCACTCCCAGAGGTGCTACACCTCACTCAAAACTACTTGTATGTCAGAAAGCAGATGAAAGCCTCGCTCTTCTCCCATGCCTTTAATACATGTGGCAACTGGACTAACCAGTCACCTTGTAAGATCAGTTTCACATTCCTTTGTCAATTGTACATATAATTTGCCTTCAATTTAGTCATCTATCTGTTTATCCCAACAGCAATGGTCTATGAGATGCCAAGTCTTACTCATTAGGAGTGTGTCACACTCATTTGAAAGCTTTCTCACTCTTTGAGCCCTATTTCTCACTCATCAGAGTTTCAGTACCAGTGCGTTGATCTTGCTCACTGCTTTCTTGAGAGGGAAGCCTTAGAGAAGTAAACCAAACGGTCCAACCAGTAAGAAGAAATCTCAGCACACCTTCCTGCCTACTGCTTCCCCTTGCACTGTCCCTTTCCCCTTTACAGCAACTATATGTGCTCTAAAACTGATGCACAAAAACTTTTAGCTACTGAGTGGAAGACAATTTGTCTGTATTCTTTCAGAGACTCCAAAGGGCAACCTTCGAAGGCTAATCAAGAAATGTATTAAGTTATGTCCAATAAAAAAAGGTATCATCTTATTTTCGTTTCCATGTTTTATTTTGTTTGATTTCTATTGATAACCTTTAAGAGTGGACTAACACGGCTACCACACCTCTCTACTTAGAGACTCCAAAGAAAAGCCAATATCATTTAGTTTTCATATTTTTATTTCAGAAGAATAAACATGACCATGCTTCTACAGCAAGTATCAGCATTACAGAGTATGAGAAACAAAACACAATATAGGCATGATATCTTTACCAAACAACTTTCATGATCAAACATTTGAAATTTTTATCCCCCCCCCAACCCTCCTTCATTCCTCTTCCTCCCTTTGCTTTAACCTCCCCCATACTATTAACTACGTCCATTTAATCTACATTTTCAATGAACATTTATAGAAGACTATTAGATTAATAATCACCTGTTAGCACTTATCCCTTCTCCCCCTATCACCTTACCAGTACCACCCCTCCCCCTTTGTTTTCAGAAAATATATGTGTGTTTATGTTCCACAAATGTGTACCCCTACCTGCTATCCCAATCATAATGTATTAAGTATGAGGCTCCGTCCCCTCTGAGTTAATGTTTCTAACATATTCCCCCAAAATTTAAGGAAACGCGCTTTACGTCGGCATGAACCTTTTGCTTCTCTTGCTTCCCAGCCAATATCATTTAATGCTTCTTTGATTCATTTGAATAAAGTGGTATGGTAGCCGTGTTAGCCCTCTTTTAAAGGTAATTAATAGAAATAAATCAATAAGGTGATACCTTTTTTTGTAGGACTAACTTAATACGTTTTTTGATTAGCTTTTGAAGAAGGTTACCTTTGAAAGCTAATCAAAAGGTATTTAATCCAATAAAAAAGGTATCATCTTAATTTCTCTTCTATCTTTTGATTTATTTCTATTCATTACCTTGATTTCTTTGCAAAGCAATACTACAATTAAATTATTCTAGATTTATACACTGGATGTACCATCTGAAAAATCTCACTCTTTGGCCTTGCAAGTTTCATTGTTTTGGGATACTTTAGCCTTGGCATCTATGGTTCTACCCATCATCTATATTTATGTGTGTATGTTGTGAAGATGAAGCTCCTGCTCCCACTCTCTAGTAGGCCTCTGGCCTCTGAACAGGATTCCAAACAGTTTGTTCCCAGCCTCCTGAGCAATCCAACCTCAAGCTCCTGGGCCCCTGTTTCACTCAGGGTGAGCTGGTTCTCAGTATGCAAATTATATGCAGATTAGCCTGCTACCCTTTCACACTCAGGGTGACCTGGTTCTCCAGAGGCAAAATTAAACAGGTCTTACCAACAGCATATTCAGGCAATTCTTTATTCCAGCCCCCTGGGCACACTTCTTCTAGCTTAAATACTTTATAAATTCACATATCTTCACAATGAGCCTCCCCACACAGATACCTGGGCTCAGTGCTAACTTCAATATTTTGGGGACTTGTAACCCCAGGCTTTGCAGCCTGCTTCTTAATACTGGGACACACAGCCCCCCTCCTTTGGACACACAGTCCTATTTCTTCTTTGGACACCCAGTCCTTTCTTTCTTTGAACACACAGTTCCTCTAAGTACTGAGGCTATACAGTCCAACACCAATGCTTTAGGGACTTCTTACCCCAGCCTGTTTTCCTTCCTTGAACACACAGTCCAACACAAGTCCATAGGGTTTAGCCAGTTCTGTCCAGGGAGATTCTCCTTCTTCAGCTACTTGCTCTCTTCTCTTCCTTTCACACTCAGGTGGGGTATAAAGTGGTTAATTAGCTACACAGGACCCAGCCCATAACCTCCTACACCTGTGGACCTCCCAGGGCTCTCCCCGGTCCTAGCGACCTCCACCTATTCTCCTAGTGCCCTCTAGTGGCCTACCCCGGACATCCTGGACACTTTTAGGGGAACAGTGGCCTGTCCCAGCTAGGACAGCCTCTTATTTATCACAATGTCTATCGACCTTGTTTTAGAATCCCTATTCAAGATATACACGTGTAAAACCAGCACATACATGTGTATAAAGGCAAATTCCAATTTTAGAAAGGCCAGTTTATACCCATATATGTCTATTGGGGCATAGTGTGGGTGATCTATGGACTGAAAAAGGAAGGAAATAAAATCTACACATCTATTCCTTATTTCATTTAGGGAATACATATGTATGTCCTGTCAAAAAACAGCAGGATGTAAATCTGCACCTGGCTGACCTTTAAGTGCACCCTCCTGACAACCACCTCCTACTGTGCAGGCATCCTATCATATACCCGCCCCCCCCCCCATTCCTCCAATCCCCATCCCCCCCAACTGTGTCAAAATAAGCAACCCCCCCCCCCCCAATCAGCAGCTCTCCTTAATCACAAACCTCTGACTTACCCCCAGATATGAGCTGCAGAATCCACCCACTAAACCCTTCTCACAAAACAAGCCCCTCTTCCTTGCAGCAGTGCCCACTCTCTCCTACCCTTGGACCCCCCCCCCCCCCCCCGAGGTCTGAGGCATCCCCAGAACCTTCTCTGGCCATTTTCTGGTTGTCCAGTGGCCTCCAGGAATGAACACTACCCCTCCACTCACTCTATCTGGCTTTGAGTCTCAAAATGGTGTTGCTAGGTCTTGCATCCATCAAGCTATATCAGCCTTGATGCAGTCCGTGAAACTGCTGTTCGCACACATTAGGAAGCAGGTAGTACCTCCTTTGCTTTTCTACCGAAGAAGTTAAATGCTCCTCTGCTTCTCTATGTGGAACCACATTTTGGAATCTTCTTCAGGACAAGCAACCTATACCGGGGGGACACAACGGTTCATTCCGAGCGGAACGTTGAACGTTAAGTATTGCATTTATGCTTGATTAAGTCGGATCATCATTTTTAGAAAGCAACAGCATCAGAGACTCTCAACAAAAACTGTGTGGTTGTAGCATCAGGCATTTTATCTCAAGATGGAAATTCCACAATAGAGGACTCAAAGATAGACTATTAGATTGACTAGGCATAAATGCAAATTGGTTAGGTTTAAACCTGTGTTCACATCACAAATAACGAGGTGGTTAGAAAGGAATGTTTGAATAAGTGAGGTGACAAATATTGTCTTATTAAATTTGATATTTATGAATCAACCTGATGTATGGTGTGGTAGTGGTTTTATTAACAATTTGGCGATACTATTCACTTCGCTGTAAAAAGTAGGTCTCCTTAAGTGTAGTATAATCATAAAAACAAGTAACACATGCATAATCCAAAATATAAAAGACTCTTAACAGAATACATATTATAAATAAAGCTCAAAGTAATTATAAATTAATAAGCTAATATTTTAACTACTATATAAACATATCTAAGGGGGGGTCCTTTTACTAAGGTGCACTGAAAAATGGCCTGCGGTAGTGGGCGCAAGTTTTGGGCACGAGAAGAATAATTTTTCAGCGCACCTGTAAAAAAGGCCTTTTTAAAATTTTTGCCAAAAATGGACGTGCGTCAAAATGAAAATTGTCGCGTGTCCATTTTGGATTTGAGACCTTACTGCCAGCCATTGACCTAGCGGTAAAGTCTCATGTGGTAACCGGGTAATGACTTATGTGCGCCAAATGCCACTTGGCACGCGTCTGATAAGCGTGGTATAAAATAAAACTTATTTTTCAGCCATGTGTATCGGCCGTGCTCCAAAAATGAAATTACCACAAAAGCCACATGGTAGCCGTGCGGTAACTCCATTTTAGTGTGTGTTGGGCGCGCATAGACGCTTACACAGTTTAGTAAAAGGGCCCCATGATAATCAATCTTCAAAATGGTGACAAATACTAAAAAAGGTGTAATTACCTACCAATTAAGGGATACACAAGCACAACTCCCTTCTTTAAAATGCCCAGTTAACAATACTCTACAAATGAATTAGTTATATCATTATGAAACAACTGTAAATTGTATTGCTACAGTCATAAGTTGTAAGAATTCAAGCAGCAATGGGAATCCTATAAAACTTAAAAGTCTAACCAACCAAGTAAACAACAGTGTTCAAGAAGACCAGCAACACATTTGGTTCCAGTGCAGTGATTGACATCATGTTGTTGATCTCAAATGCTCCTGGTTACTTGGTTGGTGAGACCTTAAACTTTTCTAGGGTTTCCATTGCTGCTCTAACCCTTACGATTTTATGACTGTAGCAATACAATTTATAAGCTGTTTTATAATACTCTATAAATGAAGCAGATATATTATCTGAGCATTTTAAAGACAGGACTTGTCGTTATATCAAAAGAGCTTTCAAGTGTGTGCTTTACAATGATAGGGATCTTCTATGTCATACATCTGGGAGATCTAAAGAGGATGGAGATTATACAGTTTACATTTTGAAATACGGTGCGAGTAGCTCGCATCATTAAACAGCATTGGAACGTGATCTCTCTATTACCTTTTTTGGAAGGAACTAAATTGTGCATTGCCTATCAGAGGGGGCACAATTTAAAGGAACATCCGAGTCCATCTGTTTTTTGCCTTTTTAAAGGATCATGTGAGTTAATTCATAATTTAACATGTATTGAATTGATTTAGTGTGCATTAGAACCTAGAATTACTAACATGCGTTTTTGTCATACCGGGGTACAAATTATATCGTAGTGATAGGGTGAATCGGATTGGTGGAGGGGTAGCATTGTATATTAACGAGAGCCTTGAATCAAATAGATTGAAAATTCTGCAGGAAGCAAAACACTCCTTGGAATCACTGTGGATTGAAATTCCATGTGCAAAGGGGAAAAGGATAGTGATAGGAGTGTACTACCGTCCGCCTGGCCAGGACGAACAGACGGATGCGGAAATGTTAAAGGAAATCAGGGACGCAAACAAACTGGGCAACACAATAATAATGGGGGATTTCAATTACCCGCATATAGACTGGGGTAATGTAACATCTGTACACGCAAGGGACATAAGATTTCTTGATGAAATCAAGGACAGCTTCATGGAACAGCTAGTTCAGGAGCCGACAAGAGAAGGAAAAATACTAGACTTAGTCCTTAGTGGTGCTCATGATCTAGTGCAGGGGGTAACGATACGAGGGCCGCTTGATAACAGTGATCATAATATGATCGGTTTTGATATTGGCATTGAAGGAAGTGAAACTAGGAAATCAAGTACGCTAGCGTTTAACTATAGAAAAGGTGATTACGACAAAATGAGAAAAATGGTGAAAAAAAGACTGAAAGGAGCAGCTCGCAGAGTAAAAAACTTGCATCAGGCGTGGATGTTGTTTAAAAACACCATCCTGGAGGTTCAGGACAAATATATTCCACGTATTAGAAAAAAGGGAAAAAAGACTAAACGTCAGCCGGCGTGGCTAAACAGTAAGATAAAGGAAATCATTAGAGCCAAAAACCAATCCTTCAGAAAGTGGAGAAGAGAACCAACTGAAAGTAACAGGATAGATCATAAGGAATGCCAAGCCAAATGCAAAGCGGAGATAAGGAGGGCAAAAAAGGACTTTGAGAAGAAAGCGTTGGAAGCAAAAATACATAGTAAAAACTTTTTTAGATACATTAAAAGCAGGAAACCGGCCAAAGAGTCGGTTGGGCCGCTGGACGAAAATGGTGTTAAAGGGGCGATCAAGGAGGACAAAGCCGTAGCGGAGAAATTAAATGAATTCTTTGCTTCGGTCTTCACCGAGGAGGATTTGGGGGGGACACCGGTGCCGGAAAGAATATTTGAAGCGGGGGAGTCGGAGAAACTAAACAAATTCTCTGTAACCTTGGAGGATGTAATGGGTCAGTTCAGCAAGCTGAAGAGTAGTAAATCACCGGGACCTGATGGTATTCATCCCAGAGTATTAATAGAACTAAAAAATGAACTTGCGGAGCTACTGTTAGAAATATGCAATCTGTCCCTAAAATCGAGTGTAATACCGGAAGACTGGAGGGTAGCCAATGTTACTCCGATTTTTAAGAAAGGTTCCAGAGGAGATCCGGGAAATTATAGACCGGTGAGTCTGACGTCGGTGCCGGGCAAGATGGTGGAGGCTATTATTAAGAATAAAATTGCAGAGCATATACAAAAACATGGACTGATGAGACAAAGTCAGCACGGATTTAGTGAAGGGAAGTCTTGCCTCACCAATCTAATGCATTTTTTTGAGGGGGTAAGCAAACATGTGGACAATGGGGAGCCGGTTGATATTGTATATCTGGATTTTCAGAAGGCGTTTGACAAAGTGCCGCACGAAAGACTCCTGAAGAAATTGCAGAGTCATGGAATCGGAGGTAGGGTATTATTATGGATTAAGAACTGGTTGAAAGATAGGAAGCAGAGAGTAGGATTGCGTGGCCAGTATTCTCAGTGGAGGAGGGTAGTTAGTGGGGTCCCGCAGGGGTCTGTGCTGGGTCCGTTGCTTTTAATGTATTTATAAATGACCTAGAGATGGGAATAACTAGTGAGGTAATTAAATTCGCCGATGACACAAATTATTCAGGGTCGTCAAGTCGCAGGAGGAATGTGAACGATTACAGGAGGACCTTGCGAGACTGGGAGAATGGGCGTGCAAGTGGCAGATGAAGTTCAATGTTGACAAGTGCAAAGTGATGCATGTGGGTAAGAGGAACCCGAATTATAGCTACGTCTTGCAAGGTTCCGCGTTAGGAGTTACGGATCAAGAAAGGGATCTGGGTGTCGTCGTCGATGATACGCTGAAACCTTCTGCTCAGTGTGCTGCTGCGGCTAGGAAAGCGAATAGAATGTTGGGTGTTATTAAGAAGGGTATGGAGTCCAGGTGTGCGGATGTTATAATGCCGTTGTATCGCTCCATGGTGCGACCGCACCTGGAGTATTGTGTTCAGTACTGGTCTCCGTATCTCAAAAAAGATATAGTAGAATTGGAAAAGGTACAGCGAAGGGCGACGAAAATGATAGTGGGGATGGGACGACTTTCCTATGAAGAGAGGCTGAGAAGGCTAGGGCTTTTCAGCTTGGAGAAGAGACGGCTGAGGGGAGATATGATAGAAGTGTATAAAATAATGAGTGGAATGGATCGGGTGGATGTGAAGCGACTGTTCACGCTATCCAAAAATACTAGGACTAGAGGGCATGAGTTGAAGCTACAGTGTGGTAAATTTAAAACGAATCGGAGAAAATTTTTCTTCACCCAACGTGTAATTAGACTCTGGAATTCATTGCCGGAGAACGTGGTACGGGCGGTTAGCTTGACGGAGTTTAAAAAGGGGTTAGATAGATTCCTAAAGGACAAGTCCATAGACCGCTATTAAATGGACTGGAAAAATTCCTCATTTTTAGGTATAACTTGTCTGGAATGTTTTTACGTTTGGGGAGCGTGCCAGGTGCCCTTGACCTGGATTGGCCACTGTCGGTGACAGGATGCTGGGCTAGATGGACCTTTGGTCTTTCCCAGTATGGCACTACTTATGTACTTATGTACTTATGTCTTACTACAGTGGTGGAAATAAGTATTTGATCCCTTGCTGATTTTGTAAGTTTGCCCACTGACAAAGACATGAGCAGCCCATAATTGAAGGGTAGGTTATTGGTAACAGTGAGAGATAGCACATCACAAATTAAATCCGGAAAATCACATTGTGGAAAGTATATGAATTTATTTGCATTCTGCAGAGGGAAATAAGTATTTGATCCCCCACCAACCAGTAAGAGATCTGGCCCCTACAGACCAGGTAGATGCTCCAAATCAACTCGTTACCTGCATGACAGACAGCTGTCGGCAATGGTCACCTGTATGAAAGACACCTGTCCACAGACTCAGTGAATCAGTCAGACTCTAACCTCTACAAAATGGCCAAGAGCAAGGAGCTGTCTAAGGATGTCAGGGACAAGATCATACACCTGCACAAGGCTGGAATGGGCTACAAAACCATCAGTAAGACACTGGGCGAGAAGGAGACAGGGCCGTGCCGATGCGGTAAGCGAGGTAAGCGCCGCAGGGGGGCGCCCACCTCTGGAGGGCGCCACCGCGGTGCTTACCCTCGCCCCGCGCCGCAAAGGCCTTTAAATATTTTACCTGGGTCGCAGCAGCGTCAGTGAAAGCGCTGCCGACCAGCAAGGGCGGGGCGGTGGGGGCGGTCTGCCCCGAGTGTCATCAGAAAGGGGGGTGCCGCCGCTCCCGCTGCTCTTCTTCCTGGCAGCCCCTCCCCCGCACCAGCCCTTTAAAAATAAATTGCCGACGCGAATAGCGAGCGCAGCACCTCGTGTGCAAGTAAAAGAAGCGGATCCGATCATCTCATTGGGCCTTCCCTCACTGTCCCGCCCTCCTCTGACGCAACTTCCTATTTCCTCTAGGGAGGGACAGTGAAGGAAGGCCCAATGAGATGATCGGATCCGCTTCTTTTACTTGCACATGAGGTGCTGCGCTCCCTATCGCGTCGGCAATTTATTTTAAAGACCGGGTGGCAGGGAGAAGACGAGGCAGGGTGAGGGTGGGGGACAGATGGGGTGAAGGTGGGGGGGACTCGGATAGCAGAAGGGACTGGGTGGGAGACAGATGGGGTGAGGGGGACTCGGATGGGCAGAAGGGACTGGGTGGGAGACAGATGGGGTGAGAGTGAGGGGCACTTGGATAGCAGAAGGGACTGGGTGGGAGCCAGATGGGGTGAGGGGGACTCGGATGGGCAGAAGGGACTGGGTGGGAGACAGATGGGGTGAGGGTGGGGGGCACTTGGATAGCAGAAGGGACTAGGTGGGAGCCAGATGGGGTGAGGGGGACTCGGATGGGCAGAAGGGACTGGGTGGGAGACAGATGGGGTGAGGGTGGGGGGCACTTGGATAGCAGAAGGGACTGGGTGGGAGAAAGATGGGGTGAGGGGGACTCGGATGGGCAGAAGGGACTGGGTGGGAGACAGATGGGGTGAGAGTGAGGGAGGGCACTTGGATAGCAGAAGGGACTGGGTGGGAGCCAGATGGGGTGAGGGGGACTCGGATGGGCAGAAGGGACTGGGTGGGAGACAGATGGGGTGAGGGTGGGGGGCACTTGGATAGCAGAAGGGACTAGGTGGGAGACAGATGGGGTGAGGGGGACTCGGATGGGCAGAAGGGACTGGGTGGGAGCCAGATGGGGTGAGGGGGACTCGGATGGGCAGAAGGGACTGGGTGGGAGACAGATGGGGTGAGGGTGGGGGGCATTTGGATAGCAGAAGGGACTGGGTGGGAGACAGATGGGGTGAGGGGGACTCAGATGGGCAGAAGGGACTGGGTGGGAGACAGATGGGGTGAGGGGGACTCGGATGGGCAGAAGGGACTGGGTGGGAGACAGATGGGGTGAGGGTGGGGGCACTTGGATAGCAGAAGGGACTGGGTGGGAGACAGATGGGGTGAGGGGGACTTGGATGGGCAGAAGGGACTGGGTGGGAGACAGATGGGAGAAGGGGCATGGATCTGGAACTGGGGTCTGAAAAGTGAGCAGGAGGGAGAATGGGGTCATGCCTGGGGCAGAGGTGGATGGGAGAATCAATGGATCTGGAACTAGGGGCAGCCGCAGGTGGGAACTGGGAGCCGAAAAGAGGGGGCATTGAGAGAGGGGGGATAGATCCTGGATGGAATGGGGAGTGAGAGGGAGGGCAGACCCTGAATGGATGGGAGGGGGAAAGAGAGGGCAAATGGTGAATCAAAGGAGCAGAGAGAAAGGGCAGACAGTGGATAGAAGGGAGTGAAAGAGCAGACAGTGGATGGAAGGGGCAGAGATAGAGGGCAAATGCTGGAGGGAAAGGAGAGAGAGAGGGCAGATGGTGGATGGAAGGGGGGAGAGAGAGATGGCAGACTGGGGCAGATGGTGGATGGAAGGCACATTAGAGAGGGCAGACACTGGATGGCAGAGAGAGAGCGAAGACAGATGCTGGATGGAAGGAAGACGGTGAAAAGAAGATGAGGAAAGCAGAAACCAAAGACAACAAACTGTAAATATATATTTTTATTATTTTGCTTTAGGATATAGTATTTTAGCTGTGTTAATAAATGTTTATAAATAGAACATGTAAATAAGGTAATCTTTTTATTGGACTAATTTTAATACATTTTGACTTAACTTTCAGAGAACAAAACCCCCTTCCTCAGATCAGGATAGGATACTGTAACAGCACTATACTGTATTGACCTGAGGAAGGAGATTTTGGCCTCTGGAAGTTAAATGTATTAGTCCAATAAAATGGTATTATTTTATTTTCTGTATTTGTTTTATTTCTATTTGTTAATTTGTAAAGTGGTGATTGGTATTTGTTAGTTTTTTCAAATTTACATCTGCTGTCTTTATATTTTGCACAGTACTAGGAGACATTTTCTGTTTCTGTGGCGTTGCATTGTATGCAGAGTCTGGCATTGGGGGTTCAGTTTAATTTTTGTCTAAATAGAAAGTTTATGATTACTTATTCTATAGTGGATTAGGGTGTATCTGTTTGTGAAAAAGACATGGCTTTCAGTTGGCATTGACTGTGCAGGATCGACGATCTGTACTATTCTGTCTGGTTTCGTTTTACAATAGGTGAATTGATGTTCTAGTGCTCACTGTAGTGCTTAAGATGCTTTCCTTTTCCTTGTGTGACTCATAGAAACGACTGCTTATGGTATGGTAAAATTGCTCTATAGGTCGTGTTTTGTATTCTCGGTATGCCTAGTACTGGATTTGGGGGGGGGGGTGTTAAAAAAATGACCGGCCCCGGGTGTCAACTACCCTAGCTACGCCACTGCTGCCGACGTCTCCCTTCCCTTGCACTCGTTGGTTCCCTCAGTGTCCCGCCTTCTTCTGACGTCAGAAGAAGGCGGACACTGAGGGAACCAAGAGCGCAAAGGGAAGGGAGATGTCGGCAGCGCTCCGCTTTCACTGACGCTGCTGCGACCAGAAGTAAAAGATTTAAAGGCCCCAGGGCGCGGAGGGAAGGGCAGAGAGGCATGGATGGGAGGGCAGAGAGGCATCGATGGGAGGGCAGGGCCCAGGGAGAGGACAAATTGCTGGAAGGGGAGGGGCGAGAGGATTGCTGGCTATGGATGGAGGAGGGAAGGGCAGAGAGGGACAAGGATGGACATGGGGGCCCAGGGAGAGGACAAATTGCTGGAAATGGAGGGGAGGGGAGAGAGGAGGATTGCTGGCTATGGATGGAGGAGGGAAGGGCAGAGAGGGACAAGAATGGACATGGATGGGAGGGCAGGACCCAGGGAGAGAGGAGAAATTGCTGGAAATGGATATAGAGCAAGAAATGAAGAAGAAAGGAGAAAAGTAAAGAAATAAATGGAAAGGAAGCCCTGGAAATGGAGTTAAGAGGACAGATAGCAGCAGAATCAGATACTGGACCAGCATGATTGAAAAAAGAAAGTCACCAGACAACAAAGGTAGAAAAAAAATCATTTTATTTTCATTTTAGCATTTGGAATATGTCCACTTTGAGAATTTACATCTGCTATCTTATTTTGCAATGTATACCAATTTGTTTCTAAGAATATTGCTGACAATTCCTTTCAGTGTGGCAAGTGGTGAGCGATCATTTTCATGGGGGGGGGGGGCGTGATCATTTTCACGGGGGGGGGGGGTGCCAATTGATAGTCTGCAGGGGGGCGCCAGAGACCCTAGGCACGGCCCTGGAAGGAGACAACTGTTGGTGCCATAGTAAGAAAATGGAAGAAGTACAAAATGACTGTCAATCGACAAAGATCTGGGGCTCCACGCAAAATCTCACCTCGTGGGGTATCCTTGATCATGAGGAAGGTTAGAAATCAGCCTACAACTACAAGGGGGGAACTTGTCAATGATCTCAAGGCAGCTGGGACCACTGTCACCACGAAAACCATTGGTAACACATTACGACATAACGGATTGCAATCCTGCAGTGCCCGCAAGGTCCCCCTGCTCCGGAAGGCACAAGTGACGGCCCGTCTGAAGTTTGCCAGTGAACACCTGGATGATGCCGAGAGTGATTGGGAGAAGGTGCTGTGGTCAGATGAGACAAAAATTGAGCTCTTTGGCATGAACTCAACTCGCCGTGTTTGGAGGAAGAGAAATGCTGCCTATGACCCAAAGAACACCGTCCCCACTGTCAAGCATGGAGGTGGAAATGTTATGTTTTGGGGGTGTTTCTCTGCTAAGGGCACAGGACTACTTCACCGCATCAATGGGAGAATGGATGGGGCCATGTACCGTACAATTCTGAGTGACAACCTCCTTCCCTCCGCCAGGGCCTTAAAAATGGGTCGTGGCTGGGTCTTCCAGCACGACAATGACCCAAAACATACAGCCAAGGCAACAAAGGAGTGGCTCAGGAAGAAGCACATTAGGGTCATGGAGTGGCCTAGCCAGTCACCAGACCTTAATCCCATTGAAAACTTATGGAGGGAGCTGAAGCTGCGAGTTGCCAAGCGACAGCCCAGAACTCTTAATGATTTAGAGATGATCTGCAAAGAGGAGTGGACCAAAATTCCTCCTGACATGTGTGCAAACCTCATCATCAACTACAGAAGACGTCTGACCGCTGTGCTTGCCAACAAGGGTTTTGCCACCAAGTATTAGGTCTTGTTTGCCAGAGGGATTAAATACTTATTTCCCTCTGCAGAATGCAAATAAATTCATATACTTTCCACAATGTGATTTTCCGGATTTAATTTGTGATGTGCTATCTCTCACTGTTACTAATAACCTATCCTTCAATTATGGGCTGCTCATGTCTTTGTCAGTGGGCAAACTTACAAAATCAGCAAGGGATCAAATACTTATTTCCACCACTGTATGTGCTATCACCATTAACCCACTTTATTAATATCTAGGCTCCATTGCATGAAATGGGACCTGCAGTAAAACAAAATTTATTAACAGCATTCACATGTGCTAATGTGGAGTGTTCGCTAATAACTGAAGACAAAAATGTTAGAATACACATTAAAGGTCAACAGAGGACCAAAATACTGCCAACATAACAAAATGGTGAGGTGAAAGAGACTATTAAAACGAAGAGGACATCTTTAAAAAATGAAAAGTGGATCTAATTGAAGAAAATGGGAATCATTATAAACACTGGCAAATTATAAGAATAGCTTTACTAGGGTAGATCTAAAAGAAAATTTAAAAAGAAGTTTGGCTATAGTGGCAAAAATTCAGCATAAAATATTTTTCAAGTATATTCAACTCAAAATGTCCATAAAGGAGTCAGAGATGACAAAGGAACAACAGAGGTCCATGACAAGGCCATAGCAAAAATACTAAAAGAATTCCTTGCTTTAGTCTTTACTCAGGAGGTGATGACTCAGAGGAACTTAAAATATGTCATAGTGAACCTGGAAGTTTGAATGGATCAAATTGACAAGCTAAAAAGTTACAAATCACCAAGAGCAAATGATATATACTCCAAAGTTTGAAACAACTCAAAATGAAATTGCAGAATATATATATTCTATCATTACAATCAGCTACAGTACCTGGGAATTGGAGGGTGGCAAATGCAACTCTAAGCCTTTAAAAAGGACTTAGGCTTATCCGTTTGTAAGTATCCTGAGTCACTCCGAACACTGGTACCAGGCAATATGGTATAAGTTATTTTTAAAACCAAACAGGTCCATTTTCAGCAGCAGCGGTCACTGTACTTTTTAAAAATGCTAGTACAGCGTAAATGTTCTCTTATAGAATACTGACAGAAAAGACCACACCATTTGATGGCATTTTCTTTTCTGGTAGGCTTGCTCATGGGCAGAGTTTAGGTGGCACAGAAATGATTGCACTTTAAGAGGGAAAGTTATTAAGGGGCAGTAAAACTGAGACTTTTACAGCACCTTAAGTTACCAGAGTCAACAATCGGTTATTGCTCAGTACTGCAGGTTACTAACTCTCATTGTATATGAATAAAGCTGCTTGTGAGCAACCTTGCAAGAAGAGATGGGGTTGTTAGAACTTTTTGCATGACAACCTTTTTTATTTATTATCTGTCCATTTCTTAATGTGGGTCAGACATGTTAGATGGTTCAGTTACGGCTTAACAAATATAAAGTGCCATATTAGTACTCGTACTCTTGTCATTCTCCGTGGTGAAGTATTCAGAAGGGACATTCTTTGGATGTTTTATGGTGTTATAGACAATGTCTTAACACATCAGAATAAGGGGAACGGTGAATACCAACTTACCTATCAGGAACAATCTTGGATTCTTTATTTGCTGCTTCTTTTTTTTTTGTAACATCAGGGTCACATTACATGAGTAACTTTTTGAAATTATTGGTGGTTTTATGCGCTGTGGCTCTAAGGAAGGACACTGACACCGTTTTCTTTTTTTGCAGTTGGAATGTTTGGAGCAAGAGGCTGTGCTATCCCTGAAACATGTGCTTGTAACATGAAATCATGTTGGTGTTACAGCAGCTTTTTTTAGAATGAACACGAATCTTCTATTTCAAGATAAGTAATTATAATTAATTTTGAATTGTACAGTGTGGTGAACATTGGAATTTTCTTGTTGATAACACAAGCATGCAATGTTTGTTTCATTTGGACTAACAATCTAATGATAACATTTTTGGTGAAGTTATTATAGCCAAAAGTTTATTTGGTTTTGTACTTCTATATCTGCCTGTCTTATATATAGGGAGAGATTTCTGTATATACACAATATGGGCCCGATATTTAGACAGTGGCAGGCAGTGCGTTTGCTGTCTGCCGCTGGCGTTAATCCTGGATATTCAATGCTGGAATATCCAGGTTTCTTTTGGCCACTAAAAGGTTAACCGGCTATGCAATATTCAGTGTTAACAAATTAACTTTTTAGCGGTCAAAGATAGGCCTGCTATTTAAGCGGCCTATTTTGACTACTCAACATAGATGGTTTGGTGCTGAATATCCACACCTAACCAGTTATGTCATGCAAAATCTAGCCACTAACTGGAATATTCATCAGGAGATAACTGGTTATCTCACGCTGAATATTCGCGGTTAGGCACTTAAATGCTATTTAGCAGGCCAGGAGCCATTCCTGGCCAGTTAAATAGCTTTGAATATTAGGGGGTATATCTGTTGGATTTCCCCATTTGAAGGTCCATTCCATATCTACATTTTTAAATTTTGAATGCATAAATTTTTAAATGTGTTTTTGTGTTGGGACAATTTGGATTTTTCTTGATTTCTCATATTGATGCTTTTATAAACATATAATAGGTGCCAATTTGGATATAAATTATCCCCAGTATGGAAGGAAATTCCATTTTCTCTTTCCAAGAAGACCCCCAGAGCTTCCTCTTTACCCAAGCCCTCTGCATTGTAGTCTCTTTAATATTTTGACATAAAGAACTACTGAACCCCATTTTCTATCATCTCTGATGCTCCTAAACAGATTACATTCCTATTTCCACCTATTTCTTGATATATCATCATTTACTACAGCATCAAGGCGGTTTACAATAAAGTAGTAATTTCATATACAAACATCATTTGTTCCTGTGCTGGTTTCAAGTTGTGCTACCATAATACTGATGTTCTTTCATAATTATCTTCTGAAGCACAGTATGTATCAGAGGCTGGATTACATCAGGAAATCTAGCATGCATGACTTTTCTTTTATCTCACAAAAACAGAGAAAATTAAAGTGACATAAAGGAAGTGGATACTGCTATTTTGCATTCTTTGGGCAGTAAACAAAGAAAGCACACATGGAACACAGTACCCCCATCATTCTATAACAGGCATCTAAATTTAAGTACCTTTTCAGTGTGTAAATTTCTAAAATACTGCCATCCATACAGGTAAATGTACACTTAAGCATGTAACTGCCAGTAGTGTGCCTAAGCATTATTCTAATATAAGTACATAAGTAATGCCACACTGGGAAAAGACCAAGGGTCCATCGAGCCCAGCATCCTGTCCACGACAGCG
Source organism: Microcaecilia unicolor (assembly GCF_901765095.1). Lineage (NCBI taxonomy): Eukaryota > Metazoa > Chordata > Amphibia > Gymnophiona > Siphonopidae > Microcaecilia > Microcaecilia unicolor. The sequence goes on from NC_044039.1 coordinate 107,902,161, forward strand.
GCCAATCCAGGCCAAGGGCACCTGGCAAGCTTCCCAAACGTACAAACATTCAATACATGTTATTCCTGGAATTGTGGATTTTTCCCAAGTCCATTTAGTAGTGGTTTATGGACTTGTCCTTTAGGAAACCGTCTAACCCCTTTTTAAACTCTGCCAAGCTAACCGCCTTCACCACATTCTCTGGCAACGAATTCCAGAGTTTAATTATGCGTTGGGTGAAGAAACATTTTCTGCGATTTGTTTTAAATTTACTACACTGTAGTTTCATCGCACGCCCCCTAGTCCTAGTATTTTTGGAACGCGTGAACAGACGCTTCACATCCAACTGTTCCATTCCACTCACTATTTTATATACCTCTATCATGTCTCCCCTCAGCCGTCTCTTCTCCAAGCTGAAAAGCCCTAGCCTTAGTCTTTCTTCATAGGGAAGTCATCCCATCCCCGCTATCATTTTAGTTGCCCTTCGCTGCACCTTTTCCAATTCTACTATATCTTTCTTGAGATGCGGCAACCAGAATTGAGCACAATACTCAAAGTGCGGTCGCACCATGGAGCGATACAACGCATTATAACATCCTCACACCTGTTTTCCATACCTTTCCTAATAATACCCAACATTCTATTCGCTTTCCTAGCCGCTGCAGTACACTGAGCAGAAGGTTTCAGTGTATTATCGATGACGACACCCAGATCCCTTTCTTGGTCCGTAACTCCTAACGTGGAACCTTGCACGATGTAGCTATAATTCGGGTTCTTTTTTCCCACATGCATCACCTTGCACTTGCTCACATTAAACATCATCTGCCATTTAGCTGCCCAATCTCCCAGTCTCGTAAGGTCCTTCTGTAATGTTTCACAATCCTGTCGCGAGTTAACGACTTTGATTAACTTTATGTCATCAGCAAATTTAATTACCTCGCTAGTTACTCCCATCTCTAAATCATTTATAAATATATTAAAGAGCAGCGGTCCTAGCACAGACACCTGAGGAACCCCACTAACTACCCTTCTCCATTGTGAATACTGCCTATTTAAGCGTTGCCATATTAGGACAGACTAAGGTCCATCAAGCCCAGTATCCTGTTTCCAACAGTAGTCAATCAAGGTCACAAGTACCTGGCAAGATCCCAAAACAGTAAACCAGATTTTATGCTGCTTATCCTAGAAATATGCAGTGGATTTTCCGAAGTCCATCTTAATAATGGCTTATTGACTTTTCTTTTAGGAAATTATCCAAACCTTTTTTTAAACCCTGCTAAGCTAACTGCTTTTACCACATTCTCTGGCAATGCAGTGGCATAGCTAGGAATTTTTTTTTACAGGGTTGTGTCTCCTCCTCCCTTGCCTCCCCCCAGGTACCATAAAATTTTCTGTGCTGCAGTCCCACCCTTCACAAAACAGGAAATTGTGTCAGAAGGGGAAGGATGATTCAGGGAGGAAGTCCCACCTCAGGCAGCCAATGAATGCTGCTGCTGCTGCCTGGGCAAAAATTGCAGCAGAGTGCATTTTAACGTACAGGCGAGGGGGCTGAATGTGACAGAGGGTGTGTACGCAACACACGCATCTAATATAAATACACCACTGTGGCAGTGAATTCCAGAGTTTAATTATATGTTGAGAGAAGAAATATTTTTTTCAATTTGTTTTAAATTTACTATTTTGTAGCTTCATTGTGTGCCCCTTAGTCCTAGTATTTTTGGAAAGAGTAAACAAGCAATTCATGTCTACTCGTTCCACTCCACTCCATTCAGTATTTTATAGACCTCTATCATGTTTCTTTTCCAAGCTGAAGAGCCCTAGTAACATAGTAGATGACAGCAGAAAAAGACCGGCATGGTCCATCCAGTCTGCCCAACAAGATAAACTCATATGTGTGTACCTTACCTTGATTTGTACCTGCCTTTTTCAGGCAACAGACCGTACAAGTCTGCCCAGCAGTATTTCCCGCCTCCCAACCACCAGTCCCGCCTCCCATCACTGGCTCTGGCACAGACCGTATAAGTCTGCCCTCCACTATCCTCACCTCCCAACCACCAACCTCTCTTCCCCCACCTGCTCCACCACCCAATTTTGGCTAAGCTTCTGAGGATCCATTCCTACTGCACAGGATTCCTTTATGCATATCCCACACATGTTTGAATTCCGTTACCGTTTTCATCTCCACCACCTCCCGTGGGAGGGCATTCCAAGCATTCCGTGAAAAAATACTTCCTGACATCTTTTTTGAGTCTGCCCCCCTTCAATCTCATTTCATGTCCTCTCGTTCTACCGCCTTCCCATCTCCGGAAAAGATTTTTTTGCGGATTAATACCTTTCAAGTATTTGAACATCTGTATCATATCACCCCTGTTCCTCCTTTCCTCCTGGGTATACATGTTCAGGTCAGCAAGTCTCTGCTCATACGTCTTGGAATGCAAATCCCATACCATTCTCGTAGCTTTTCTTTGCACCGCTTCCATTTTTTTAACATCCTTCGCAAAGTACGGCCTCCAAAACTGAACACAATACTCCAGGTGGGGCCTCACCCACGACTTGTACAGGGGCATCAACACTTCCTTTCTTCTGCTGATCACACCTCTCTCTATACAGCCTAGCAACCTTTTCGCTACGGCCACCACCTTGTCACACTGTTTCGTCGCCTTCAGATCCTCGGATACTATCACCCCAAGATCCCTCTCCCCCTCAGTACCTATCAGACTCTCACCGCCTAACACATAAGTCTCTCGTAGGTTTCTACTCCCTAAATGCATCACTTTGCATTTCTTCGCATTGAATTTTAATTGCCAAACCTTAGACCATTCTTCTAGCTTCCTCAGATCCTTTTTCATGCTTTCCACTCCCTCCCGGGTGTCCACTCTATTGCAAATCTTAGTATCATCCGCAAATAGGCAAACTTTACCTTCTAACCCTTCGGCAATGTCATTCACAAATATATTGAACAGAATCGGCCCCAGCACCGATCCCTGAGGCACTCCACTACTCACCTTTCCCTCCTCCGAGCGAACTCCATTTACCACCACCCTCTGTCGTTTGTCCGTCAACCAGTTCCTAATCCAGTTCACCACTTCAGGACCTATCTTCAGCCCATCTAGTTTATTTAAGAGCCTCCTGTGGGGAACCGTGTCAAAAGCTTTGCTAAAATCTAAGTAGATTACGTCTATAGCACGTTGATGATTCAATTCTCCAGTTACCCAATCAAAGAATTCAATGAGATTCATTTGGCATGATTTCCCTCTGGTAAAACCATGTTGTCTGGGATCTTGCAACTTATTGGCTTCCAGGAAATTCACTATTCTTTCCTTCAGCATTGCTTCCATTACTTTTCCAATAACCGAAGTGAGGCTTACCGGCCTGTAGTTTCCAGCTTCTTCCCTATCACCACTTTTGTGAAGAGGGACCACCTCCGCCGTTCTCCAGTCCCTCGGAACCTCTCCCGTCTCCAAGGATTTATTAAACAAATCTTTAAGAGGACCCGCCAGAACCTCTCTGAGCTCCCTCAATATTCTGGGGTGGATCCCGTCCGGTCCCATGGCTTTGTCCACCTTTAGCTTTCCAAGTTGTTGATACACAGTCTCTTCCGTGAACGGTGCTATATCCATTCCATTCTCAGGTGTACTTTTGCCAGTCCCTCGCGGTCCTTCTCCAGGATTTTCTTCAGTGAAAACAGAACAAAAGTATCTATTTAGCAAATTGGCTTTTTCTTCATCATTATCTACATAGCGGTTCGCTGTATCTTTTAGTCTCACAATTCCCTTTTTAGTCATTCTCCTTTCACTAATATGCCTGAAGAAATTTTTGTCGCCCCTCCTTACATTTCTAGCCATTTGTTCTTCCGCTTGCGCCTTCGCCAGACGTACCTCTCTCTTGGCTTCTTTCAGTTTCATCCGGTATTCCTCCCCGTGTTCCTCTTCTTGAGATTTTCTATATTTCTGGAACGCTAACTCTTTAGCCTTTATTTTCTCAGCCACTTGCTTGGAGAACCATATTGGTTTCCTTTTTCTCTTGCTTTTATTTACTCTCCTTACGTAAAGGTCTGTGGCCCTATTTATTACTTCTTTCAGCCTGGACCACTGCCCTTCCACTTCATGTACGTCCTCCCAGCCCATCATCTCCTTCCTCAGGTAGTCCCCCATTTTACTAAAGTCAGCACGCTTGAAATCCAGGACTTTGAGTTTAGAGTCCCAGTGTGTCAGCTAACTGCTGTTATCAAGGCAATTCTCTAGATGGGGACCAGAATTGGTACAGTCTAATCAAAGAATTTTCAATTGATTTAACTTTCAAAATTGCCCTAGAATATAAAACTTTTCTTCTTGTGATATAAATCTAAATATTCTCAATAATTATAGCAGTTTCAGCAATGTAAAATGCAACTTTAGAGCCTCAATTGAGTGCTATGCAGTTTAAAACAGCCTCTCCTCTCTATCAGAGCTTGGCAGGAAAAGAAAGAAAGAAATAAAAGGTTTCACAGGGCAAATTAATTAATTAAGCAATATGCATTAAATTAAAGCAGAGGGTTTCAACATATCAGGAATAAAAGGGGGATGTTGCGGGAGAAGAGGGCGGGCAGGTGGGGCTTGGGTTTGAATTGAAACTCGGGGGCTGAAAGGGGGGGCAGGTGGGGGCTGGGGCGAGTCACTGGACATGGATGGGAGGGGAGGATCGGGGTAAAGGAGAATCGCTGGACATGGATGGAAGGGGAAGGCAGGGGAGAGAAGAAATCACTAGACATAGAGGGGAGGGCAGGGGAGAGAGGAGAATTGCTGGACATAGATGGATGGAGGGCAGGGGTGAGAGGAGAGTTGCTGGACATGGATGGATGGAGGGGAGGGCAGAGAAGAGAGGAGAGTTGCTGGGGATGGATGGCGGGCAGTGGAGAGAGGAGAGTTGCTGGACATGGATGGAGGGGAGGGCAGGGTAGAGAGAAGAGTTGCTGGACATGGATGGATGGATGGAGGGAAGGGCAGAAATGCTGGACATGGATAGAGGGGAGGGAAGACAGGAAAGAGATGCACAAACCTATGAGCAGCTGCATCCAAGTTGTCATTCTTTTTTCTTGGTAGCATTTTTAAAATTTAATCTCACTTTTAATCTCATATTTGTAAACGTTGGTTTGTGCAGCATACAGATATACAAAGAGGAAGTATAATAATGGAATGACTTTTCATAAGTAGAATAAGAATTTGTTATAAATTGTAATCAGTGTTTTATTTGGAGGGGCTGGTTATAGGGACACCCTAGCACTGATATATTTGTGCAGATAAAAATATGGAGATCTGTGTGGCTGGGGAGGGGGGGCGGAGACCTATGTGGCTGGAGGGGCGGAGGTTTGGGGGGTGCCGTGAAAAATTGCTCGGACACGAAGGGTGCTGTGAACTGAAAAAGTTTGGGAACCACTGCTATACGCCCCATTTATAGTGTTTCTGTGCGGATCTCTAAAGGGGCATGGCTATGGGAGGGGCAGGGGTAGGCCAGGTGCGTTCCCTTAAAATGTGCAGAGTGTTATAGAATTCGGGAGATCCACACCTAACTTGCATGCTGAGATTTATACCTGGTTTCAGTTGTAACTCCTCGCACCCTAAACTGAGCATGAATTTTGTTATTCTATAAAGGACGCCAATCCCAGAATATCCATTATAGAATACTGTTCAGCGCCGATTTTTTTTTTTTTGCACCAAATTTTGAATATCATTTATAGAATTTCCACCTATGTGTGTAACTTGATAGGGGGAGCTCACAAGGGAGAGGGAGAGGCATGGGCAGGGCATAGGCGTGGCAAACATTTACATGCGTAACTTACAGAAGAGTAAGTTATGCACATAAATGTCGCATTTAGGTGCTAATATTTATGTGAGCCATAGAGCTACATTTTGGTGTTGTAATGCAGGTCTGTGCTAGTATTCTGGAAGAACCTTTACACGTGTGAGTATTTTTATAGAACAGTCCCACTACCCGTGAAAATATGGAGCCTAAATTATGGTACCCTGCTAGAGAATTACCTCCTATATATCTGCCCCAATGTTCTGGGAATCGCACTTGTCTCACATCTGGAAAAGCAAGTCTCCTCTTTGTTTCAGGCATCTTTCTTCTCCTTAAGGAAAATTTGTTGTTCTACACTCCCAAGTCACTTATGGGTCCAATTAAAAAAGGTGCACTAGCATTTTTAGTGTATGCGTTAAACATATGTGCGCTAAACACTAGAGATGCCCATATATCCCTATGGATGACTCTAGTGTTTAGCACACGCAAAAAACGCTAGCGCACCTTTGTAGAAGGCCCCCTTGTAAAGTTATACATGGATTACAAAATTTATCCAAATAAGTTCTGCTGAATATCTGAATAGAGTATCTAAGTTGCCCATTCAGCAGCTTTTTCAACATCGGGCTCATAAATGAATATACATATACCTCAGATTCTATATATGGCGTCTAAAATTGCACATGCAAATGTGGCAGTGCTGTCAAATTGCGCACACAACTTAATTAGCTAACAAGCAAGTCGGTGCTGATAATTGGCCACTAACAAGCAATTATCAGCATTAATTGGCACTAATTAGAATTTATGCACACAACTTTCTAAGCATATTCTGTAATGTGATGTGCGTAAATTGTAATGCACAGATCTCAAAGATAGTATAGCCATGGACGGGTCGTGAGCGTTCCTAAAATTTATGCGCACTGTTATAAAATATGCCCGTTCTGCATATTCAGAATAAGCTGAGCTTCTAAATTTAAATATGTGCCCTATTTTCAGCCAAATTTAGGAGCCTAAGGTGACCTTTTACTAAGCTGCAGTATTGCATTCAGTACTGGTCGCTGTATCTCAAAAAAGATATAGCGGAATTAGAAAAGGTTCAAAGAAGAGTGACCAAAATGATAAAGGGTATGGAACTCCTCTCGTATGAGGAAATCCTAAAGAGGTTAGGGCTCTTCTGCTTGGAAAAGAGACGGATGAGAGAAGATAATAATTGAGGTGTACAAAATTCTGAGTGCTGTAGAATGAATAGAAGTAAATCGATTTTTTACTCATTCCAAAAGTACAAGGACTAGGGGGCACTCAAGGAAGTTACATGGAATTACTTTCAAAACAACTAGGAGGAAATATTTTTTTACTCAACGAATAGTTAAGCTCTGGAACCTCCCACAGCTTAGTAAAAGGACCCCTTAGTGCATCCATATTGCCGCATGCTAACTGATTAGCACAGTATTACTGCCCGAGCCCTTACCACCTACAAAACAGGTGTCAGTATGTCCCATTGGAATTCATTTTGTTAATGGCCTCAGGCTAATGCCAACTATAGTGCAAGGCCAGTTTACTGCTGCAGTTAAAATGGCCTTAGTGCATGTGAAAAACCTGTGGAAGGACCCCTTAAGCTCTTAAATTTGTGCCCTATTTTCAGCCAAAAGAGAAAAATGTCTCAAAAGTGGCACAAAGCAGCCAGTGGACCTTTTTCTCACAAAAAGGTTTGTCGTGATTTTCAAAACTCCGAACGAGGATGTTTTACTCTGCAGTTCATCTAAATCGTAAGGGGGCACATCGGAGGTGTGTTTTGGGTGGGACTTGGGCAAGCTTAAAATCTGGACCTTTTATAAGCAATACTAGAACTAAAAAAACATCCATGGCAAAAAAGAAGCACATGTTTATCTAGACCTGTTTCAGTCACAAAACAAAACTAAATCACAAAAAGGTGCCCTAACTGACCAGCCGGCCACTGGAGGGATTAAGGCATGATTCCCCCCTTAATCTCCTAGTGATCACTGACCTCCTCCCAGCTCCCCATCCTTAAAGATGTGACAGTGACGGGTAGTTGGAGGGGTTGGGGGTAGGGATCTAGGAGGGAAGGGAGGATTTTGAGCGGAGGGGGTAGGTAGGTTATGGGAGGATTCTCAAAAATAAAATTGAAAAATCTGAAGTATATTCTGTATTTGAATAGGCATTGCAAATTTTCTTGTGCATTCTCTGTTATGTATTTGGCACAATGTTATGTGTACTTGTTCCATTTTGTACTGAGGCAGTGTAGTTTTGAGTACGTTATGTTCAGCATTAACAATGTTCAATAAAGACTTCTAAAAAAAAAAAAAATGTGACAGTGACAGTAGATACTAGGCTCTATGACAGCTCCAGATATTATGGCCATTCCTAAGAAAGCTGCAGGCAAGTGGATGGAGAAGCCTTGTGGTCAGTGAACAATGGGATCCAGGTTAAATTCTCACTGTAACTCTTTAATTTCAGTACAAATATGTGAGGCTTCCTGGAACATAGAAATACCTCCTGTACCTAAATATATAAGTGGCCTGCGAGCCTGAGGGCTATTATAGTGGTGGACCTATAGGCACAGCTGATTTTCTCTGTTCCTGGAGAGCTCACAATACAATATGAAGGGGTTTAGGTAGGATTTGTACCTGGGTCCCTTTATGTGAAATCCACTGCACTGACCACTAGGCTGCCCCTCTGCACTGCTGGGAAGTCTGTGTGACCAGTTCACTAGGAATGCTGCCAGTCAGACCTCCCTGTGGTTTGTTTTTCTACTCTTTCCTGGGATATTTTATTTTTGAAAATGGTACTTACAGATGGACATTTTCAGCATGAAAACATCTAGCTCAAAGCCATAATCGAACCAGAAATGTAGACATTTTTCGGGTTCAGTTATGGCTGTGAGCTAGATGGTTTTTTAAGACATTTTCAGCAAAATGTCTCAATTCAGACATATTGAAACTTTTCAGCTGAAAATTCATGCTTAATTTAGAAGTTTAAAAGTTATACTTATAAATTTAGGTCTATTATTCAGTTGCCTAAAATAATGAGCCTAAACTATAAGTCTAGTGCTTTAAATTAGTGATAAGCTCCTAAGATTTTTTCCCTGCCCTAAATCTGTCCCTGTTACTACCCACCTTTTATTATCTGTAATTTTAAGAGTATAGTGAAATTTTGATTATATATTTAGGCACTGGGCTCTAGTAAATTTTCAAAGAGGCCAAATTAGGAGCATAACTCTTAAAGGGGCCCTTTAACAAAGCTGTGTTAAGTGCTAATACATACTTAACACAGCAAACAATAGCCTAACGCGGAATAAACTAGTGTTCCATATTAATTTTAGCATCTGCGCATGCTAAGGATACAATAATTATTTTTTTGCATTTTTTTCGGATGGGGCGTATCAGGAGCAGAGAAGGGGCATAGATAAGCTAATCAGTTAGCACATGCTTATTACCACTATGCTGTAGTATAACTAACCACCAGAAGATCTTATATGAGAAACTAACATTTGGTCACCTCAGCGGTGCGACTCATTGGTACAAATTTTTCAATGAGATTTGACAGCACCCACGTCCTCATCGGCTATTGTTACACTTTATCAAGAAATTATTATTTATAGTGAGTATAGGATATGTGAATCATTTAACTTTGGTCTGCCGATGAGGTGGGTGCTGTCAAATCTCACTGAAAAGTTTGTACCAATGAGTTGCACCGCTGAGGTGACCAAATGTTAGTTTCTCATATAAGATCTTCTGGTGGTTATTTATACTACAGCATAGTGGTAATAAGCATGTGCTAACTGATTAGCTTATCCATGCCCATTCTCTGCTCCTGCCCATTCTCTGCGCTCCTCCGGGGTTCTCCTCCAGGGCCAGTGACGTGAGAGCTGTGAGAGGAGGAGTGGATGCAGAGCTGACAGCCGATGGCTGCCTGCGGTGCCCCGCTTCCTTTTTGAAAGTATTTCTGCAGGTTTAATTTTTTTGTTTTTGTACCGGCCACTGCTGCTCGACAGGAGAAGCAGCAGTGGCCGGAAATGGCAGCTGAGCTGACGTCGGGGGAGGGGGGCGGTGGCGACCTCGGGGGGTGGAGGGTGAGTGGCTCTGACCTCGGGGGGAGGGGCGTGGTGGTGAGGGCGGCAAGGGTGGGGCCTGAGACAACGGAGGGGAAAGGGGTCCTGAGGCCAAAGGGCAGGGGGTCCAGAAACCTGAGAGGGGGAGGAGGAGGGGGAGGGGGTCCCTGATACCTGAGAGGAGGGGGGAGGGGGACCAGAGAGGGAGGGGAGGGGTCCTGCGACCACACAGAGGGAGGGGGGGAGGTATCTCTGGCACACACACACTCTCTCACACACTCTCTCTCTCTCTCTCTCTCTCACAGTCATTGTCTCTCTCACTCTCATACACTGTCTACCACACACTCTATGTCTCACACTGTATCACATTCACTCTCTATGTGTAACACAGTTACTCTCAAGCACTCTCTTGATCTTATACACTCCTCTCGCTCTCACAGAGAATCTGTGTATCGCACACATACTCTCTCACACTCTGTCTCACACAAACAGTCTCTCTCACACACACTGTATCTGTGTGAAACACACTCTCTCACACTCACTGTGGCTCACATACGCACTCGCACACACTCTCATTCTGACACACACAATCTCTCACTGACACACTCACACCCACACTCTCTCTCTCTGTCACACATTCACTCTCTCTCTCACACACACAGTCACTCTCACACACACTCTCTCAAACATACAGATTCCGAGGAAAACCTTGCTAGCGCCCATTTCATTTGTGTCAGAAACGGGCCTTTTTTACTAGTAGGCTCATAAATGACCAGGGGGCCTTTTCACTAAGCTGCATTAGGCGTAAAGATGATTCTGGTATACCATGCCAATGTAACTCATCCTAATCCACAAGCTAAAAACATTTTCTATTTTTTTGGGGGGGAGCATGTTGGAGGTATTTGTGCACTAATCAGTTAGTACAGCTACATTACTGCATGCTACCTGGTTAGCACTGGATTATCAAGCGAGCTCTTACCATCTGCAAAATGTGTGGTGGTGAGTGCTCACACAGTAGATTTTTTTATTGGCAGCATTAGTTCATGGCCATTAATACAAAAAAAATAGAAAATCAGCCACTTTACGGTACAAGGGCCATTTTTTGCCAGAGCTTAGTAAAAGACTCCCTAAAATACCACCATTTACATGCATTCTTAGTGCCTAAAATTAGGCATCTCCTTATAAAATTAATCATATATCACACACACGTTTAGATCAATAGATAGATATATACATACACACACACACACACTCTAAAATATATTCTCTCTCTCTCTCTTAGATATATATGAGAGAGAGAGAGAGAGAGAGAATATATTTATCCTTTGGTGTTTGTATGTCTCTGGTTTGCTATCACTAAGAAGGATTGTATGACACCTTTAAATAATAACTCTGGAGCAGAAGGCAGAAGTAGTTCTCAAAGCAATTGAATTGCAGTAGGAATCAAGCTTATGTCACAATGAAATCACTACAATATTCACACTCTCAGCAGGAGCTCCAGTACCATCAGGACTGAATCATACCACTTGTCTTTCGAAAGGGCAAATCATTCAGCTTAGGATCAAAGCCGGTGTGGAATCTCCCATGTCAGCCTTCTGAGCTTTCACTGACTCCTTGGCTAAAATGAAAGCTAGATTTAATTTTTTTTTTGTAAGTTTATATTTGGTTTGTAGCTATCCTATAAGTTGATGTACCCACACTCATTACCTTTTGATTCTTGGGGTTAATAGTTAGGACTTACAGTCTTGTAAAGCAACTTCCACATCAGAATTATTTGATAAGAATATCTTTTCCAGGCAGCCAACGTCTCCCATATAGGGCTAGATTCTATATATGGCAACTAAAATCTAGATGTGTCCAATTTATTCACCTAGTGGTATTCTATAAACTGTGTCTACTTTCAAATGCAGTTTATAGAATAGTGCATAGGCTGGGTGGACATGCCTAGATTTAGTGCAGCTATTTATGCTAGTAAAAAGCTGGTGTAAATGCCTTCACCTAAATCTAGGCATGCTCCCCCAAATTCTACAACCATGTGCATAGATTTGATTGATTGCCCAAACACACCTACACTCCTCTCATTGCCGCAACCCCTTTCTGGCTACATGCACTGGAATTTACACACTCCTCTTTTTAGAATATGCCTAAAATGTTGCACACATAAATTCCAATTATTGCCATTTAGTGTTGATAATTGGTTATTATTGGCCAATTATCAACACTAATAGGCTCGTTAACTAATCGAGTAGCATGCATAAATTGGCCACATGCATAATTTAACGCATGCTACTCGGCGCGCCATATACAGAATTCGGGGGGGAAAAGTCTAAAGTCACATTTGCAGGTTTAACTAAAGGAGCTAACAGGGGACCTGGGTCAAATCCACAAGGGATTTAGATATTCAACCATCTTTAGTTGGTAAAACTTCACTAATTTCCCGAAGCTCCCTTCAAAATTGACAAAACTGGCTTTCCAGTTTATGATCCAACATCACAACGATTAAGAAGGATGTTTCATTAGCACACATTGTATAAAAAGAGGAGAATCTGTTCTTTGAGGTTTGAAATTGCTCCAGTGCTCAATAATTCTCTGAACGGAGGTCTTGTTTTGCCTACATCAAATTTATTACAAGGACATTTAATGATGTATACAACATAAGTGGTTATGCAAGTGGTGGAAAAACTTTGAAGTATGTAACTTGTTATCTACTGGGTTAATGAATTCCTTAACCTCCACAGATATCTCATAAATTACACAATGTCCACATTTAAAATGACCTTTCAAAATAAACCCTCCATTGTCAGACTTCTATATGTTTTATTAATGGAAAGGTCTGAAGGACATAATTCTTTTAAATTCCTATTTCTGGTATAGGCTATATGCAGTTTTTCATTTGAAAACATTAATGTAATGATGCTAAATCCATGTGTTATGAAGAATTTTCCTGGTATTGAGGAATATCTCATAACAGAAGTCAACATAGATTATGTTTTCTTTTCTCCTTTCTCTTTAAATGCATACAAGTCTGACAGTGGAAGGCCTATAATAAAAGGACATTTTAGATGTGGACATTGTGTGATTTGTGAGAGGTCTGTAGATGATAAGGAATTCAGTAACCCAGTAGGTTTTTTACCACTTGTATAACCATTTATGTTACATACATCATTAATGCAATAAAGAAATAAAGAAATAAATATACTTGTAATCAATTTTATATAGGCAAAACATGACCTCTGTTGAAGAACAGAATGACTGAGCCCTGAAGCAGTTTCAAATCCATTGTCTTTAATACAATGGAACTCATTTTTGAAAGAGACAAATCCAAAAAGTGTCATGAAGCACCATTTGGATGGATTTCTTCTCAAAACGTCTAAATTGGTATTTTCAAAACCTGTTTTGCACGTCTTTCTATGCATTTTATCTGCAGTACATTCAGATCACAAGGAGGCATGTTGGAGGCATTTCAAAGGTGGGATTAGGGCATTTTACAGCCATAATGGAACAAAACCAAAACATCTAGAGCGAAAACTTCAATGTTTTTCTAATGAATAAGACACAAAAAGGTGTCCTAAATGACCAGATGATCACTGAGGGATTCAGGGATGACCCCCCCCCCTTACTCCCCCAGTGATCACTGCCACTTCTCCCACCCCCCAAAAAAATATGAATAAAAATATGTCTTACCAGCCGCTAAGACAGCCTCAGATGTTATAGCCAGGTCCGTTATAGCAGCATGCAGGTTCCTGGAGTAGTGCAGTGGTAAGTGCAGTGCACTGTAGACAGGAGGACCCAGGCCCATACCTCTTGCTACCTGTTATATGTGGTAGAAACTGTGAGCCCTCCAAAATTTACCAGAAACCCATTGTACCCACATATATGTGCCCCCTTCACCTATAAGGGCTTTTATAGTGGTGTACAGTTGGGGTAGTGTGTTTTGGGTGAGTTTTGGAGGGCTCATCAGACAAGATAAGGGAGCATTGGTGAGATGTGTACCTGGGAGCAGTTAATATGAAGTCCATAGCAGTGCCCCTTAGTGTGCCCCATTGTTCTCCTGGGATGTCTGGGGGACCAGTCTGCTAAAAATGCTGGCCCCTCCTATATCCCAATGGCTTCATTTTGTGCATTTTTAACTTGTGCATTTTTTTTTCCAAAAATGGCCTAAAAAGATAAATGCACAAAACACAAAACCTTGTTTTTAACGGTATTTTTGAAATAAAGACATTTTTCTTTTTTTTTAAATGGGTATATTTCCTATTCAGATTTAGTACATTTAGCGCAAAAAGTCCAAAGTCCAACTTAAATGGACTATCGAAAATGGCCCTCAATGTGTGTTAATGAAGCATCCATCTTAATTTTTGAGATGTTGGATTATAAACCATATTTCTGCAACACTAAGATGAGGAAACTGTGACCTGCATTTATGTCAGAGAGAGCAACACTGAATACATAAGCCTAAGACTATGCAGCCATTGGGTTTAAATGCAGCCATTGAGTGGCATTTTTATTAGAGAATCGAGGGAAGCATTTTATTTTTAAAATTGGTGGAAGGGATATTGATCATTGCATACTCCTTTAATAGTTTAAAGGATATATATTAATGAAAATGTTCTATAATATATATCCTTTAAGCTGATTCCAAAATAAATGAAATACAAAAAACTGTTGATTGACTCTAGTTTTCAAGATATGCTACTGGGTTACAATATGTGACCCTTGACTTGCAAATGTTGGAGAATAACCAGCTTATTTTCGAAGGAGATCGCCGGCTAGCTTCTGACACAAATCGGGAGATGGCAGGCGATTTCCTCAACCCAGCCAAATCGGTATAATCGAAAGCCGATTTTGGCCGGCGCCAACTGCTTTCCATCGCGGAGCCGGCCAAACTTCAAGGGGGCATGTCGGTAGGGTAGTCAAGACGGGACAGGAGCGGGACAGGGGCCTGCTCACGAGATGGCCAGCTTCGCCCGATAATGGAAAAAAGGTCCTGATGAGCATTTCCCCGGCTTCATTTGGTCCCTTTTTTTTCAGGACCAAGCTTCAAAAAGGTGCCCCAACTGACCAAATGACCACTGTAGGGAATCGGGGATGACCTCCCCTTACTCCCCCAGTGGTCACCAACCCCCTCCCACCCAAAAAAAAAAAATATATATATATATATATATATATATATATATATATATATATTTATTTATTTATTTTTTTTTTTTTTTTTTTTTTTTGCCAGCCTCTATGCCAGCCTGAAATGTCATTCCCAGCTCCCTGACAGCAGTATGCAGGTCCCTGGAGCAGTATTTAGTGGGTGCAGTGCACTTCAGGCAGGTGGACCCAGGCCCATCCCCCCTCACACCTGCTACACTTGTGGTGGTAAATGTTATGTCCTCCAAAAAACCCCAAAACCCACTGTACCCACATGTAGGTGCCCCCCCCCCATTCATCCCTAAGGGCTATGGTAGTGGTGTACAGTTGTGGGGAGTGGGTTTTGGAGGGATTTGGGAGGCTCAGCACCCAAGGTAAGGGAGCTATGTACCTGGGAGCTTTTTCTAAAGTCCACTGCAGTGCCCCCTAGGGTGCCTGGTTGGTGTCCTGGCATGTCAGGGGGACCAGTGTACTACAAATGCTGGCTCCTCCCATGACCAAATGCTTTGGATTTGGCCGGGTTTGAGATCGCCGGCATTAGTTTCCATTATCGGCGAAAACTGATGCCGGCCATCTCTGACATTTGGCCGGCCCGAACCATATTATCGAAACGAAAGATGGCCGGCCATCTTTTTTGATAATACGGTTCGGGACTGCTCTTTGCAGCGCCATCTATTTGGCCGGCGCCATTCGATTATGCCCCTCCACGTGAGTTATAAAGGGAAGGGATCCCTGTTTAAACTGGAAATGACTAAAATACATCTTTGTCTATATCTATGAATAAATCATACTTTTCAAGCAAAACAATGAATGATGCAATCTAAATGTGATATTGCATCATATGTGATATAAATTGCATTGTGTTATTGGTAGAAGACATGGATGATGCAACCATAACTCAGCTTATGTCACTCTGCTGAACAAATTGCCTTATATCACCTCCAGAGATCATATAGAGGCATATTTTCAAAGCACTTTGGGAGGCTAAGTTCCATAGGTTTCTATGGAACTTTGGGAGGCTAAGTGCTTTGAAAATAAGCCTCATAGTGTTATGCTGTCTTACTTGGCAGTGTTTGATTTTGCAGAAACATATTTCTATTTAGCCAAAGAGATGTCATGTATTTGTTTTAACAATGCAAATAACTTCTGCTATATTTGTGGTGGAATGACTTTTGCGTCACAAAATTGGAGTAACGCCACTGTGATTAAGAAGGTCTACCATATATTTTGGCTCAAAATTGAAGATCGGTACTACAAATCTTTACCAGCAGTACAACAGGATAAAAAAAAATCTATGGGGTTGATATTCAAAACAATTTCACCAGCAAGAAATGGGTTCTAGCCAGTTAAATCACTTGCAGAGGGCTAACCAGTCAATGGCATTGAAATTTCCAATTAGCGCCCAATATGAAACCAGCTATTTTTAGGACTTTCCGGGGGCGGAGTCAGCATGTGGCCAGGTGATATTCAGCTCTTAACCAGCCAAGGTAACCACATAAATAGGACTGCATAAGTGCCAGTCCTATCTTTATGCCATTCACTGTAGCTGATTTAGAATGAATATTGCCCTTAACCGGCTATGTTTTTGCCGGTTCTATACACCCAGAAATTCAATGCTGGAGTCCAGACGTAGCCCAACATTGAATTTCCAGGGATAATGCTGGTGGCAGTCAGCAAAATGCTGATCGTCGCCAGCTAAATATCAGGCCCTGTGCTTTTTGCAGTGCCAATGATTTGGAGAAAGCCAACACATCATATCAGCAATTGTTACCTCTGTGTGGTACCTCCAGTTGGAAAAATTTTGTTAAAAAAGAAAAAGCGGACTGTGCAGAATCCAAGCATTCCATCAGCTGATGGACCAGAATCATTCTCACCTGAGCCCAACAAGGAAGAAGATGAAACTTCTGGTTCTGAACCATCAATGTCACATGATCCATCAATGTCTCATGATCCAGATTTCCTCCCATCCTTCTTATTCGAACCACACCTCATAACACAAGGTGAACTGAATGACTTTGTCAGGGATTTGGAACCATCCTAGAGTAAGGCAGAGTTGTTGGGTTCTAGACCACAGTAGTGGAATCTCCTGGTAGGTGATATTAGAGTTTCTATGTTGCATGGAAGGTGATCTTGTAGCCTACAACAACATCGATGATCTGATGGCAGCCCTCAATATGGTTCATGATCCAGATGAGTGGAGACTGTTCATTGATTCATTGAAGATGAGTCTTAAAGCTGTTTTGCTTCTTAATGGCAGTTGGTCATGCGCTTCATATGAAGGAAATCTATGAAAACATGAAACAACTTTTGAGGTGCATAAACTTTGACCAGCATCAGTGGCAGCACTGTGGCGACTTGAAGGTAGTTGCTTTCTTGCTTGCTCTGCTGTTTTTACTATGAATGAGATAGTTGTGTAAGAGATTCCCACTACACTGAGAGACTGGCCACCCAGACAATCACTGGAGCCTGGGAGGAAACGTATTCAGCATCCACTGCTTGTTGAATCAAAGAAGATTTTGCTACCACCCTTACACTTCAAGCTGGGTCTAATGAAGAACTTTGCCTAGGCAATGGACAATACACAAGCAGATTTCAAGTACCTCCATGGAAAATTTCCAAGGTTAAATGAAGCTTAGAGAAAGGAAGATGTCTTTGTGGGTTCTCAGATTCATCAGCTTTTTAAAGATGATGCATTTGATCATGCACTGCTTGGCAAGGAAAAGACAGCATGAAAACCCTTTCACTTTAGTGACAACAACTTTTCTTGGAAATAACAAGGCAGACAGCTGCAAGCAGTTGGTAGAATCTCCTCAAAGCATTTAAAAGCCTTGGCTGCAAGATTTCACTAAAAGGTACATTTTTTGCAGTCTCTTCTAGCTAGCATCTTTAGCACGCACTAAAAATAAGCACGCGCTAAACACTATTGGCAACTCTAGTGTTTAGCTTGCGCCTATTTTTAGCGCATGCTAAAAACGTTAGCGCGCTTTAGTATAGACCCCCTTATAGTCTTAATTTATAGTCAGTTATTCTAATTAGGATAACAAGAGAGTCTTCATTACAGGGTTTTATTAATATTTCATTACTTTCTGAGAAGCAAACACTAAATAGATCACATAACATACCTTACAATCTAAAGGCTATTTTATATTAGTATAACTCAAAAAATGTCCCAAATTACAAAAAGAAAGTGAAAATAACTTCTAATAGGAAGGAAAAGCCTCAAAGAGCTCCAAGCAATTTCAGTTTATAGAGCTATACTGAATCATAGAGTGATCAACTCTTCATCATCGACAAAAACCTCCCCTCGATCATACTAACCATGTTCATAATTCAAAAATTATAACTCAAATATAGTGCACAGACATATATTTGCACTATATTTGAATTATGATTTTTGAATTATTAACATTGTTAGTAGGGGAGGTTTTTGCCGATGAAGAGTTGATCACTCTATGATTCAAAAACCATTTGCATATATGCATCTCATACATATTCATTATGATTATTTAAAAAAAAAAAAAAAGACAAAAACAAACTGAATAGGAAGCCAGTGTATCAAAACATTGAAAACAGATAGATAGATAGGATAATTTTTAAACTGAAAATTAGCCAACAATGGGAAATTTCTCTCGTGATGCTCCTCTCACATTCATGGATCATGGATTTGATCTACTACCTTTCTGTAGGTACAACCAAAGCAGTATACATATATATTTTTTTTAATTTTTTATTTATAACCATTTAAATTTTCACAAGCGATAAAACAACTTGCTGGAAATACAGAGAAAGTAATATACATATATTATATGCAGATAATTTTTCTGCACTCCCTAATCCTCCTACTCTCAGTGATCACTGTTGCTTCTAGTCCAAGATGGAAATGTTGCAGTTCTGAATTAGAGAATGACACGGGGACAAACTTTGTCCCTGTCCCCATCCCATCCCCGCAAGCTCTGACCCCCATCTGCACAAGCCTCAAACAGTTATGTAGTACAACACCAGAAATATAGAAAGAGATGCATTTATTCCTGTACTGTGCAAAATATAAAGATGGCATATGCCAGGGATGGTGTTAGGGGAGAGTGACTAGGGCAAGTGCCCTCGGTCCCTGACCAGAGAGAGCTCTAAGCCTGATAGTGGGCTTTGGGGTCCCCTCCCAAATTTCTGCCCTAGGCCCCAGCCATGTCTGATGTACTCTAATCGCAAAATAGAAAATAAAATTATTTTGCCTACCTTTTGTTGTCTGGTCATTGTATTTTTTTTTATCTTTATTGATTTTTTATATTATACACATATCAGAGATAATATAGCAATTGTAATGTTTAAATCAAAACATAAGAAATGTTTACAAACATAAGTTTGAAATATATCTAATTCAATCGACCTATAAAACTAATTTCCAGAAATAAAGATCCAAGAAAATGAAATATTTATAGTTGAAAAAAGTTATTATAAGGGAATCGCACACAACCTACTCGCTTTTCCCAATATATCTTATTCCTCCAGTTGTTTAGGGTCAAAAAATTGGAAATTCTTAGCTTGAAATGAAATACAACATAAACAAGGAAATTTAAGTACGAAAATGGCCCCTAGGGCCACAGTCCTTTGACAGAGCGCCAAAAAGGCTTTACGCCTTTTCTGCGTTTCTCTAGCTAAATCAGGATATATTCTAATTTTTGAGCCTAAAAACATAGAGTCCAAATTTCTGCCCTGGAAATGGTTAGGGATGCTGTTCTGAGACTTTTCTCATTGTATTTTTAAAACTATGTCCATATCGAGTTCTGGTTTCTGCTTCCCTTTGCCTTCTCTTAACTCACTCACCAGGTTCTCCTGTCCATTTGACATCTCTTTTCTCTCCATGTCCACCATCCATCTTCCATTGTTGTGTCCCTATTGTCTCCCATATTCAGCATCTCCCTTCTGTGTCCCTATCCTGTCCGGTATCTCTCCTGTTCTCCTATCCCTGCATCCATTAGCACCTCTCCCTATCCTCTCCCCTTGTGTCGAATAACATCTTCCTTCTGTGTCTGGCATTGCCCCTCTGTGTCCATATACCATCCACACATTGCATCTCTTCTTTGTGTCCCTGTCCCTCTGCCCCCCCCCCCACCCCATGCACATAATTTATCCTCTGTTTCTGTTACCTCCCTGTGTTCAGCTTCTCCCTTCTCTTCCTCTTCCACACCAATGTGTCTCACTCCTTTCCTTTCCTCTCCAACCCAACCTAGCTTCTCTCCCTCTCTTCCCTGGGCCTTACCCATTCCAGTATCTGGCTCACCTGCCTGACCTCTTTCCCTTTCTCTTTCCTGCTGTGGATTCAGTATTTGACTTCCTCTCCCTTCATCCCATAGGTCCTTTCCCTCTAGCCCCTCCTCCTCCCAAGGGTCCAACCAGCACCTCTCTCCTTTCCCTCCAGCACCCCTCCTCCTCATATGGAACCAGCCACCCCTCCTCCTCCCATGGGTCCCGCCAGCAGCTCTCTCCTTTCTTTCCAGCCCCCTTCCTCCTATGGGTCCAGCTAGCACCTCTCTCCTTTCCCTCAAGCACCCCCTTCTCCTCCCATGGGTCAATCCAGCACCTCTCTCTTTTCCCTCCAGCAACCCCTCTTCCTCCCATGGGTCCAGCCAGCACTTTCTCTCCAACACCCCCTCCTCCTCCAATGGGTCCAGCTAGCACCTCTCTCCTTCCCTCCAGCCCCCCTTCCTATGGGTCTAGCCCTCCTCTTCCCATGGGTCCAGCCCCCTTCTCTTCTTCCCCCCATGGGCCCAGCCAGCACTGTTCTCCCTTCCCATCCTTCACACAGTCCAGCTCCATGACCTTCTGTCGGCCAAGTCCCACCCTCTCCACTGCAGCTTCCTGATTTGATGCTAAATAGGAAGTTGCAGTAGAGAGGCAGGACTTGGCAGGAGGCAGGCCTCTGAGCCGGCCTGTGTGAATCGCTGCAGGAAAGTGTAAGTGATACTAAAACCTCCTTGAGTGATACCCGTGGCGAGGAGAGGATTTTTACCATGGAAGCAAGGCTTTTTACTGCTCCTTTGGAGTGGTAAAAAGTCTTGTTCCCTCATCCACGATAGTTTTTTGTTTTTGTTTTTTTTAGTGTTACTGCAGATTTACTGCAATATATCCACATTAACTGTGTCATTCTCTAGTCTGAATGTCCCCACCCCTTCCCCCACATCAGAAACACAAGCAGTCAGCATCACTGTATCCTGCACCTAGGTCTAGTTTCACTGTGATCAGTGTTGCCAACAGCCTGGACTAGAAATGCTGCATGATCCCTTCCCCCTCCCCTTTGACCTTAAACACTGCTGATAGCCTGGCCCAGAAATGTGAGATCCTGCCTCCTCCCCTGTGGCCTTGGTCATTGCCTTCATTGGCTGCAGAGAAGGAGGAAATGATTTGAGGAACCCATCCTCATAGCCCTCCTACTCTCTCTGCCAACTGTGATCATTGGATGGAGAAGGTGAGCTTTAAAGGGGCTGTCTGGTGGTGAAGACAGAGATGCTGAAAGGAAAGAGGATATGCATAGGATAGTTGGGGGTCTGAGAGAAATGGGGTAAGCCTTGGGTGAATGAGAGAGAAGATGTAAGTCTGATCTCACTGCAGGAGAGGAACCCTAAGATCGGCAAGTGCCCCCTTCCCAATTGAGATTAGGTGGGGATTTGTGTGTTTGTGTGCGTGTATGTGTGTAAGGGTGTGTTAGAGACTGGAGAGAGAAAATGGATGGGTCTGTAAAGGGATGATAGAAGGTGGAAATAGAGGAGCTGAAGAAAAGATGAAAAGAAAACATTACTATTTAAAAAGTTCCATGCTGCCTCTTAGTTGCTTTCTCCAATGTGATTACTTCAGCCTTCTCTCTCTGGCAGCTGGAGATACACATAAGAGCTCCAACTCCTGCTGCCAGCCCAAAGTATTGCAGTAATAGGTGTGGGATTTCATACCTGCAGTGGATTAGGCACTTGTGCATCTCTGGCTGCCAAGAAGGAACAGTGCCAAAGTGCTTCCTGCATTGATGAAACCTGGTAGGAGGTGGTATGTCACACAATTCTGGCCATAAGGCTGTAATTACTAAGCAATTTGTATATTATACAGTGATGAGAATTATAATAGGGTTCAACCAGTGGTGTAGGTTCAAATGAGGGACTTCCAAGCAAAAATTTGCTGAGGGCCTCTCATGGCATGGGGCGTGGGGGGATACTCTTGCCCACCTTTAAGTTTCAGGAGACAGAGTACTAGAAACATTATTATAAATGTTGCCATATCACCTCTTGCCAGCTATCTGTAAACCACTTAGATATATAAATTACGTGCACAATATGAAATGAATAAACCTATAGTTGAATATTTATGCTGTTTTGATATTTGCCCTCTTGAGGAGGCAAACAAATATTCACCCAATTTATATTTCTGCACAATGATATACTCGTCTACATTTTTAAAGCTAAAAATGATGAATTTTGTGTTGATATCACACTGATGGTGCCTACTTTAGGTACCAATTATGTGAAATTCAGAATTTTGCAATCTCTTGCAGAAATATAACTGAAAGGAGCAGAGAAGTGAAGAGCTCCTTCTAGACTCAATGGGAAGATAAACAGAACAGAAGAAAATCATAGGAGTGCTTTAAGTCTAAAGACATCAAAACTTTATAATTCTGAGCCTGAATTATTTCATCCTCTGTTGATTTGCCCTTTTGGACTGTTTGTGGGGAAATATTGAAAATGACAGCAGATAAAAACCATATGGCTTATCAAGTCTCTCCATCCCTACCATCTGTTAAGCTCTACAATCCCTTCTTCTTCCTTAAAAATCTGCTGGGTGAACTTCTACAGTCTGTGTCCTGTATAAGGCAAGATGGATCAGGCTGGGCTGGGCTGGGGTGGATTTTGATGGCAATTCTAGTAGTTGGGTTATAAGGAAATTGCCAGGTGGACTTCTATGGAGTATGTCCCAAAAATAGCAAAGAGAGATCAGGATCAAGTATACGTATTTTATACCACATTCATTGCTGATTTAATCATGAATTGGTAATGAGTGTGATTTGTTGAGCAGACTGAATGGACTGTTCAGGTCTTTATCTGCGGCCATATACTATGTATGTTACTATGATCTTCTGTGCTTGTTCAATGCTTTCTTGAACTCTGTCCTCATCTTCATCACCTCCACTTGGAGGCTGTTACATGTATCCACCACCCTTTTCCATAAAGACATACCGGCAGGGGCAATCAGCATTTTTCTTTTTGAAATGCTGACCATTAGCAGCTAAATTGCCCCTGGATATTCAGTGCCGGGCCATATGCAGGCACCAGCACTGAATTCCCGGGGCTAACTGGAAAGCCAGTGGCTGCTGAAGCTTATGCAGGTCCCTGTAGATATTCAGCCAGGGCCCACATAAGACAGTTATGTGGGCATTGACTGAATATCAGTTTGTCTGTCTGTTTATTTATTTATTAATACTTGCTATACTGCCTTTGCCAAAGAGCAGTTCAAAGCACTGTACAATACTCATAAAACAGTAGTCAAAGTAAAGAAAGGAACTACAATGGTGGTTAGGAAAGAACAAAAGGAACTTCACACACATATAACAACATTAACTGGCATTACAACGACAGAAGGGAGGGAAGAGAGAATAAGGAGGTAACAAGAGAGAGAGAGGGCTGCTCCAAACTGTGAAAACTGACAATACCTAGAATGATGATTATGGAAAGGCCTGTTGGAAGAGCCATGTTTAAACCAAAGTCATGAATTTTTTTAGGGATAGTTCACAGCAGTTGGGCCTTGCATAATTTTTAAAATGTTCCTCAGCCCCTGTAATCCCCCTCCTATCCCTCCCCCCCCCCCACCCCGGAACATCCTCCCTTCTGATCTCCTCTCCTCTGAAAAAGTCCCCCTTTCGAGCCCTCCCCATGATCAAACAATACCCCCAACACCACCAACCTCCACTATCATAATAGGCTCCCCCAGGCCTACCCAACATCCCTAGTGGTCTAGTGAGGACATTGGGAGCAGAAGCAAACCCCACTTGCTCCTGCCCCTAGTGACTGGCTCATCAAAACAGCTGCCAAACCCTCTTCCAGCAGCCTTGTAATACTCACTAGTACCACGAGGCTGCTGCTAGAGGTTGTGCCACCATTTTGATGAGACAACCACTAGAGACTGGAATGAGTGGGGTTTGTTCTGCCCCCAACACCCCCACTGGACCACCAGGAATGTTAGGTAGGCCCAGAGGTCATATTGTGATGGCAGAGGGGGTTAACTAGGGGGTGTTTCTTGACCAGAGGGAGGGGGATCAGAAGAGGGAGCTGTTCCGGGGGGGGGGGGGGGGTAGGAGGAGGATTGCAAGGGCTGGAACATTTTAAAAGTTATGCAGGCGCCAGCAAATATTCAGTGCTGGCACTCGCATAGCTAAGTGACTGAATTCAGGGCTGCTCCAAAGCAGTCCTAATAGTCACCTGCTTAGGTGTGCGAGTGTCAGCCCTGAATATTGCCAACACCCATATAACTGCCAGCTCCTCCCCAATCCTACACCTGGCCTGTACAACCCTTAACCTGCCTACTTTTCTAATGATTGGTCAGAGCCAATATTCAGTGGCACTGCCCAGTTGAATGCTACTAAAATTGCTTTGAATATTGGGTGGATAGTTCCTTTAGATCATTCTCAAGTCTATCCCCTATGCCTTCCGATTCCAGAGCTTCCTTTCTACTAAAAGGGGCCTACCTCTTGTTCCTTTACACCAATTAGGTAATTAAATGTTGCATCATATTCCCCTTGCTCACCTTGCCCTATAGACTTACTGCATCCTATTTCTATTATTTTTGAATGTGGTCTATTAGACCAGTTTTCTAAATGAGATCTCATCAGAAATTTATATAAATGAAGTATTACCTCATTTTCCTGCTGCTCATTCCTCTCCCTATGCACCCAAGCATTCATCTGACTTTTGCCATCACCTCTTCTACCTTTTCCCACCCTAAGGTCATCAGATATGATCACCATCAGGTCCCATTCAAAATGAAATACCTATATTAACATTTACTATCTTTACATGAAGGGTTTGAGCAGCCCTCCCTTGCTTTCACCCATGGGCAAAATTTGGGTGAATT
Organism: Microcaecilia unicolor; assembly: GCF_901765095.1. Classification (NCBI taxonomy): domain Eukaryota; kingdom Metazoa; phylum Chordata; class Amphibia; order Gymnophiona; family Siphonopidae; genus Microcaecilia; species Microcaecilia unicolor. The sequence goes on from NC_044039.1 coordinate 107,927,224, forward strand.
ATTGAACAAGCAAAAACATCAATGGGGGAATGATAGCCAAGGAGATCACAGACAATGCACTCATTATGTTTATTATAAACATACCATGGTCACCAATAAAGTTTGGATTACTCATATAAATAGGTATTTCATGTTGAAAAGTTCCACTGATTGTGATTCTAAGCAAGTAGTTTATGCAATTCAATGCTCGTGCCAATTATGGTATATAGGAAAAACAATGCACAAGATTAAATATAGAATAGTATAGCATTCACACAATTGGTAGAGCACTGGATGACAGCAGACACCAGATAGAAGATCTCCACTTTGTGGTTTTGTTTCAGGTGGCATCACATAAAGGAGGTGATATTCAGAAGAGATTATTTTTTTTAAAGAACAAAAACTTATTTATCTGTGGAACACGGTCATACCTAATGGTCTTAATAAAGAAGTTGACTGAAGTTTATTGATTTCAAGTTAAGTAGTAACTCCGCACCTTTTGAATGGAATAGTTTAATTTCACAGTAAGTTTTACTCAGCACATTCATCTGTCCAAAACTCTGCTGCGTGTCCTATATTCCACCAGAGTCGCTATTTTTTTTTTTTTTTTGTTACATTTGTACCCCGCACTTTTTCCCACTCATGGCAGGCTCAATGCAGCAGGCAATGGAGAGTTAAGTGACTTGCCCAGAGTCACAAGGAGCTGCCTGGGCTGGGAATTGAACTCAGTTCCTCAGGACCAAAGTCCACCACCCTAACCACTAGGCCACTCCTCCTCTCCTATACGCACGTTAGCCCTCTCCTCACGTCGCTTCACTGGCTCCCTATCCGCTTCCGCATACGGTTCAAACTTCTCCTTTTGACCTACAAGTGCATCCACTCCACAGCTCCTCAGTACCTTTCCGCTCTCATCTCTCCCTACACTCCTCCCCGTGAACTCCGTTCGCTGGGTAAATGTCTCCTGTCGTCCCCCTTCTCCCCCACTGCTAACTCCCGGCTCTGTTCCTTCTATCTCGCTGATCCCTATGCCTGGAATAGACTCCCTGAGCCAGTATGTCAGGCTCAGTCTCTGGCTGTCTTCAAGTCTAGGCTTAAAGCCCACCTCTTTGCTACTGCTTTCGACTCCTAACCATGACTCTCTTACTCAACACCCTCACTTATCACCCCTACCACTGCAATTTCCCCACCCCTAGCTGTTCGTCTGTCCAATTTAGATTGTAAGCTCTGTTGAGCAGGGACTGTCTTTTCATGTTAATTTGTACAGCGCTGCGTAAGTCTAGTAGTGCTATAGAAATGTTTAATAGTAGTAGTAGTTGTCCATGTAGCAGAACGCCTTGCTGAGAAAAGCCAGAGAGCCTCCTTCGGAGTAAGCAGCCACTAAGAAAGTTTGAGCATAGTGTTATTAGGTAGGTTTTTGTTTTAGTAATATGTTAAGTGGATAGCATGCTAATATTTATCTCCTTGTAGTTTAGTCTCCTGAAGAAGCATAATGTGAAACATGGTCTATGTTGGGACTGAGCACAAAGTGGAGCAATGACACTTGATTAGTATCCAGACGTAGTGAAGTAATAGGATACATAATGGCATTTTACAACTGACTTGATTAGGGAATTTGATGCAGAGAGAACAGGAAAGTATCTAGCATGTAAGAATTATGAGTACCAGGGATATCTGGTGACAAAGAAACAACTAAGTGGTTTAGTCTTCACCTCTGTTTGGGTCATATTTTCAACAGTTGCACACTGGTGAGCATGACTGGAAAAACCCTCTCGGGAACACAGAGAGAAAGAAGTCATCAGAAGTAGTAAGTACTCATTTTGAAGATAAGTACTACAGAATTATTTATAATATGTTTGGATGAATATAGGACTTCTGGTGCAATGATTTTCATCAGGTTACCATGACATCCCTGAGAGGAGTTATGAGGATGTACTGAGCACCACATATCACATTTAAATAATTAGAAAGAAATTTAAATTTATAAAAATCTTTTCACAGAGGAGGAATATATTAGTATTTGGAATGCAGTATTTTTCAAAAAAAGTTAATTTATAGTAAATAAAAGTAATCGATGATTCAACTGTCAATTAGTATATTAAAATAATTGATTGTTGACTAGAAAATAGGTTTTATAGCCTAGGATTTAGTTAACAATGAATATTCATGAGAGATTTGCATGCAGTGAAGGCAGTGCATGCAAATATCTCTCATGAATATTCACTGTGGATATCCTGACAATCTGACTGGCTGGGGAGCCCCCAGGACATGTTTAGGAACCACTGGATTATTCCCTTTAAAAGACAGCTGGCCCGATTGTTGTTGTGGCTGGGAACACATATAATGTTCAAGGCTACTGCAACAATTACCACTGGATTCAATAATATAGGGACCTAAGTTTACACCTGAGGCATGGAGAGTGAAGAGAGGGAAAACATATTAATTGTGTTTACTTAGAACTATATTCTCTTGAACACCCCAGGCTGGGTTACCATGGCCTCACATTCTGTCTTACAACTAGCCCATCCTCTGCAAGGACTGGTATTCCCTTTCTCATCACCAATCACAATATCAAAATTATAATTCATTCTGCTGTAGGGTAGCCTACCAGAAGGCTTCTACTTTTCCATCTAGATTAACTCTGGAGGGGTTATCTTGAACCTCAGCAGGACCAAGAAACGGTATATATCTTAATACTTTAACAGAACATTTTAACTTTCTTCAGTTCTCTGTAGGACTGGTCCATTTATGTCTGTGCTACTTGAGCCCTCTGCTGGACAAAGTGCTGCAGATCCAATCACAGTACAAAACAAATCTACATCCTTGCATTCTTGATGTACTTCAATAAAATTCAGTTATTGGATGGTAGCAGAACTCGTGAAGTGAAACAGACTCATATAACTGAAATGCGCTTTCAATCTTTACAGTAACAGGTAGAAACCAAAGTAATCAACACAGCATTAAGCCATTAATAGGAAAGTCAGTTCAGAATGAGGGGAAAAGATCTGACCACCTAACAAGATAGCGTGGATTATAGCTCCATCGGCCAGTAGAAACTTTTCAGGGGGGCGTGGCAAAGATGGCGCCGACACGCCGAGAGAAGCAGGACTGATCGAACACTCTCTGCATATTTTTGGGATATGCCACATTCAAAAAGAAAGGGGATTATCAGAGCATTACCCTCTCCGGCTCGTGCATCTTCCCCAAAGCAGCTAACGTTGGACAGCTTTGCGGGTCAGCGCCCACCGACAGAGATCGGAGTTGAGCTTCCTTTTGATGTCGGGGAAGGGAACCCGGTGTCTTTGGAACTTGAGGTTACACTCTCTCCTCCGGCGCCTGGGAATCCACCATGCCCTGCCGTAACACGAGAGGAGAATGCGGGAGTACAGGACACGGAAGTCGCGAACTCTGAGGCCTGCGGAGGGGGCTCTCCCTCGGAACAGTTACTGGCAGTAAAGGAGAACTTGGGAAAGGAATTGAACCCCCCCCCCCCCCCATGGTGGTTACACTCGATACTCTTTGGCAGGCTATGGAAAACATGAAAATCCTGATTACAAAATCAACTCAAGAAACGATGGATTTGGTTTCCACGGTAGACCAGCTCTCTAAATCGATGGACAATTTGAAGCAAGATTTTAAGGAACAGGTACAAAGTTCTCAAAATGATATTGTTACAATTAAAGAAAATGTTTCAGCGGTTATCAAAGATAATTCAAGTATCCATCAAAAAATTGAACAAATAGAAAATTACAATAGACGTTTGAATATGAGGATCCTGAATTTTCCAAAACCGATAGGAATCCTCCCCTTGGAGTTATTTAAAAAATACCTTCTTGAAATTTTGAAGATTTCTCCTCAAAATATTCCTCCAATAAATAAGATATTTTTCCTGCCGACAAAAAAGAATCAAAAGGGGATTCCTAAAGTTTTAGAACAAGAGAAACTTGAGGACTTGAAAGATATTTCTTTAATTCTGGAGGACTCTTGATTTCATTTGTCTTTGAGCAAGACTTTAATGCAATATTAAAACTATACTTTAAAAATATGCACTAAAAGTTTTGTGGTCAAAAATTATGAATTTTTCCTGATATCACCAGAGTTACACAAGAAAGAAGAAAGAAATTTCTAGAATTAAGAGAAGAGACGCGGTCTTTGGGTGCAACATTTTTTACCCATGCAAATGTATAGTAAAATATGTGGGAATTAAGTATATCTTTTTTGTATCAGACCAATTGAAAGCTTTCATAGACCTGAAAAGGGTAACTGAGTTATAATATCTGTCAATATTGTGGTCTAAGGAAGGTACAAAAGTGAATGTTTCTGTTTACCTATTATGTCTCTGTGAAGACTATATTTTGAGTTAAATATATTTGATTTCTTTTGTAACCTGAGTTTCATGTAACAAGATTTATGCTTGTGTAAAATTATAAAAGAATAAATAAAGAAAAAAAGAAAAAGAAAAAAAAAGAACATTTTCAGCCTGATATTCGTGGAGGGGCATTTTCGAAAGGGACGTCTAAGTTTTGATTTGGATGTCCTCGCAAAACGTCCAGATCCAGGGGTGGGGAAACCTGTATTTTCGAAACAGTGGAGTTCCTAGGGGGGCTGGCACCCAGGGAGGATCGCTGATGCGCCCCGCCCCCCGGGTGCAGCGCCCCCCCCCCCCCGATGCAGTGCGGACCCCCCCTCCGGCGAAAGGACACCCCCACGAAGGAAACCCCCCTGCCGGGTGCACGCCGCCGGGGGGGGGGGGGTGCCACGTGCGCCTGTCCTCTGTTCTTCGATGCTTCTTCTCTGCCCCGGAACAGGAAGTAACCTGTTCTGGGGCAGAGAAGAAGCATGGAACAACGGAGGACAGGCGCGCGCGGCACCCCCCCGGCAGCGTGCACCCGGGGCAGACCGCACCCACCGCCCCCCCTAGGAACGCCACTGTTTCGAAACAAGATGGACATCATTCTTTCATTTCGAAAATATCGTCAGGGACGTCCAAATCCTTAGACATGGAAGTATCTGATTTTCGGCGATAATCGAAACCAAGGACGTCCATCTCAGAAATGACCAAATGCAAGCCATTTGGTCATGGGAGGAGCCAGCCTTTCTAGTGCACTGGTACCCCTGACATGCCAGGACAACAACCGGGAACCCTAGGGGGTGTGTCACACAGAATGCATATGGCGCTTGTGATGCTCCTGTTATGGAGATAATACTGGCAGTCACTACCGAATCTGGATATTTGGCACCAGTCACTATCCAGATACAGGTGCTGAATATCTGCAGCCCCATATTCAAATGCATTTCTCTGGATGGCATCACCTGCTACCTGAATAAGTACTGCTGACCATGGCTGGTCACTGATTTACAGCTGCTAAAAATCAGTGCAGACTGCCTCAGCTCTATCCAGATAGCATCAGAGCTGCTTGTTAGTGGAATGAGGGCAGTCCAGTGGTGTGCTGGAACTGGCTCACACCAAGCCATTAAGTTTTTAAGAATTTTGGGAGCAGGCTGTTAAAGTAGGCCCCGTGGCTACTTTAACAACCGGCTCCCAAAATATGGGCTCAGGCCTCCCCCTTTTACTTTGCTAGCGAGGAAGCCGCTAGCCTAATAAATAGACTGCCGCTGCTTGTTTCCAGCTCTGAGCAGCATGCTGGTCTTCCTGCCAGCAAAGGTATGTCTAGTGCGCCCACACCGGGGGAGGGGGGAAAGAGAGAAAAGAATATACTCCCCCTCCCCAGTCCACCCCGGGGCCCCTCCAAATTTCAGGGCTGGCTACGTCCAGAGAGAGAGCCAGTTGTTACCAATTTACCAGCATATCACTTGGCAGTCCTAGAGCTACCCAGTTAGTGGAGATATTAAGTCCACTAACCATATAACTATTCAATAAAGTTTGGACAGCAAAAAGGCCATCTTAACTTTATCTATTTATTAGGATTTATTTACCCCCTTTTTGAAGGCATTCACTCACTGAATATTGCTACTATCTGGATAGAAGTAGCACTGAATATTCAGATTTATTTCAAACATAGTGGCCAGTATTTCAAAAAATACTGACCACCCTGGCTGAATTTACCCTACAGTTTACACTGCTATCTAGTGTGTATTACCGGCTTAGTTCTATTTATGTTGTCACTTCTACAATATTGGAACATTGTTTGCATCTCTTATGTACACCAGAGATGCCAAGTTACCCAGTTCCAGGCTGGAGACCTTTTGCACTGCAGCAATGAAGTTACCCACTGATTCAGAACATGGTAGTGTCTCCAGAGGAAGCTTGGAGTGAAACGGTTCTGTCGGGACCTTCACTGTTTTTCTGTTGGTCCTGTTTATGTTGAGTGACCTACCAGAACAAGACATTTTCTTTATGAGATAAGTGATTCAGCCTAGATGACACTGTTCCATGGGAGTATTGTTACAATTTACTTAAATTGTATTATTGAAAGAATTTCGCATGAATTTTGTTTTGCTTATACTTTTTGGGAATTTTGAAGAGGAGGTTTTTTGACCGATGATTATTATTTTTCAATTGTGTGCATATTGCATCGCTAAAAATTGCGAATTTTGCCACAATTTTTTAATGAGGTCTTTTTCCTCCCTCTTGTATGTATGAACCAATATATGAAGACAAGTTGAAAAAGTTAATGTGATTCACTGTTTGGTTGGGATTATCCTGAATGGTCTAAATGAATCTGATCTAGTTGAGAGTTTGTGAGTTTTTGACCAGGCCTAATTTTGAACTTAAATCCCAAAGCAGTGTGGGATTTGTACTACTTGATCCTGCCCATTGAAATCAGTGCTGCAAGTCCTATAATGCACCAACGTGGGTGGTCAGAAATCCAGGACCGTCTCAAAATCTCCAGCCGAACTGGGTAACTTGGCATCTCTGTACAGATATCAAAGAACACCGTGTCTTCAACAGTATAGAAAAGCTAGCCTCAATTCACAAATTGAAGCCCTCTCTCTGTTGGCTTCTTTACAAGACTATTAGAAGGGCATTTCTTTAAGTCACCTCCACAAGTGACACTCTCAATGATATTAACACTAATACTATTCTACACTGACCCTTCTGTTGCTTGTTCTCCAGAATTAGAGAAAATATCATGAATAATAGAACCCAGAAAATTGTAGGGATATCTTCACCTACTACAACCGCCCAAGTGCAGCACCAGTGAAGAAGGACTGGCAGATGAAACAAGGGGAGAGAGAAGTCTGTAGACAGTGGTGTGCTGGAGCCGGCTCGCACAGGCTCGCAAGAGACGGTTGTTAAATTTTCTTCCGGCTTGCGAGCCGGTTGTTGAAAATAGCAAGCCAGCTCTGGCTCTCCGCCCTCCCTTCTCCCTCCCTCCGGATCCGCCTCACCGCCCGCTTGTTTTTTAAATTCTTTGCTTCCAGCGCCGAGTCGCCAACTGTCCTGAGTCCTCCCTTGCCGATTTGCTTTTTTAAAATGGCCGCCGAGACTTCCAGAGGCACCTCACGAGACTACGGCTGAAGTCTCGGCGGCCATTTTGAAGTGCGAATCGGCAAGGGAGGACTCAGGACAGTCGGCGACTCGGCGCTGGAAGCGAAGAATTTTAAAAACAAGCGGGCGGTGAGGGACTGGATCGGGAGGGAGGGAGGAGAAGAAGAATTCACAAAACAACTCGGGAGGGGGTGGCAGGGGGGAAAAGAGAGTCGCTGCTGGGCATGGGTGGATGGAGGGGGTCGCTGGACATGGGTGCATGCAGGGCAGGGGAGAGGAGGGTACACTGCTGGACATGGGTGCATGCAGGGCAGGGCAGAGGAGGGTCACTAGGTATGGGTGCATGCAGGGCAGGGGAAAGGAGGGTCACTGCTGGACATGGGTGCATGCAGGGCATGGGAGAGGAGGGGAGAGAGAAGAAATGCTGGACATGGATGGAGGGGAGAGAAGAGTGAGGAAGGAGATGAGATGAGGGAAAAGGAAGAGAGAAGAAAAACTGCACATGGATGAAGAAAATAGGCAGAAGCTGAGGACCCGAAATGAAGAAAAAAGGAGAAATGGAAAGAAATAAATGGAAAGGAAGCCCTGGAAACGGAGTTAAGAGGACAGATAGCAGCAGAATCGGATACTGGGCCAGCATGATCAGAAAAACAGTCACCAGACAACAAAGGTAGAAAATAAATCATTTTATTTTCATTATAGTGTTTGGAATATGTTCACTTTGAGAATCAGGTGCTCAACATTAAAAGTTTATATTTATTTACTTATTTATGGCATTTTATCCCACATTAAACATGAATTAGATTGGAACCTGGGATCATTTAATTTTTTTTCCTGGAGAGAGTAATGCATTGCCCCCTCCCCCGCTATAGCCAGCTCTGCAATTTTTTGGGGGGGGCACAGAGGTGGACGGGGGGGGGCGCAGTGGTGCACGGAGGGGGGGGGGCGCTGAGGTGGACCGGGGAGAGAGCCTGTTGTTAAACATTTACCAGCACACCACTGTCTGTACAGTAGCTGCAGTTTATCATCACTACAAAACAGAGACAGAATTTGACTCTATAGTTTACTTCCTACTTTCCCACACTACTTTGTTACTAAAAATCCTTGAATGCTCTTTCCAGTTTTTATTTCCCACTGTCTTCACAGGAAAACCATTCCATGCACATATCCATTCTTATTTCAGGGACATGGTAGAAAGGTTCCACCTCCAGTCTGGCAGCCTCTATGCTGCCTTGGAGAAGAAAGGTCACCTGGAATTAAGGCATCACCATGGAGTGATCTTGTAGCCAGGATCTGCCTTCCATGGAATGCAATATCCTCTCACACTGAGGAATTTTCTACAGAGTTTTCTGCCCAGGGGGTAGGATTTAGGACAGCAATTTTAGGTGACGTGCAGATAGCTGAGAGGTTGGTGGGCCTGAGAATCACTTGGGGGGCCTTTTACTAAGCTACGATAAACACTAATGCGTGCTTACTGCAGTAAAAAATTGCTTCCCGGGGACACACTCAGGTGTCCCATGGTCATTTTTGCCTGTGCGCATTCTACCCTTGCACTAAAAAAAACAGTTTTTTTTTGTGCTGGGGGTGGAGAGTGGGCATGTTCTGCACTAATTGATTAGCTCAGCTACATTGCAACATGGGTCATTCTATGTCAAGTGGTCTGGTGGTCCCTGCGCGACCATCACGGATTTCGATGAAATTTTCTGTGAACATTCATACATGTCCCCAATGAACATTGGTAAAATTTTACGTTCGCCGATGCAATACTTGCTGAGATATATTAATCTGTTTGACCCCATACTGCAGCCTTCTATGGTATGACTCCGAGATTTCGGCAACTTTGAGACACTGTATCTCCGGCAATATTTTGTTGACAGAAACAAAACTTGGCCATCTTGTACAATTTTTTGCGCTCTATTAAACAAAATAATAAAAAAATCTTCATGAGCGATTTCCATGACGAAATCTTGGAGCAAACTTGGTACAACAATTTTGCAACACGAAAAAATTGTAAAGCTTTGTAAATTTTTGCAAAAATGCCAAAAATAGGGTATTTTAGCCCACTTTTACAAAAACATGAATTAGATTGGAACTTGGGATCATTTAATTTTTTTTTCCTGGAGTAATGCATTGCCCCCCCCCCCAGCTCTCTCCCCAGCTATAGCCAGCTCTGCAATTTGGGGGGGGGGGGCGCAGAGGTGGACCGGGGAGAGAGCCTGTTGTTAAACATTTACCAGCACATCACTGATTGTAACGCAGAGTATTTTCAGGCTATCTGAGATAGGGAGGGTGTGGTCTGGGGTGTTTATGGTTGTGGGTTTGTACATATTGTGTTGAGATGAGAGGATGAGGCAGTATGTTTTGTCAGTGTTCAGTTTCAGTTGAAATGAGTTTGCCCATGAGTCCATAGTGTTCAGACCGAGCTTAATTTCGTTGGTGATTTCTGTCAGATCATGTTTGAAGGGAATGTATATTGTAACATCGTCTGCGTAGATGAATGGGTTGAGACCTTGAATGGATAAGGACTTAGCCAGCGGGATCATCATTATGTTGAAAAGTATTGGTGATAGTGATGATCCTTGAGGTACTCCATAGTCTGCTTTCCACGGTGGTGATATGTTTGAATTTGATTTCACTTGGTATGTGCTGGTGGTTAGAAAACCCTTGATCCAGCTGAGTATATTTCCACCAATCCCGATGTAGTCTAGGAGTCTTAGTAGTAAGGGACACAATTTATTAAATGTAAATAACAAATACATGTACAATACTTGCTCTCTGGAGAATATGAAGAATTTTAATTCCCACTGCAGCCAATTTGGTGCTATTTATAGTACTGGAGTCACATAAATAAAATGTTAGCTGACAATGAACATTTGGTGTTAGAGTTTACAACCATATAGTTTTCAGACCTTCTTTGTCTTATGTGATTGGAAGCTCCAGTGGTAATATTTTCAATGCATTACTGACTCAGTGCCTGAAGTTAAGGACACACTATAATGGACTCTTTCATTAAGTTATTTTATAATTGATTTCTTACTTCAGTAGTCTAAATCTTTTCTGTTCTTCAATGAAAGACATCCAATAATGTCTAGTGTAAACAAAAAAGCTTGATAATATTTTCTCCCCTTTCCTGGCCTCTTCCTATCTGAGTAAAATTTTGATGAGGATTCATCTGCTAATGAAATATTCATGGGAATATATTCTGCAGATGATAAGCAACTTTGGTAGAGGCTACTAATGCTTGCCTCAGTCAGATGCCATGACCCATCACAGATAATGGAAAGCATAGAGAGCTCTTGTAGTTGATATTATTAAATTAAACACTCTTGATTAACACATAGTCCTTGATTGTAAATAGCAGTGCTAACAGGATATGTTGTGTAAAATGGTAACACAATGTCCAGTTTTATGGTGTTACATATTACTGGTCTTGACTGGTTGAAAATATTCTTTATAATATGTATAGTTGACCTATAGCTGTCCTCTGTGTATGTAAGATTTGCAGTAATGTATCATGCACTCTGTGTATCAATGTTTGAGTCCATATTGCAGAATGGAAGATTGTTTACATACCAGCAAATATGAATCATGTACTTATTGATGTTTACTCCAAGAAGGGCAATTATATTGTCTGTGAGATGTAGAAATTTGTAGCAAAAAGTGAAAGAAAGAATGAACTCCACTTTTGGAGCAGAGGTTCCCAATGCTTCTTGGTATGGGGACTCTTTTAACATCCCAAACTTTTACACACTCCCAACCTGTCCCCACCAGTTTTGCTCTCCTCCAGCCTCTTCTCTGTAGGCTTCCTGTTCCCTGTCTCTCTTCCCCAGGTAAGTCACTCCCCATCTGTCCCTCTTCCCCAGTCCCTTCCCATCAGGACCTCTTGCTCAGGCTCTCTCCATCAGTCTCTTGATAAAGTTTTCTCTTTCTCTCTTTCTCCATCCTCTTCCTGCCAGGCTGTTTTTCTTCGCACACCTTTCCCTACCTCAGACTCTCCCTTCCAGGTTTTTTCCTACCCATATAACTTTTCTCACTTCAGTCACTCCCTTTCAGGGTCCTTCCCACTACTCCCTCTTCTTCAGTATTTCTCCCTTTCTGTCTTCAACCTCCTTCTAGCAATTCCTCCAATCTTTTTTTCGTCTGCCCAGTTCCTCTCAACCAGTCTATCCCTTTCAGCCTTCCCCCAGAAGTCACTTTGTACTTTGCATCCACAGACTTTCAAAGGGAAACAGCAGAGTTTTATTTTAAATTCTGAGTTCCATGGTGGCATGGGTAGTTTCCAAAAGACTTTACATGTGGGGATATCAAAATAATCTTGGTGGTTGTCCCCCTCCCCTAATCTTTTGTTTAGAATCCTTACAGATCTATTTCCATGGCCCCATTCTGAATCTCTTCCATCCTGCTCTCCTTCCCCCTATTCTTTGCTCCTTCAGTGCCTTTCCTCTAAGGGCTATTCCTCGTGCCCTGCTTTTCCCCACCTTTGGCCCTTCCTAAATCTCTTTTCAAATGTCCCTCTCTCTCTTCTTTTGCTTCTGCTATTTCCCTATGACCCCTTCCTAACTGCTGCCACCCTAATAGCTGCTCCCTATGTGCTTCCCTCCTGCCCTCTTCCCCCTCATGACCCTTTCTACACTTCTTTCCTTCTGCATTCCCCCATGACTCCTTCCCGAGTGCCAACATCCATGGCCTTATTTTGCATGTTATTCCCTCTTCCCTCGCTTCTACTCACCCATGTGGTCAGGAAGAAGTCATGCCCTCTCCCTTCTGCAGAATCTTATTCAGTTCTACTCCTCCTTTCCTCTCCTCATGCTCCCTTACCAAGTTTGGGAATGATGAGCAAGGTGACTAAATTTGCAGATGACACAAAACTATTCAAAGTTGTTAAATTGCATGCACACTGTGAGAAATTTCAGGACAGCCTTACGAAATCAGAAGACTGGACATTGAAATGGCAGATGAAATTTAAAATGGACAAATGCAAAGTGATGCACATTGGGAATATTTCTCCCGCCTCCTCTCTCACCCTTTCTTTACAAGGCCATTATATACTAACTTTTTGAAGCCTGCCTGAGAGATGTTGCCTGCTCTTTGCCACACCCAGAGGCGTAGCAATGGATGGGACCAGGCCCACCCATTTTCAGTCTGATCACCAATCAAGTTCCTAGGTGTTACTTATCCTGCATGCAGCTGTAGTGCTCATTAGCTCAGCGTCAGCCAGGTGCAACAGAACCTGTTGCAGCTGCTGCGATACATATATTTCAATTTAAACTACTACCGCGTAAACAAGTAAGCAGCAGTCCTCCTGTCATACCTGCCTCATTTACTGCTGAGGCTTGGCGGGCCTCTGCTCTGCTAGGCTACGCTGTTTTTCCTATGCTCTTCTTCTGCAGCACGTTTTGGGTCTCTACTTTTAATGACCCTCCAGGACCCAGAGAAATCTGCAGCAAAGTCATGGGCGTAGTTTGGGGGGGCATTGCCCCCCCAAACGCAGGGTCGGTGCAACGCTGCAGGCAGCCCTCCCTCCGTCCTGTCTTCAGCTCTCAGCTCTCCAACCGACAGCCCTCCTCTCCGTTCCTCCCCCCCCCCCGCGCGTTTAACCCTTTTATTTTCAGTGGCAGCAACAGCAGTGAAGAAGAAAGCTCTGCAGGCTCACCTCCAGCTTCTCCCTTCCCTCTCTGTGTCCCGCCCTCGCAGAAACAGGAAATACATTATCGCAGAAGGCGGGACACTGTGTGAGGGAAGGGAGAAGCTGGAGGTGAGCCTGCTGTGTTGTCGTCTTCACTTCCATCGCTGCCACTGAAAATAAAACGGTTAAATGCGTGGGGGGGACACAGGAAGGAACGGAGAGGAGGGCTGTTGCGTAGCTGAGGGAGGGCAGGGAGAATTGCTAGGCATGGAGGGGAAGGCAGGGGGAGAGAAGAGATCGCTGGACATGGAGGGGAGAGTAGGGGGAGAGAAGAGATTGCTGGGCAGGGGGAGAGAAGAGATCGCTGGACATGGATGGAGGGGAAATTGCTGAATTTAAGGGCTGGAACTGAACACTTTGAGGGCAGATACTGAAACTCGAGGAAGGATAGGACAGGGCTACAGATGATAGACAGGACGCATAAGGACACAGGAGGATGGTGGACATGGTGAGTGAAAAAATATCAAATGGAAAGAAGACACTGCATAAAACAGAAGACACTGGGACCAAAGCGAATAGAAAAACTAAATGATCAGACAACAAAGGAAGAAAAAAGTATTTTATTCAGAATTTATTAATTTGAATATGTCAGCTTTTGGAAATGTGCATCTGTGATATTTTGCATTTAAGTTTCAATTTCTCTAGTATTGCTGCATGCCGAGTCTGACTTCTTGAAGTAACTTTCCAGTTTAGTATTTTGCATTCATATATTTTTATTTCTAGTTCCTTGTGTCATATCTGTTGTGTCATGTGTTTTTCATGTGTGATCAAGGTGCAGTATTCTGCTAGTTTGTAGTATTTGCAGCTCTTTTTGTTTTTCATTAGGTAGTGTACTGTTTTAGAGTCCGGTGTAATTATTTATTTGTTGCATTTTTATCCCACATTTTCCCACCTATTTGCAGGCTCAGTGTGGCTTACATTTTGCCGTAATGGCGATCGCCATTTCCGGAGTGAGACATACATAGCATAAAGTTCTTAATTGAACAGAGAGAAATAAGCAGTTAAGTAGAGAGCGTTCATATCCGGAGTGTGAAATAAAGTGGAATTGCGTTAGAGTTCATTGGTGACATTAGCTAAAGCAGTCAAGTATAAAAAGTTTGGTTACAGTGCTGCCTTTCCACGCATAAGGTTGTATCGCGTCCTGTTCTTGAAATTAGTGCTGTTATGGTTTGGTAAGGTTTTGAGTGTGTTTTTGCACAAGTTTGTGTATAGTGTTTTGCAGTGGAGAGATTGTGTGTTGGTCTTACTGAGGTGGCACCAAAACATCAAAAAGGGTTTTAGAGCCTAAATCATGACACACTACCTCTTGAAGTATCTACATATAGAGCTTATGCATTTCTAAGGTCTACACTGGCATGGTATGGGAAAGGGGGTGGGGAAATACTACTGGAGAGGAAGAGGGAGTTCTGGATAAGGAGGAAAGAAGAAAGGAAGGGAGAAAGAGCTGGCTTTTTTGGGAATAACCATAATGAATATGTATGAGATCTCATACATATTCATTATGGTTATTCACAAAAAAAACCAGCTGTTCCTTCCTTCTTTCCTCCATATTAGCATATAGATATATATGCAAATGAATATGCTAATATGCCCACCCCCAAATGAATCAGTCAAACTACGCCCCTGAGCAAAGTCCAGAGCCTAGGTGCTGCCTTTAAATAAATGGGACCCGTCCCATGCTGCTGGAGGGAAATCTGGGTACTCCCCCAGACCAACACCAGGAGTTAGCAGCTGCTACAGCATTGCAAGTGAGATCTTCTCTCTCCTCCTCCAGGACACAGAGAAACCTGCAGCAAGGTCCAGAGCCTTGATGCTGCCTTTAAATGCCACTGGTGGAAATCTGGTTACTCATCCAGCCCCAAATCGACACTAGGAGTCAGCAGCTGCCACAGCATTAGGTTGCCTTTCCAGCCCTACACTACGTGAACCTTGATCAGGGTATCATCCAGGGCAGTAAACTTCTGGAAGAAACTTTTTTGTAGTGTGTAGGGGACACAGACTCCAGGTTAAAAAAAAAAGTGTTATGTTATACTGGTGGGCTTCTGGGTGGGGGCGGGTTCTGCAGTGTCCAGGTTAAAAAATAAACAGTCTTCTATTTTATGCTGTTGGGAGAGTGTGGGTCTCTGCAGTACCAAGGCTAATTTTTTTTGTTATATTCTGGGCTTCTGGGTGGGGGTGGGGGATTTTGCATGGAAGGGCAAGACTGATGCCAGACTATGGGGGAGGGAACGGCAGGGCTATGCTGTGCTATAGGATTATTTCAGAGATTGCAGGTTATCCAGTTCCAGGCTGGAAATTGTGAGACAGTCCTGGATTTCTGACCACCCCATCTTGGTGCATTATGGGATTTGCAGCACTGATTTCAATGGGCAGGATCAGGTATTGCTAAGTCCACACTGCTGTAGGTTATAAATTCTAAACCAGGACTGTCCCAAAATCTCCAGCCTGGAACTGCGTAACCTGACATCTCTGTGACTTCTAATTTTTTGGTCCTTTATTCTACCAAGGTGAGAGATTCTGTGTGCATGTAGTTCATGTGGGGACCTATATGAGTCTGACTTTTCTGGCTTTCCAATGTTATCCACACTTTCCAGGGTGTCTACTGTATTACAAAATTTGGTATCATTTGTAAAGTGGCTAACTTTACCAAACAATCCTACTATAATATCACTTACAAAAATGTTTAAAAGAATTGGACTAAGAACTGATACCTGTGGCACATCTGCAAGCCTTAAAGTAGTGTACAATCAGGTACGGTGGGTATTTTTCTCTCACTGGAAGGCTTACAATCTAAATTTATACCTGAGGCAATGGAGGGTCAAGTGACTTGCCCAAGATCACAGGGAGTTGCAGTGAGATTTGAATCAGATTCCCTGGTTCTTAGCCCCCTGCATTAACCATTAGACTAACTATGGCAAAAGTAAAGACCTCTGCATCATGAAAACAACTGACAAGCCCAAGTCAGCCTCAAATCAAAAACCTTTTTATAAGGCAGAGCCATATTAATTTGAGCTGTGCTATTACTTTTTGCCATAACTACTGTTTTGAGCAGGAAAACCAGATGTACCATCACAGAGCTACCAAGGGGGCCGATCCACTCAGTAGGAGATTTAGGGTCTGCCCCAGCCCACCCCAGCACAGCTGATTCATGGCCAGCATCTCCTGCTGCCATAGGATGTGGGATCAGTGGTAGCAGCAGATGGTGCTTTATGAAGGCGCTTCCTGCTGTTGCTGGACGGGAGGCCACTCAGTGGGAGATCCCTATTTCTCAGTGGGAAGTGACCTGTGAAAGTGTGAGTCTCCTGCTGAAAGCGGGATACTGAATTCCAGCTGTCTACACTATCTGGATCATACTACTGGCCTTTGTAGTCCTGCCAGCCAATAGGAAGAGGCTGCCTGCATTCCGCAGTAGCGATTTTCTCTATGCCCCTATTACTCAGCAGATAGACAGCCTTGGAGCCAGCTTTTGCTGTGGTCTTTCTGTGAACTTTCTGTTTCCTATACCTGTCAGGAAAACACATGCTCTGGCACTAGAAGCTTCCAGAAGGACAGAGAACTAAGGAAATAGTGGAGGGGTCTCTGGAAGCTTGTGGGTTTTGATGATAGGGGGAAGGATCTGCTGGTAGCAGTAGCCTCCCCCCGCCAAGTATTAGAAGCCTTCTGCTTACCTGCCAAATTTGTCTTGTGTTCCATCTCCTGCCCTTGAACCAGTTCTAATATGGAGTACCCTCTTGTCCAGTCTGATGCAGTACACTGAATGCAGAATCAGCCTGCCATAGAAACCCAGTTGCTAGCTTGTTTTAGTGGGAGGTATGAGGAACCTTCCCACCCCTGTCTAGTCCAGGGAAAAGAGAGGATCCAGGCCCTGATGCTTAAAGAAACTGGGCTTGGAACATTTTGGTTTTTGTTTTAGCTAGTTTAGCGCACATATTATTGTGCCTTATGCACAGAGGGTCTTGGCACTTCTTTTACTGTTTGTGAAAGTAGCAACTGAAAATGCTATGCAAATGTATGAAAGAGCTCATTTGTATTAAAATGAGCATTCCATGTGTGTACGCAGACATTTTCGAGCAATGCACAGACAGGAGTGCCTACCTGTAAAGTTCAAAATGTTCTGGCAAGTCTGAACTACTTCTCGGTTGAGCAGTCTGCTTGCATTTCTTAATAGTATCTGCACATGTGTGGGAAATGTGCCATGTCCATGTATTTTGTGTGGGGGAATGTGCCATGTGTGTGTATCACATGTAACAGTAATGTAAAAAGGTGTTGTGAAACAATAAACAAAGAAACAATCCTTCTTGAATACCTTTGATGCAGCTGTTGCCATTCTGGGTTTTTTTTCTTGGGCATGCGCAGAACATTGACACTCACTGCAAGACTGTTCTGTGTATGTGCTAGGCGCTTTCTGTACTGAGCTGCATGTAGACTTTCCACGTATCTCATTTGCAAGTGATTTCCTTTGAGCATCAATCAGTTTTCTACAATCAGTAAGTTCAACAGTGGCTATACATGTACACAGATGTTAACGGCAACTTTTGAGCATCGGCCTCTCATTCAGAGTATCTGCTGTGTTATCCAGGCATCCTACCACTTTCAACAATAGCAGGCAGGAGAAGTAAAAAGCTATTTGTAATATCTCATAACATCATCACTGCAGAGCCACTGTGTCTATCTTCTAGATACCAAAGAGCCTGTGTTTACCATCTGGTTAAACCTTGTTACCAATAACAGTAAATTTAAAGAACTGTGCATGGCAATGCCTCTCACCAATCCAGTGAGCAGATTTGAGTAACAAGGAGAATTTGTATGTGCTTGTGTATGACTAGAGGAGTGGAGAAAGTCTACTGTATATAGTTGGCCATCTGTATTGAATAGTTGAAGTAGTTCCCTCATCAGCTGATTTCAGAAAAAAAACTGGTGTGGTCTCCATTATTGTATGAAATGTGAAGTCTGGTATAGAATTTGCTTGGCCTCCCAGGGAGATCCTGGTCCCACAACAAGTAAATAATAGTGTGCACCCCTTGGTCCAGCTAACCTGAACATTGTCTAGGCAGTCATCTAGATCACTTTAGAGCGGAGGTTACATAAATATGTTAACAAGTACACAGCTTTTGGAACAACTTCAGAAACCTTGAGAGACCATTGATAGTTGTGGTTCACTGTTTTATGTGAAGGTAAGAAAGAAAGTGACCTTTTGTCACTGTAAACTACATTTGAACACTGTCCCCCTGGTATTCAAAGGCATTTAACAGGCCAGGATTGGCACTGTCCCACTGAATATTGCCAGTTAGCAGCTAGCGGCTTGCCGGTTATATGAGGTGATATTACCAGCTATCTGCTGATTTTCAGCACTTCGCCACTTAACTTTAGTGGCCATATTTGGCCATATGCAACACAGTCCCATCTTTGGCCAGTTTAACATTGACCAGCCAGCACTGAATATCAGCTTGACCGGTCAAAGTCAAACCGGCCAAAAGTAAACTGGATAGTCAGTGCTGTTCACCGGAAACAGCCCGGCATTAAATATCCGGTTTTAGCGCTGGCCATGAGTTAGGCCTCAGTATGTCAGTGTTCTAAAAGCGATTTTAAGATTTTTTTTTAATTTACTATTGTTAACATGTTCTAATAGTTCATGGGGTTTCATTTTAACAAGTATTTAAGATTTATTTTTTAGTAAGTTTATACAATTTTAATCTCTAAATGGCATTATTGGTTGCAGTACTTCTTTCCTGTACTCACTTGACCACCTCTCTCCAAAATCCATTGCCTGGACCCTTGATAAATGGGAAACAAAAGGCAATGCCTAAGGATATTTATCATGTCTATGATAGCACTCAGGGGGGGGAGGGGTCTTTCCTGACTCTTGGGAAGTCAGTGGTTGTTCGCCCACTTCTCAAAAAGCCATCGCTTGATGCCACAGAGGCATCTAATTATAGACTTTTCTACAATCTTTCTTTACTTTCAAAACTTGCTGAAAAATGGGTCCTCCCGCAGCTGCTTCAAAATGTTGATGAGACCCTTATGTTGCATCCATATCAATTGGCCTTTAGGCCTTTTTACAGTACTGAGACACTTCTTACTTCCCTTATCAACACGTTGCATGTGGGCTTTTTGAGCAAGGGAAGGTAGCTTTGGCTATCTCTCTTGATCTTAGCTCTGCATTTGATTTGGTAGATCATACCCTTCTTCTTCAGAGACTCTCTTCTCAAATCCTACCTCTGAAATCACATCTATACAGTCAATACATGTTCAGCCTCCTTTGTTCCCACAAGGTTCAGTCTTAATCCCCCACATCCTCTTTAACATTTTCTTAAGTCCCATTTATACTCTAATTCAAAATTGTAACATCTCTCTTTTTTTTTTTAATTATGCAGGCAATATTCTTCTCATTACATGACCCTGAACATTTAGATCTTTCAAACATTCACTCATGTTTGGATACTGTTGCCACTTGTCTTAACAATAATCAATTAATTCTTAATCCAGCCAAGACCATGGCTTGTTGGCTAACTGGATGGTCTTCTGCGCCCAATATATCTCCATTGCTCGGTGACTATTTGACTCAACAGTTGTGCTTTGATAAACATATTGTACATGTCTCCAGGTCATGCTTTCTTGCCTTACATAGGCTCTGCTCAATTAGGAAGTACTTTGATCCACCAGCTGCAGTGGCCATACTTTATTCTACCATTCTGTCTCATCTTGATTACTGCAATGTGGTGTTTGCAGGCCTTAATTCTAGCTTCTTAAAACATTTGTAGTCCATCACGAATACTGCTGTTTTCTTCTTCTCTCATGGGCACTCCTTTATTAATTCAGCAGCATTGGCTTCCTATCAAGTATCACATTAATTTTAAGATTCTCATTTTATCTCATAAAATTATTTTAAAATATACAAACAGGCTGAATATTCAATAGTTAAAAAATTATTAAATACAAAATCACGTATGACAAATACAGTAATTTAATAAAATATAATAATGCATTCACAATTTAACTTCCACTGTTTAAAAACACACTCTTTTTATTGCACAATATAAGCCCAAACAATTTAAAACTGCACCCCTCCTCGCAGCAATTATACTCATACAAATTGTCCATATATTGATGTGGTTCTTCTTCAAAATGTTATTCACCGGTACCAGAAAAGTTCTTAAAGAACATTCCAGAGTTCAAATTACTCCACATTTTCCAAAATCCACCAGACTGTCAGAACAAGACAGCCATTACATTTAAAGCTGAAACTTGAAAGTTGCAGTCAGGTATGCAGCCCAGAAGAACCTTACGCCACATGGAGATCATCGAGTGCCACACAAAATCTTCATCCACATCATAATTGACACAAAAAACCTTTAAAGTTCTTAGGTTTCTCAAATCTCAGGCAGTCTGGTGGATTTTGGAGCTTTGAAAATTGACTGGAATGTGTCAATTCCCCAAATGTTACAAAGCAAGCAGCTGGTACAGCAATTGAGGTATTGCAATATTTTCTTGGATTTAGCTTGAAGCTTTTAAGTAATGGTACAAAGTGAGTTACATTCAGGTACCCTAGGTATTTCCCTGTCCCCAGAGGGTTTATAATCTAACTTTTGTACCTGACATAACAGAGGGTTAAGTTACTTGCCTAAGATCACAAGGAGCAGCAGCAGGATTTAAACTATGTCCTATCTGGTTGTCAGGCAGGTGTTCTAACCTCTCTAGACTACTCCTCTACTCCACTAAAGGTACCTAATGCAGTCAGAGCTGAAAACACTGCATTTTGCCTCTAGGACTTATGAATCAGCACACTAAGTACCATACTTCTGCCACTTCAGGTTCCATTCACTTATTTAAACCTGGACCTCTTCATTCCTTTTCCTTCGAGCGAGTGTTAGATGGAAGGGAAGTAGCTTTTCACAATTCTGCCACCTTCTAAAATAAATGACCTGAAATGAAAATCAGTTATTCTAAGTTATTCTATGCAAAGCTTAGGGTTAAAAAGTCAGACATCATTCCCTATATGCCACTGTTCCAAGTGGCATTCTTTACACAGAGCAGAAATAAGCTGGCACAGATCAAGGTCCTGCCATCAATCATGAGGTTAACCAAGGAACAATAAATGATCACTTGTGAGTTGTGCTATGTTATCTGCATGCCCTCTGCTTTCTGCTTTGTGAAACTAAGGTATAGCTTTCAGCCACTCAGATGGGAAATGCTATTATTGGGCAACCTATAACCCCTTTTTCGAGCTATGAAATGTTCTGAGCTACACAGTCTAATTTCTTTTGAACAGGAATTGTATGGGAAATTTTAACTCTTGCCAGCTGAAAGTACAATGCAGAAGAACGCACCGCATCATCAAGCCCAGCAAGTGCTTTCCTGCTATTGGCTAAGCGAATAAAATATATGCAGACAAGCCTACAAGTAATGGTACAATCACATGGAGCTGGATAGCTGTGAATTCCACCATGCAGAACAAAGTAACTCAGGGAGTATATTTTCATTTGGATTTTCTTAAATGTGTAAGAGATTGCATTTTTTTTCCTTTGGTGCATTTGGTTCTCATGAAAAGTGACTTTAGGATCTTTGCACCATAGTTGGCAGATTCCTACCTAACAACTGAACAGCCAGTGTCCATAAATGTCATCCTGCATTCCAACACATATATATAACAGCAGAGTACCGCAAACCTATGCTAGAGATATAGACAAGATCTTCATTGGCTGCATTTAAGAGTTCCTTTGGTGAGGCTAAGCTAGTCAGAAAGGAGATTATTTTAGAAGGCGTGCCTGTTAGTTACTTATGTAAGTAGTGGCACTTACATGCGTAATGTTGTACATGTCTAAATAGTGATTTGAGAGCAGCTGATATTTACAAATGTACATCCACAGCACTCAGAGTTCTGAAGGGGGTGTATTTTTGGTGAGACCAAAAAGCAAGCATGTGTTGCTGATTCTGAATGGCAATACACACATACTTTCAAAATACCAAATGTCAGTATTTACAACTGCCCTGAGGTAGGCATGTCCGCTAACTGCTCATTTGGACATGAAGTTTTCATGAGTGATAGGAGACAATCATGTTTATCTCTCTGGTATTTAAAACCACAGCAAAAATCCTTAACAAAGAGGGGGAGGGGGTGATATTCAGTATGTTTAAGTGGACAAGAGAGTCTCCTGCCTACTTAAACCATACTGAACTGACCAGCTGCTATGTAGCAGCCCTTAACCAGGCAGTGCCACTGTTACCTCTAAACTAAGCATGTGTCCTCCAACTGTATTGCTACCAGTAGAGGGTAGTGCTTCAATGTCCTGTTTTTAATCGTGAGGGACAGGAAGATTCCCTGGAGTCTGCAGAACTTGCCTGTCCCTCACGATTGAAAATATGATAGTGAAACAGCTCCCCCCACTGGCAGGACTCAAGATAGAGGACTCCTGTTCAGCTTAGAGGGAAGAGTGAGAGGGGCTGCTGAATATCAGCTTTGAGCACCCTGGCACAATCCAAGCAGTATTGGGGTGCACTCAGCAGTTACATAAGCGATCCACATATCTAACTGGGCAAATAGGACCACATAAAATGCAGTCCTGTTTGCCTGATTAGGTATACAGTTACTGATGCTAAATATCATCCAGTACCTATATAATTTCTGGATTCACTGAAGACCCAGTATTCAATGCCAATGCCTAGGCTTGGCCTGGCACTGAATACCTGGGTCTAATTTTGCCAACAGCAGCCAAAAAAAAACCCCTCTGCAATCAGCTGACTACTGACCAGAGGATTTTTAGCTTTGGTTTCTTACTTAGCTCTCCCTGAACATCCAGTTTTGTAAAACCATGTACTTAGTATGTGTGTGTAAATGCTGTTCTCCGAGGGCGAGCAGGCTGCTTGTTCTCACGACTGGGTGACATCCATGGCAGCCCCAGGAACGGAAATCTTTCTAGCAACAAAAGGTTTACTAGAGCCTTCGGGCGCGTGCACCGTGCATGCATGGCCATCTTCCCGCCCGTCGTGCGAGATCCCCGCTTAGTTTTGTTTTTTCTGTGGTAGAGAGAGAGGCTGTTTTTCGGTCTCTCTCCTCAAAACCCAGTGAAAGAGCCTTCGCTGTCCTTTTTGCGTGTTTTTTTCCTCCCTCCTTTTATTTCCTGTACACTGTAAAACTAAAGAAAAGGTCCTTGAAATCTTAGTTTTTGGTCTTTTTAAATTTTCTTTCGGTTTCATAGCGGCCCTCTTTGGCCGCCCGTACGGGTTTTTCTCTTTTGTGTCTTTACAATTGACACGATCGAGGATTTTGATTTCGCCGCTGCTATTTTTCTGTCCATGTCATCGAGGACTCCCAGCAGCTTCAAGAAGTGTACTTGGTGCAACCGGGCGATCTCAGGTACCGACCCCCACGCGTGGTGTCTCCAGTGCCTTGGGCCCGACCACTGCCCAGACGCATGTAAGTTGTGTCTTAGCCTTAAAAAGCAGACACAGGCATCAAAAAAAGCTCTACAGGATCGTCTTTTTGGAGCTTCGCCCGGCACTTCGACGTCGGCGGTGTCGATATCGGCACCGAAGATGGCATCGACCTCGGGAGCGCAGGTAATGGCTGTCCGGAGATCTTCACTCGCTGGGAGCAGTGAGCCGTCGAGTGGGTCTTCACCTGTCTCGAAGACTCCTGCTGTGCAGGCCCACCGGGACCAACCACTCTTGGACCTGACCCCGAGGAGGCGTGTAGATTCCACGTCCTCCTCGTCAGTACCGAGGAGCATCGATAATGTGCTTCGAGCGAAGGCTAAGAAGCATCGTCATTGGTCTCCTTCCAGACACGGTACCAGGAGCTCCGGGGCGTCGAAGAATTCGGCACCCGTGAAGCACCAACCCTGGGAGGAGCGCTCACCCTCCATTCAAGAGGTGTCGGTGCGTCGGGCTTCTGGCAGCCCGGTACCGCCTCCTCAACCTCCACGGGTTCTGACACCGACTCCTGCACCGACCCCACAAACTTTCTTGACAGCGACTCTGGACGAGCGCATCCGAACCATTCTTCCAGGTCTTCTGGAAGGGCTGCTGCGTCAGTCTGCTCCGGTGCCGGAGGAGCTTGCGCCCCCGGTACCGTCGATGGAAGCAGCAGCTGGCTCTTTGCCTGTGGTGAGGTCTCCGACGCCGGTCCCGCCTGCGGCATCGGTGTCGGCTGCCACCTAGGTCGACTCCCCGTCGACATCGCTGGAGGGAGCTTCATCGCCGCTGGCCTGGGAGTCGTCTTCTTGACATCGCCATCAAGGACGTGGTTCCTTGGCGTTGAGACGGGCCCAGTTTCGGACTGCAGTTAAGGAACTCTTGTCCGATACCGATGAGGATGCCTCGTGGGATGAAGAGCAAGATCCCAGGCATTTCTCTTCTGAGGAGTCTTGTGGTCTTCCCTCTGATCCCACTCCTTCACCAGAAAGGAAGCTTTCTCCCCCGGAGAGTCTTTCTTTCTCTTCATTTGTCCAGGAAATGTCTGTGATCATTCCCTTCCCTGTGGTAACTGAGGATGAGCCCAGGATTGAGATGCTTGAGGTCCTTGACTGTCCTTCGCCACCTAAGGAGTCATCTACCGTTCCTTTGCATAATGTGCTCAAGGAGACTCTTATGCGGAACTGGATGAAACCACTAAGTAATCCCACCATTCCTAATAAAGCTGAGTCCCAATATCTGATTCACAGAGATCCTGAGCTGATGAAGTTGCAGTTACCTCACGACTCTATGGTTGTGGATTCCGCTCTCAAGAGAGCCAGGAGTTCTAGGGATTTCACCTCGGCGCCCCCGGGGAGAGAATCTAGAAATCTAGACTCTTTTGGGAGGAAGGCCTACCAGTCCTCTATGCTCGTGGCCAAAATTCAGTCTTACCAGCTCTACTTGAGGGACATGGTGAAGCAACTGGCGGCCTTGGTTGATAAGCTCCCTCCGGAGCAGGCCAGGCCTTTTCAGGAGGTGGTCAGGCAGGAGAAAGCGTGTCGTAAATTCCTGTCCAGGGGTGCTTACATCCAGAACCGCTGCCCAAGGTGTAGTGATGCGCAGACTCTCATGGCTGCGTGCCTCTGGCCTGGACAATAGGGTCCAGCAGCGGATTGCGGATGCCCCTTGCCGGGGGGGATAATATTTTTGGTGAGAAGGTCAAGCAGGTGGTCGATCAGATCACTCAACGGGAAACCGCTATGGACAATCTCTTCCACCGGGCGCCTTCTGCTACTACCTCGTCAGGTAGACGATTTTTCCGGGGAAGGAAGAATGCTCCCTATGCTTATAATAGGCGTAGCTACAATCCTCCTTCTCGACAGCCTTCTCAGGCTCATCCCCAGCGTGCTCATTCATGTCAACAGCGTGCGCCAAGGCAGGCCCCTGTGGCTCCCCCAGCAAAAGCAAGGGACGGGCTTTTGACTGGCTCCAGCTGAGCATAACTGCCATAAAAGTATCCGTGCCGGGCGATCTGCCGGTCGGAGGCAGGTTAAAATATTTTCACCAAAGGTGGCCTCTCATAACCTCCGATCGGTGGGTTCTTCAAATAGTCTGGTTAGGATACTCACTCCCTCAATTTGATATCCAGGCCTCCAAATTGCCCACCGGGAGCTCAATCCTTCAGCTTCCAGCACAAGCAGGTACTTGCAGAGGGACTCTCCACCCTTCTCAGCGCCAATGCGGTTGAGCCCGTTCCACCAAGGCAAGAAAGGCTGGGATTCTATTCCAGGTACTTCCTTGTGCAAAAGAAAATGGGGGATGTGTCCCATCCTAGACCTAAGGGCCCTGAGCAAGTTCCTTGTCCAAGAGAAGTTCAGGATGGTTTCCCTGGGCACCCTTCTTCCCATGATTCAGAAAAACGATTGGCTATGCTGTCTGGACTTAAAGGATGCTTATACTCACATCCCGATACTTCCCGCTCACAGGAGGTATCTTCGATTCCATCTGGAAGCGCAGCACTTCCAGTATTGTGTGCTGCCCTTTGGTCTGGCATCTGTACCCAGGGTCTTTACAAAATGCCTGGCGGTGGTCACAGCATCGCTAAGCAGACTGGGAGTGCATGTGTTCCCTTATCTTGATGATTGGCTGGTGAAGAACACCTCAGAGGCAGGAGCTCTACAGTCCATGCAGATAACTATTCAACTCCTGGAGCTACTCGGGTTTGTTATAAATTACCCAAAGTCCCATCTTCTCCCAGTTCAAAACCTGGAATTTATAGGCGCTCTGCTAGACTCACAGACAGCTCACGACTATCTTCCCGAGACGAGAGAAGGCAATCTTCTGTCTCTGGTTTCCATGGCCAGAGTGTCTCAGCGGATCACAGCTCGGCAGATGTTGAGACTTTTAGGCCATATGGCCTCCACAGTCTATGTGACACCCATGGTCCGTCTTCATATGAGATCAGCTCGATGGACCCTAGCCTCCCAGTGGCATCAAGCTGCAGAGAATCTAGAGGATGTGATCCAGCTTTCCACCGATTTTCACAATTCCCTTCAATGGTGGACAATTTGATCCAATCTGACTTTGGGACGTCCTTTTCAAATTCCTCAGCCACAAAAAGTGCATCCCTCCTAGGGTGGGGAGCCCATGTCGATGGGCTTCACACTCAAGGACTTTGGTCCCTCCAGGAAACAGGTGTTCAGTTCAATCTCCTGGAGTTGCGAGCGGTCTGGAACGCTCTAAAGGCTTTCAGAGATCTGCTGTCCAATCAAATTATCCAAATTCAGATAGACAATTAGGTTGCCATGTACTACATCAACAAGCAGGGGGGGCACCGGATCTCGCCCCCTGTGTCGGGAAGCTGTCCAGATGTGGCTTTGGGCTCGCCGTCATGGCATGTTTCTCCAAGCCACGTATCTGGCAGGCATAAACAACAGTCTGGCCGACAGATTGAGCAGGATTATGCAACCTCATGAGTGGTCACTCAACTCTGGCGTCGTACGCAAATCTTCCGAGAGTGGGGCACCCCCCTCGGTGGATCTTTTTGCCACTCAGGTCAATCACAAGGTCCCTCAGTTCTGTTCCAGGCTTCAGGCCCACGACAGACTAGCATCAGATGCCTTTCTCCTTCATTGGGGAGCAGGTCTTCTGTATGCATATCCTCCCATACCTCTGGTGGGGAAGACTTTGCTGAAACTCAAGCAAGACTGCGAAACCATGATTCTGATTGCTCCTTTTTGGCCGCATCAGATCTGGTTCCCTCTTCTTCTGAAGTTGTCCTCCGAAGAACCATGGAGATTGGACTGTTTTCCAATCATCATAACTCAGAACGAGGGGGCACTTCTGCATCCCAACCTCTGGTCTCTGGCTCTCACAGCCTGGATGTTGAGAGCGTAGAATTCGCTTCCTTGGGTCTCTCTGAGGGTGTATCCCGGGTTTTGCTTGCTTCCAGGAAAGATTCCACGAAGAGGTGCTACTTTTTCAAATGAAGGAGGCCCTAGATCCTTGCTCTTGTCCTACACAGACCCTGCTTGAATACCTTCTGCACTTGTCAGAGTCTGGTCTCAAGACCAACTCCGTAAGAGTTCATCTTAGTGCAATTAGTGCTTATCAACAAGTAGAGGGTAAGCCTATCTCTGGACAGCCTTTAGTTGTTCGCGTCTAGAGAGGTTTGCTTTTGTCAAAGCCCCCTGTCAAACCTTCACCAGTGTCATGGGATCTCAACGTCGTTCTCACCCAGTTGATGAAACCTCCTTTTGAGCCACTGAATTCCTGCCATCTGAAGTACTTGACCTGGAAGGTCATTTTCTTGGTGGCTGTTACTTCATCTCGAAGGGTCAGTGAGCTTCAAGCCTTAGTAGTGCATGCTCCTTTTCTAAAATTTCATCATAACAGAGTAGTCCTCTGCACACACCCTAAGTTCTTGCCGAAGGTGGTGTCGGAGTTCCATCTGAACCAGTCAATTGTCTTGCCAACATTTTTTCCCCGTGCTCATACCAGCCCTGCTGAACGTCAGTTGCACACCTTGGACTGCAAGAGAGCATTGGCCTTCTATATGGAGTGGACAAGCCCCTTCAGACAGTCCACCCAAATGCTTGTTTTCTTTTGATCCCAATAGAAGGGGAGTCGCAGTCGGGAAACGCACCATTTCTAATTGGCTAGCAGATTGCATTTTCTTCACTTATGCCCAAGCTGGGCTGACTCTTGAGGGTCATGTCACGGCTCATAGTGTTAGAGCCATGGCAGCGTCGGTAGCCCACTTGAAGTCAGCCACTATTGAAGAGATTTGCAAGGCTGCAACGTGGTCATCAATCCACACATTCACATCTCACTACTGCCTTCAGCAGGAGGCCCGACGCAACAGTCGGTTTGGGCAGTCGGTGCTACAGAATCTGTTTGGGGTGTAGAATCCAACTCCACCCCCCTAGGCCCATTTTATTCTGTTCCGGGCTGCACTCTCAGTTAGATGTTCTGCTTCGTAGGTCAATCCTTATATCCTCACCGTTGCAAGGCCCAATTGACCTTCTTTGTTGTTTTGAGTGAGCCTGGTTGCTAGGGATACCCCAGTCATGAGAACAAGCAGCCTGCTTGTCCTTGGAGAAAGTGAAAGATACATACCTGTAGCAGGTATTTTCCGAGGACAACAGGCTGATTGGTCTCACAAACCTGCCCACCTCCCCTTTGGAGTTGTCCTTTTCTTTGTTATTTTTTTATAATTTAACTAAGTGGGGCTCTCGCGCGATGGGCAGGAAGATGGCCGCACATGTGCGGTGCACGCGCCTGCGTGTTCAAAGGCTCTAGCAAACCTTTTGTTGCTAGGAAGATTTCTGTTCCTGGGGCTGCCGTGGCTGTCACCCAGTCGTGAGAACAATCAGCCTGCTGTCCTCGGAGAATAACTGCTACAGGTATGTATCTTTTGCTATACCTACACATTCAAAACCAGGAGTGAAGCTGCTCGTTTTGAACCTGCTTCACGCTAAAACAGCTGTTGCCAAGAAGGTGCTCTGGTATTTATGTATGCACTTCCTATCTTCCTTTTATGCATGTTACATGAGCGTAGCTATGGATGGGCCCAGGCCCACCCATTCTCAGTCTGATCACCGATCAGATTTCTAGGTTAACTTATCCTGCACAGCTGTAGTACTCAATCATTAGCTCAGCTTCAGCCATATGCAACAGGAAGTGCCTCATCTGAGAGTCTGTTGCAGCTGCAGGCAGTGGCGTAGCCAGACTGCTGATTTTGGGTGGGCCTGAACCCAAAGTGGGTGGGCACAAAATTTTCTCTCTACCCCCCTCCCCCAGCAAAATTTAGTCACATTTTCAGTGAGCTTTCAGAGGCCAAAACCTCCTGCCTCAGGTCAATATAATGCTGTTATGGTATCCTCTCCTGACCTAAGGAAGGAAGTATTGGTCTCTGAAACTTTATTAACACAGGTACCATATTACTTTATCCTAAATTAAAAATAAAATTATTTTCTTTACCTTTGTTGTATGGCCATTTACTTTTTCTCGTTGTGTTGCTCCCAGTCTCTAGATTCTGCTTTCCTTCGTTTTCACTTAACTCTTCTGCCACGGTTTCCTGGCCATTTCTCATTTTTCTCTCCTTTTTCTTAGCTTTCTTCAATATTTTTCTGCCTCTCTCTCTCTCTCTCTGTCCTGATTTAATTCATTCTTACTATCCATTCTTTAATTTCCTTCATCTACTTATGGCTTTTCATCTTTTTATCACCCTTGTTCTCCCCATGCCCCTTCCTCTTATTCTCCAATCTTTCACTACTCCCCCTTTCCATGCAGCAGCTCTCCTCTTTCTCTCCCCATCCAGTGTCTCCCCTCTCTCTCCCCCATCCTTCCAATAGTCTCCCCTCTTTCTTTCTGCATCCTTCCATCCATTGTCACCTCTTTCTCCCTACCCTTCCATCCAGCGTCTTCCCTCTTTCTCTCCCCATCCTTCCACCCATCTACCCTCTCTCCTGATCCTTCCATCTAATGTCTCTCTCTCCCTCCTTCTAACCAGTGTCTCTCTATCTCTCTACCCTTTTCTGTTCAGTGTCCCTTCTCTCTCCACATCCTTCCAGTCTCTCCCCTTTCTCTCTGCATCCTTTCATCCATCTCCCCTCTTTCTCCCCATTCTTCCATCTGTTTTCCCTCTTTCTCTGCCATCATTCCATCTGTTTTCCCTCTTTCTCTGCCATCATTCCATCTGTTTTCCCTCTTTCTCTCCCATCCTTCCATCCGTTTCCCTCTTTCTCCCCATCCTTCCATCTGTTTTCCCTCTCTCTGCCATCCTTCCATCTGTTTTCCCTCTCTCTCCCTATCCTTCCATCCGTTTTCCCTCTCTCTCCCCATCCTTTCATCCATTTTCCCTCTTTCTCCCCATCCTTCCATCCATTTTCCCTCTTTCTCCCCATTCTTCCGTCTGTTTTCCCTCTTTCTCTGCCATCATTCCATCTGTTGTCCCTCTTTCTCTGCCATCATTCCATCTGTTTTCCCTCTTTCTCTCCCCATCCTTCCATCCGTTTCCCTCTTTCTCCCCATCCTTCCATCTGTTTTCCCTCTCTCTGCCATCCTTCCATCTATTTTCCCTCTCTCTCCCCATCCTTCCATCCGTTTTCCCTCTCTCTCCCCATCCTTCCATCCGTTTTCCCTCTCTCTCCCCATCCTTCCATCTGTTTTCCCTCTCTCTGCCATCCTTCCATCTGTTTTCCTTCTCTCTCCCCATCCTTCCATCCATTTTCCCTCTTTCTCTCCCCATCCTTCCATCCGTTTTCCCTCTCTCTCCCCATCCTTCCATCTGTTTTCCCTCTCTCTCCCCATCCTTCCATCCGTTTTCCCTCTCTCTCCCCATCCTTCCATCTGTTTTCCCCTCTCCTGTTTCAGGCCCGCCAGCCCCAGCTCCCATTGCCGTCCACTGCTGCTTTTCCAGTTGAGCAGCAGGGCCGGCGCTACAAAAAGAAGAAGCGCTCAGCTGATTGAGCTGAGCGCCAACGCTAATGAGAAAAATGTTTTTAAAAAAAAGTGCGGCACCAGGTCCGCAGGCAGCCTTGAGGCATTGGCTGCTGGCTCTGCAGGCTCCTCCCTTCTCTTACGTCACTGCCCCTGGAGCGAAACAGGGCAGTGTTGTAGGGAGACGGGAGGAGCCTGCAGAGCCAGCAGCCAATGCCTCAAGGCTGCCTGCGGACCTGATGCCATGCTTTTTTTTTTTTTACATTTTTTCTCGTTAGCATTGGCGCTCAGCTCAATCAGCTGAGCGCTTCTTCTTTTTGTAGCGCCGGCCCTGCTGCTCAACTGGAAAAGCAGCAGTGGCCGGCAATGGGAGCTGGGGCTGGCGTGGGCCTGGAAGAAAAGTGGGCGGGCGTGTGTGTGCGATTGGGTGGGCAGGCCAGAGGTGAAATTGGGTGGGCCTGGGCCCACCCAGGCCCACCCGTAACTACGCCCCTGGCTGCAGGTCCAGTGATATACTGGGTCTTGGGTCTCTGTGATCCTCCAGGACACAGAGAAATCTGCAGCAAAGTCCAGATCCTTGATGCTGCCTTTAAATGTTGCTGGGGAAAATCTGGGTACTCATCCAGCCCCAGATAAACACTAGGAGTCAGCAGCTGCCACAGCATTAGGTTGCCTCTCCAGCCCTACACTACGTGAACATTGATCAGGGTTTCATCCAGGGCAGTAAACTTCTGGAAGAAACTTTTTTGTAGTGCCTAGGTGACACAGACTCTAGGTTAAAAAAAAGTGTTATACTGGTGGGCTTCTGGGTGGGGGTGGGCATAGGCGCCGACTCTGTGGGTGCTCGAGCACCCCCAATATTTTCACCTGCCGGAAGTCAGAACCGGAAGTTCCCTTCGCCAGCCCAACCTGCCCGGTGCCCGCCCTCTTCTCCCTCAACAGTCCTCCGCCGGTCCGCCCTCACCTTCTTCCTGCTTGCCACCCAGAATTTTAAGTCATCTTACCTTGGGGTCCTGGCGGCAGCAGTGAAAGGTGAGCAGGCTCTGCGCTTCAGCCTTCCCTTCTCTCTCCTCAAGAGGCTGAAGGCTGAAGTTATTTGCATTTGTTACAAAGCAAAGTTTGAAGGATATGTGCCATTTTGTTGTTATTTTTCAAGATACTGTGATGTGTGTTGAGATGTTTGCCTTTATAGTAGACATATCTGATCAAGTTTGAGTTATAGGATAATATAACTATATTTAAAAATGTCTGTGTTTCCATTAAGTATGTATGTGATTTATGTTGATGCAGGACAACTGTTGGGTAGACTACTTAGAAATTCATCATGATGTGCACTCTTAAGGCATTAATTAGTAGTTCAGAAGAAATGGATCCTCAGGAGCTTAGCCGAGATTGGATAACAGAGCCGGTAGTGGGAGGCGGGGCTGGTGGTTGGGAGGCGGGGATAGTGCTGGGCAGACTTATACGGTCTGTGCCAGAGCCGATGGTGGGAGACGGGGATAGTGCTGAGCAGACATGTACGGTCTGTGCCCTGAAAAAGACAGGTACAAATCAAAGTAAGGTATACACAAAAAAGTGGCACATTTCTTGGGCAGACTGGATGGACCGGGCAGGTCTTTTTCTACCGTCATCTACTATGTTACTATGTTACTATGAAACACTATTCACACCTATATATATATATATATAGTGCCCACCCAGATTAGCTCTGGACCCCAATGTCACGTCTGGCTATGCTACTGTTCAGCAGGCTTTTGCAAAAAACGTGGAAAACTGGGCACATCCCAACCTGGGCTTCTTATTTCCTATGTGGATGCACTGTACAAAATTTAACTTAAAATGTATTGGGCTAGTCCAATAAAAAGGTATTGCCTTATTTTATTTGTCATTTTGTTTAACACTGTTTTCAGTGCTTGAATTCTGTTACTGTTTTGGATTCTACCGCCTTTGCTGAAAGTTTGTTCGCCTTCCTTTTGAGTCGTCCTCCATTCAGGTTCATATGATGACCCCTTGCTCATCAGATTTTCATGCTAGTGTGTAGTAAAATGTTTTAGCTGACCCATCTTTGGAGGGGGAGAGGGGAAGGAACCTCAACCAATCAGGTAGGGGTGTCCCTGGGCAGGGGCACACAGAACCCCCTAATATACATCTTAATCAGCACAAAATACTTTGCTTTCTAATCCAGCTCCCCCTGCCTGTCATATTATTCCCTTTCCCAATCTCCCCATTATACTATAGGCATACACAGCATGGTAATTTAAGTACATAAGTATTGCCGTACTGGGAAAGACCAAAGGTCCATCGAGCCCAGCATCCTGTTTCCAACAGTGGCAAATCCAGGTCACAAATACCCGGCAAGATCCCAAAAATGTACAAAACATTTTATACTCTTATCCCAGGCAAACAAAAAAAGCAAACACTGGGCCTTCAGGATTGAGAAAAATGTAGTCCTTTAATATGATAAAGACCCGACACGGGCCGTGTTTCGGCGTACAACCGCCTGCATCAGGGGTCAATAAACTCCTATCGGTCAACTTGCAAACTATGGCGCAAGAGGTAAGTAAAACAATCGGGGTAAAACTCCAGTTGTGTGAACAGCTCGTCTGTATTCGGAAAGACGCCTCCAATACTGAAAACCGCCAAAAGACTGCTCCCCAACACTCTCCCATTCAATCACTTGCTCATCTTCCAATGTGGTATATATCATTCAGTGTAAAAAATGTAACGAAGGATGCTATATTGGAGAAACAGGCCAGATGCTTAAGACAAGATTCAATTTACATAGACATCACATGAACAATACAGCCAGTAGGGCCCCCACCCCGGTGGGACAGCACTTCACAGAACCAGGACACTCTACCAGTGATTTCACAGTGAGAATACTGAAAGGTAACTTTAAAACCATACAAGAACGTAAGACCTTTGAAGTCAGAATGATTGAATATTTTAACACCCAACAGAAAGGACTTAACAAGGATCTGGGGTTCCTAACCCATTATAAACCATAAAGCTGTATGTCTCTGTTGATCACCCCACCCCTCACCTATCCACACCCATCCTGTTAGAATATCAATGATATGCTTTGATGTCCCCATGCATACCTCTGACCCACCCCCATCCTCCCACCCTGTCAGACTGTCATAGTAATGCTTGAATGTTTTCACTTATATACACTGTCAGCTAGCACATTTGCTTATTTCCGATCTGACGAAGAAGGGCAACCTTCGAAAGCTAATCAAGAAATGTATTAAGTTATGTCCAATAAAAAAGGTATCATCTTATTTTCTTTTCCATGTTTTATTTTGTTTGATTTCTATTGATAACCTTAAGAGTGGACTAACACGGCTACCACACTCCTCTACTGAAGAGATAGAGAATACTGGACAGTTTTAGGTATAAGTGGGAGGTATATTGATGGGTTGGGAGAACAAGTGAGGTTGTGTAAAATGAGGGATGTGAGAAGAGGGGCAAGAAAAGGGGATGATGTGGGAAAAAATTGAGACATAATGTGAATGACCTGGAAGACTGGAGAGAGAATGAGAGACATTGAAAAGGGATAGGGGTACTAGGGAGGGGTATGGGAAGAAAGGAATGAGTTTCTGAAGGGGTTGAATGAGGGTGGAAATGGGGTTAAAAGATGGTGAAAGAGAGGCAGTAACAGATATAAGAATGGCCTTGGAGGCAAGGGAAAGAAGGAGAGACAAGGATGGAGCTGGGACTGATAGGGTGATGAGATGCAGTTGAGGATTGATGAGGTCTAAAAGGGTGAGTACAGATGATGGGAAGTGGATTAAAGATGGGGGGAGGGGGTTGGGAGACCAGGGAAGGGAGAGACAGATGTGGCAATGAGTGCTTGAGAGGGAATGAGAGAGAAATAGTAAAAGCCAGTGGATAGATGAGAAATGAAGCAGAGACTAAGGACTAGCGGGTGAAAGAAAGGGAGATAAAAGAGAACAGAAAAGTGGGGGAAAAAACATAAAATGAAAGATCAGTGTCAGACAGATGTAGAGAAGTAAAGGAAGAAGACAGGACAAGAGATGACATGGAAAAGCCAACCTGGAAAATAATTTAGAAGACTGACATGTGGACAGTGGAAGAGATTGGGACCATCCCAATTAGAAAAATAAAATGCTCAGATGACAAAAGTAGAAAAGAAAAAAAATTGTTATTTAATACCTTTTAAGAACTGAGATGTGCCTGCTTTGTGAAAAGTATATATTTTTTCTATATTTGTATTTTGCAGAGTACAGGAGAAAATACATTTCTGTTTCTCTTTTACAAGTATTTGCACTGCTTATAAAGTCTAGCTTTCTTGGGGGTCTGCATTTCAGTTTTTATCAGCATGTTTTTGTGGTTCCCTATTTTGTATCACCTGAGGGTCTGCCCATGTTCTGCATGTGCATCTGAGGTGAAGGATTCTGCTAGCAGGTAGTGTCTGTGTAGGAATGTGTAACAGTCCAGCTTGTTTCGGTTCCCCAGTAACAGGATACCCAGTGTAATATTTACTGTATAACACTGTCTTTCATAGGTTTTAGGGCCATTATTGGGGGGGGGGGGGGTTCTGTATAGGTTTTGAGTGTCTTTTGTAGGGTTTTGTGTTACTTCATAAAGTGTCTGGCCCTATTTAAAAGCAGGTTTTGGTTTTGGTGGCCCTAGTTGTCACCCAAAATAAAGATACTGAACACCAATGATATTCATATCTTGTATGTAGAGTCATGATGCAAACAAAAAGCCATCTGCTTTAAACAACTGTCTGGCAGTGGAAGGAACGTATGCTGTTCCTGAAGTGATGATCACAATTTGAATATTTTTGTATGGTAAGTTGTAAGGGGGATAAAACACTTAACTGGCTATTATAACCGCATAAATAGGACTGAATAAAACACAGTCCTATCTTCATGTGGTTCATCCTAGCCAGTTAAGTGCTGAATATCACACTTGCTATGTTTTATCCGGCTGCCTATGCCTAGATATTAATGCTGGTGCCTGGACATGGCCTGGCATTGAATATCTGGAAATAAAGCTGGCAGTGGTCAGCAAAACAGTGACTGCCACTGACTGAATATCGGGCCCAATATGTCTGCTACTGGAGAGGGATTATGTTGATGAAACCAGAATCGGATTTTATTTCATATGGTGAATTCTATGGGCAAATACTCTAGTTCAGCTCTGCATCCATTGTTGCATGAGGAAGACTCCTGTGGATGCAGAATGTATGCTTCCATTTAACACTCTGACAATGCAGAGTCAGGGGTCACTATTTTTTTTTTTTTATATTAGTTCCAGGCAACATAATGTAACTCAAATAATTCTGTTGAGTATAACCAGTTGGCAGTGTTAATATATGGGACATGCTGGACATGAACCATAAAGCAGACTGAACTGCAGCCTGCATAAGTTGTGTGTTGAGCTAGGCCTCACTGAAGGTCAAAAGTACAGTCACTGTTAAGCTAGTAAATAAGCGTGA
Source organism: Microcaecilia unicolor (assembly GCF_901765095.1). NCBI lineage: Eukaryota > Metazoa > Chordata > Amphibia > Gymnophiona > Siphonopidae > Microcaecilia > Microcaecilia unicolor. The sequence continues at coordinate 107,963,641 of NC_044039.1, forward strand.
CAGCTGTTCTCCTAAAAGCTTGCAACAAAAGCTGATGAGGCAGTGCGTGCAGAATGCTAAGGAATAGAAATATGGTTTTACTGAAAATTGGTTTATGGCTTTGCCTATTTAAGGGGAATTTTTGGGTAACTGAGTAGGTGATAAGGAATAAAGCAGAACTAGGTTACTGGAAAATTTTGTCACAAGTGAGAATGACCTTTATGGTAATTGATAGGCCAAATTACTGTAAAATATATGATTGAGTAAGTTTCGGTAAATAAGTGCTGATACTATGGAAATTCACTAATGCTGATATTATAGAAAATCACTAATTGCACAAGAAATATGAGACATCTATATCTTTGACAAAAAAGCATGTGATGAACAGGGTATAAAACTGACAGCAGTAATCTTTGTTAGAGAAGTAATAACTGTGGAAACGTTCTTTGCGGCCTAGTTTTACCCTCTCATATGAGAATCGCTTATGAATTATTTTGATTGATTTATACTGATTTGCTGCACTATCTAATCTGAAATAATCATATACCAGTGTACCCTTAATTGGTAAGTTTAATAAATTGCTTATTCTCATATTACAAAAGCCTTCTGTGTCTGACTCTCCTCCTTTAGTAGTTACATAAGTACATAAGTACATAAGTAGTGCCATACTGGGAAAGACCAAAGGTCCATCTAGCCCAGCATCCTGTCACCGACAGTGGCCAATCCAGGTCAAGGGCACCTGGCACGCTCCCCAAACGTAAAAACATTCCAGACAAGTTATACCTAAAAATGCGGAATTTTTCCAAGTCCATTTAATAGCGGTCTATGGACTTGTCCTTTAGGAATCTATCTAACCCCTTTTTAAACTCCGTCAAGCTAACCGCCCGTACCACGTTCTCCGGCAACGAATTCCAGAGTCTAATTACACGTTGGGTGAAGAAAAATTTTCTCCGATTCGTTTTAAATTTACCACACTGTAGCTTCAACTCATGCCCTCTAGTCCTAGTATTTTGGATAGCGTGAACAGTCGCTTCACATCCACCCGATCCATTCCACTCATTATTTTATACACTTCTATCATATCTCCCCTCAGCCGTCTCTTCTCCAAGCTGAAAAGCCCTAGCCTTCTCAGCCTCTCTTCATAGGAAAGTCGTCCCATCCCCACTATCATTTTCGTCGCCCTTCGCTGTACCTTTTCCAATTCTACTATATCTTTTTTGAGATACGGAGACCAGTACTGAACACAATACTCCAGGTGCGGTCGCACCATGGAGCGATACAACGGCATTATAACATCCGCACACCTGGACTCCATACCCTTCCTAATAACACCCAACATTCTATTCGCTTTCCTAGCCGCAGCAGCACACTGAGCAGAAGGTTTCAGCGTATCATCGACGACGACACCCAGATCCCTTTCTTGATCCGTAACTCCTAACGCGGAACCTTGCAAGACGTAGCTATAATTCGGGTTCCTCTTACCCACATGCATCACTTTGCACTTGTCAACATTGAACTTCATCTGCCACTTGCACGCCCATTCTTCCAGTCTCGCAAGGTCCTCCTGTAATCGTTCACATTCCTCCTGCGACTTGACGACCCTGAATAATTTTGTGTCATCGGCGAATTTAATTACCTCACTAGTTATTCCCATCTCTAGGTCATTTATAAATACATTAAAAAGCAACGGACCCAGCACAGACCCCTGCGGGACCCCACTAACTACCCTCCTCCACTGAGAATACTGGCCACGCAATCCTACTCTCTGTCATTCTATCACCTGTAGTGGTGGACACTGCAGCATCTGTGTAGAACTGTGTTTGTTACCTGAAGGAGGGCAGACAGTTTTGGAGTACGTTCAAATTGGTGAACCCCGATGTCTTTATATACCTTACCTGTTTGTCTTTATGATTCCGCCTTGACGAGATAAAATACAAATTTTTTCTGTGATTCCGCCTTAAGCGAGGGAATCCGTCTATTACATATAGGTGAGATTATACTTTTTGTGATCCCGTCTTGTGCGATGTTAGCTGTCTTTCAACGCTCTTCAAACCTTTTCTTTCATCTTTCTTTTTGAAAACAAAAGGGGGGATGTTAGTAAATGCGTTTGTTTTGTTTTCTTTTTATGGTGATACCAAGGGTGTACACGTTTTCTGGGATGCCAGTTACGGAACCCCTTGAGAACTTTTGGTGATAGTGTAACACCCAGGGTAAGCTGCAAAATCTTTGGGGAAGACCAGTCGGAGATTTCGTCCATTCTCTTTGGCAGGAGCTTTGGGCACATTCGGCTCTATGATTGGTGAGTATTACTTTTATTTATACATAGTTGTGGGGTATATAATGACTTCTCCCTCTCCTCTGGACACTGTTATCAAATTTTTCCCTAGTGATAAAACCACTCTTACCCAGATTTGTACCCAGTGGTACAACAAATGGAATAAAAAAGACACTGCCCTTCACTGGCCTATTAATTGCTCTTTTGACCCTGTTGTTTTAAAACGTCTTGTTGCTTATAATGAAAGCCGTAAGACAGGAAAATTGCGCCTAAAGCACTTACAGACCATAAACATTTTTATTTAATCGCAGACAGAAATTCTGATTCTAGATCTCTACCTGCTTCTACTGTGGCGGCAGCTACCGCTATTTTAAAACTATAACTACATTCCTCATTTACCTGTGGTTCTCCATACTTCCCAAACTTTGTTTTGTTTTATATAGCGTGGGAATAAATTGCATTCTTTTTTTTTTTCTTGGAGCAACTGCCTGACTAGTGTGTAGAATGAGAGAACCTCCTTACCCTCCTTCCTGATCAGAGTTTTCAAGGGGCTCCCTCTTTTGGGTGCCTGGGGGGGGGGGGGGTGCCACCTCATCCCTCACCTCAGGCAGCAGATTGATGTGAGCCACCCCTTGGGGTAGGTGCTGTCAATGGAGGGGGCCAAGAGGAAAAAAGTTATGCCTGACGGGTAAATGTTGCCTCTGGGGAAGAGAGTAGGAAAAAAGTGCTGCCTGTATATGGCCCCAGGGAATAAATGCTGCCTGTTTGGGGTGGTGGGGAGGCTATTTTTTTCTATCCATGTGGCATGGCATGTGGAACTGGTGGTAAAGAGAGAGGGAGGGAGGAAGACCTGGGATTTGGAGAAGGAGAAAGAGGGAGGGTACTGGTATCAGGCCTAGGGAGGGGAGAGGGAAAGTGCACTCTCCCCTTGCTAATTTGTGAAATGTGAGAGGAGCCATAATGAAAGAAATTTCCCATGGTGCTGGCTCATATCTTCACTATTTTGATATGCTGGCTTCATATTCAGGGTTTTAGTCTGGTGTGGGTGGGTATCTGCGTTTGTTGTGAATAACAATAATGAATATGTATGAGATGTATGTATGCAAACGAATATGCTAATGTGCCAAGCCCCATCCCCCCCCCCCCCCCCCCCCCCCCCCCCCGAATGAATCAATCAAACTATGCCCATGGTGCTTGCTGCAAAAACAGTCTCAGATCAAAAGTGGTTCCCTGGCAGGAACAGCATGCTCTCAGATCACAAAGTGCAGTATGTCCGGTCCAAAAATGGTTGCCCTAGCAGGAAAAGGAAGGTCTCAGCTTAAAACCTCTTCAAGGGTCCCCTTGCTACAAAAGCAGGGTCCCAGGTCCAAAAATTGCTTCTCAGCTTAAAACTTCTTCAACAGAAGAGAAGCCACATGCTTCTTAACAATGATGAGGGGTGCATGAAGGAGTGTCAACTACAAAGCATGGTTCCCTTGCAGAGAAACATTGCTTCCTTGCAGTGTGTGAAGCCAGAAAACCAGAAGAGAAGGGGTCTGTCGGATATGCTAGATGGTTGGATTAGCAAAGGATGGATAATCCAAGACTGTACTGTACCTTAGGAATGAAAAGGCTGTCCTAAGTTATCTGGAAAAGTAATCTGGACAGTGGACTGAATATTGCCACTATCCAGAAGTTCTAATCCCGACTACCTTATGCAGATATTTAGCACTGGAGGAGTAGCCTAGTGGTTAGTGCAGTGAACTTTGATCCTGGGGAACTGAGTTTAATTCCCACTGCAGCTCCTTGTGACTTTGGGCAAGTCACAACCCTCCATTGCCCCTGGTACAAAATAAGTACCTGAATATATGTAAACTGCTTTGAATGTAGTTGCAAAAACCTCAGAAAGGCGGTATATCAAGTCCCATTTCTTTCTCTTTTTCTCTCTCTCTCTCTCTTTACAATAATTCATAAGTGAAATAACACTTGACAGAAAATTATAGGGCAAAACCACGAAGATGAAGTCAAGAACAAGAATTTTTTTTTAAATTCCAAAAGCTTTAAATGCAAAGTTCACTAAATTGAAGACAAAGCATGGCTAATGGAGTAAAACTAAGTTAATATTCAAGCAAGAAAAAAGCTAATACAGAAGGTAGAATATTCATAAATCCTAAATTCCTTAAAGCAGGGTAGGTTCTAGGACATCCTATACAGGTGGCATGGCTGAAGGTTTATCTACAGAAGATAAAGTGATGGTTTTATTACTCAGAAATGCAACTAACTATGATGGTTCAAAAAATAAATTCTTATTTTCTACATTGTCAGAAATTGGGTTCTACATATGTTTTAAAAATTGTAATTGTCGTATTGTGAACTGCTTTGGTGCACTGGGTTCTTCTACTAAGCTGCAGTAAAGTGGGCCTGTGCTAGTATCGGTGCGTGTTTTTGATGCACGATGAGGCCCCCTTTTTACTGCAATGGATAAAAGGCTGGTCATTTTTGCGAAAATAAATGGCCATGCGGTAAGTGAATTCTTACTGTGCAGCCATTTCATTGGGGATCCCTTACCGCCACCCATTGAGATGGTGGTAAGGGTTCCCATGCCAATCCAGCAGTAACCAGACAGTGATTACCGCTGGTTAACCTCCAGCACTCAAAAAAATCTAAACAAATTAATGTAGCGCCAAAAATGGAATGCACTGGGGGTGGGAACCACCACCGGGCTCCTGTGGTAGTTCAGCAGTAGTTCAAGATTGGTACAAGGAAATTCTGTTGCTACACGACAACCATTTAGTAAAAGGGCCCCTAAATGTGATATATCAGATTTGATTTTTTTTCATTTATCAAACCATTACATTTGCAGAGAAATTTTAGATGAAAACAAGCCCCAATCTGGGTAACTCTAGGTCTTGGCAATAAAAACTGCTTCCACCTTTTTGCCATGTCCTGAAAAACCCAGACTTGTCAGCACAAAGATTGGGTCCTATATTTAAAAAAAGAGCCTGAGGGAGACTAGGAGCTGGGGGACGGGGCAAGATGGCACCGACACGCCGAGTGGAGCGAGACTGACTGAATATTTGCTGTATTCAATTCTTATTTTCCCCTTCTTTGATATGCCACATGCTAAGAGAAAGGGGATTATTAGAGCGTTACCCTCTCCAGCTCGAGCATCTTCCCTGAGACAGCGAACATTGGACAGTTTTGCAGTTCGGCGCCCACCTGGAGAATCCGGAGTTGAGATTCCATTAGACGCTGGAGCAGGGAGCCCAGCATCGTTGGAGCATGAGATCTCTGTCTCCTCCGGAATCTGCCATACTGCGAGAGGAGAAAGCTGACCTGCAAGACGCGGAAGGCGCAGATTTTGAGATCAGTGGAGGGGACTGTCTCTCGGAACAGAAATTGGCAGCTAATGTGATCTTGGGAAGGGAAAGCTTGTCTACCCCCCCCCCCCCCCCCCAAGGTGGTAACACTCGACACCCTTTGGCAGTCTATTGAAAATATGCAAGATTTGATCATAAAATCAACTTGAGATGAGGAATTTGGTTTCCACGGTTGACCAACTCTCTAAATCGGTGGATAAACTAAAGCAAGATTTTAAAGACCAAGTAAAGAGTTCTCAAGGTGATATTGTAAAAATTAAAGAAAATGTGTCAATGGTTATTAAAGACAATACTAATATTCGTCAAAAAACTGAACAAATTGAAAATTACAACAGACGTTTCAACATGAGGATCTTGAACTTTCCAAAACCTATAGGAATCCTCCCCTTGGAGTTATTTAAAAAATACCTTGTTGGAAAATCTGAAGTTTTCCCCTCAAAATATTCCTCCAATAAATAAGATTTTTTTCTTCCTGTAAAAAAAAAATCATGAGGAGATAACTGAAGTTTTGGAACAAGAAAAATCTGAGGAATTGAAAGATAATTCATTGATTTTGGAAGACTCATTGACTGAGGTAACAAATAGAGCTACGCTCCTGATTTCATTTGTATTTGAGCAAGACTTTAACGCAATTTTAAAGTTATATTTTAAAAATATTCATCAAAAGTTCTGTGGTCAAAAATTGCGGATTTTTCCTGAAGTTACCAAAGTAACACAAGAAAGAAGAAAGAAATTTCTAGAAATGAGACAAGAGACGAGGTCTTTGGGGGCAACATTCTTGCTTGCATACCCATGTAAATGTATAGTAAAATATTTGGGAATTAAGTATGTTTTTTTGTACCGAATCAATTAAGAGAATTCATAGATCTGAAAAAGATAGTTGAGCTATAACATCAGTACAGCATAAGTATTAATAGATGGGGGGGCATAAAGCCTTTCCTCTTTTGTCATTTTTCCTTTTTTTTTAATTTGATTTCCCTGATTTTCTCTTTCCCTTCCCCCATTATTGTGGTCTAAGGAAGGGACAAAGTGAGTTAACTTGTTTACCTTTTAGTAATTCTCTTTAGAGAGCATATAATTGTCTTATATATTGATCACTTTTGTATCTTGTATAGCCTGTAACAAGATTAATGCTTGTGTAACACTAAAATTGCATAAATAATAAAAATAAAATAAAAAAAGAGCCTGAGGATGTTATCTCTTGCTATTTCTGATACAAAAGTTGCTATCAGAGTGAAAGACACAAGGGAGTAGTCTGGTTAAGATTATCAGACAAATTAACATCATCAGATGTATCCACAGATAATTCAGTTGCTTCCTGTTGATCAATATCTTTTCCTTGTGGAGTGTAAGAATATAAAACGCCTTAATCCAGTGGTTCCCAAATCTGGTCCTGTAGGCACCCCAGCCAGTTTTTCAGGATATCCACAATGAAATATTCATGAGAGAGATTTGCATGCAGTGGATATTCTGAAATGAAAACCTGAATGGCTGGGATGCCTCCAGGACCAGGTTTGGGTACCACTGCCTTAATCAATGTAGAAAGAGACTCTACTGGAATCGCCAAAATATGTACCATATAGTTCTTAAGCATTCTTTCTGCATTTATACCAGTCTGTCTTGAAAAGTTCATAAAACATACGTTTTTCTTAAACAGGTTGTCCAATGTCTCCAGCTTTCTCTGAGTAATTTGATTGTCCTTTACAATTGCTGCTTGAAAAGAGTCTAAACTTTTCCACCTTCTTTTCAACAACTGCTAAACATTTCTCCTGATCTAGTATCACAATACTTTTTTTGCAGAAACGGCCCCAGCCATTGCTGCAACTTGGTCTTTCACATTCTTAAGCTTTGTGAAAGAGCCCTTCTTAAATTATCGATAACAATCCACCAAAAGTCAGGAATAATTACTGATGGTTTTTCAAGTTGTAACAAAGAACTTTGCCCAGAAGTTTTAAAAGTTAAAGGTTTAGCTATACAAAGATATATTTCTTCAGGGCCTTTCTCAGAAACCTTTTGGATTACCTCTCTCTCTCTAGGTATGTACTTCCAAGGGGCGTCTCCGGAGATATCCACATAGGAGCCAACTATTCAAAATGATTGGGGGTTCTAAACTCAACAGACATTACTCCTTTGGGAACACAGATAAGGAGTTTGCTCAATATTGCGGGTTCTCAAGCACACACAGAGCTGGCTCCTATGGATATCAGGACAGCAGCGGCACCTTCCAGCATTGGTCCTGCTTCTATACTGGGATCCTCTCCTGTACCCTGATCCCCTCCTGGCCTCCATTTTGGCCCCAGCCCTCTCCTGATCCTCTCCTGACCCACTCATGATCCACTTTGACCCCAGTATTTCCCTTATGGCCCCTCCTTTCCCCCTCATGGCCTCGCTTGTGTTCCCTTCTTGGCCTTTTCCTGCCTTTGCATCTTTTTGTCCTCTGGTTCATCTTTTCTTGATATTCTCATTGTTGGTTCCTTTAAATATGACAATGTTTGCTTTTATATTGTAGACTTTTTGCTTGACTTGTGTATATGTCTTACAAGGTTATTCAATTCTTTTATCAATATTCTTCTGTACTGTTCTTTTCTTTGTTATATTGTAGTCTGTACACCACTCTGCTCTGGCAGCTAGAGCACTGTAGTAAGTTCAAATAAATTAACAATCTAAACTATAACATTTTTAGAGCATCTAAGCAGCATTTTTCTTCCCTAAGAACTTCCACAGATCTCTGTCATCTACAATTTTTATAATACAGCTAAATGATGCAGGTAAGTCAGTAATATTGTTCATTCATTTTTACCTTAGGAAATATAAGATTTAAAATGTATTTAGTGAAGGTATCTGTAGCAGGTATTCTCAGAGGACAGCAGGCCAACTATTCTCACATGTGGGTGATGTCATCCACGGGCTGCCCAGAGTATTTTTTCTTCAAATGCCTTCCCACTTGACTTGTGAGTACGGGACCAGCAGTACTATAATAAAAGAAAAAAAACTAAATTCAATTCCTAGGGGAGGTGGGAGCGTAAGTGAGAATAATTGGCCTGCTGTCCTCAGAGAATACCTGCTTACAAGTAAGTAACTTTGCTTTCTCCAAGGACAAGCAAGCCATATTAATCTCACATGTGGGAAGCTCTAGCTACCAGGCTCATTGATAACAATAACTTGAGGATGATAGGGACAGGAAGTGTAGAAGAATGATAGCACTGTAGGCAACAAAGTTCAACAGAAGCTTGAAGCGCTCTTTACAGAAAACTAGGACTCTGAGGGCCAGATGCTCAAAGGTTGCCGTTAAATACCGCATGCTTTTATATCCATGGTTGAACTTACTGATTTTGAAACAGTGATTGATACTCAAAGGAAATTGCATGCAAGTGGCTTGGTAGGGAAAGCACTAGGCACATGCGTAGAACAGTCTCGCAGTAAGTATCAGTGTTACACATCTGCCCAGGGGAAAAAGGCGACAACCGAGTCATAGGTGTGAATCCTAGGCATGCGCCATATATACCCATTTTAACAGTGCTGTTACATGCAGGGCACACATACATATACACATAATACATGCACTTGGCACATTTCACACACACGTGCTGATACTATTAAAAAAATGCAAACAGACTGCTCCACCGAGAAGTTACCCTCATGCAAAGACAGCTCCAGATCTGCTGGAACATTTTGAACATTAAAGGTAGGTGCCCCTTTCTGTGCATTGCACGGAATACTTATTTTAATACTAATGAGCTCATTGTAATACATTTGCATAGGATCATCTGTAGCTGCTACCACAAATGGTAAAAGTGACATAGAACGCCTTTGTGCATTAGATGCTGAATAATGTGCATGCTAGACCGGCTACAACTATTCTAAATCAAATGTTGCAAACACGGTAAGCTTTGAGAATTCCCCCCTGATAATTTGTACATTTTTTTAGTCTTTTTTTCCTAAATGAGATAGTTTAAACAATTTGTGGTTCCACCAATTTGTAGCAGTCTGCCAGTTAGGAAGAAAATATTCCATCTGCTATCCAGAGGCGTAGCCAGGTTTTGAGGTCAGGGGGAGCAGACTTTTGTAAAATAGGCACTGGTTGGTGTCAGCTAGGCAGCAGTGCCGATGCTGTTGCTCAGGTGCCTTGGCTGTGGCCAGCAATGATTTAACACAGACTGCCTCTGCTGTGTCCCGCCTATGAGGAAAACAGGAAGTTACATCAGGAGGCCAGACACAGCAGAGGTCCCAGGACTGGCTGGAGCAGGCTGTGTCTTAAGTACAAGTAAAAATATTCAAATTGTGACCATCACCTCAGGGACAGCCACACACTCCTTCCACAACTAGACACTTTGTTTAAATCAGATGGGCTTTTGTTTCTATAGTGACTCTACAGGATGTGGACACCACTAGTCCTGAGCATTTTTCCATTGCCCCAGAGCCTACTTTCAAATAGGATCAGATACTTTGTGAAATAACACAAAATCCTGCAAGACGACACTCAAAGCCTATACTGAAAACTAATCACACCATAACAGCCCAAACCCACCTATGAAAAGACAGTGATATAAATATTATACTGGGCCTTAGCGCACCAATATACCGGCTACTAGGAAACTGGAACAAGCTAGACTATTCCTACACAGACACTATATGCTAGCACAGGGGTGGGCAACCTCAGACCTCAGTGCCAAATTATGTTGGTGCAAAAAATGTCAGTTCCAAAATGCTCCAGTGCCAAAATGCCCCAATGCCAATATATGTCAGTGCTAAAATGTCCTGGAGACTTACAGGCTTATTTTCAAAAGAGAAGGATGCCCATCTTTTGACACATATCGGAATATGGGGGTCCTTCTCACAGGATTATGCCAAATCGGCATAATCAAAAGCTGATTTTGGGCATCCACAACTGCTTTCCATCGCAGGGATGACCAAAGTTCCCAGGGGCATGTCAGAGGCGTAGCAAAGGCAGGACTTGAGCGTGCCTAACACATGGGCGTCCTCGACCCATAATCGAAAAAGAAGGGCATCTCTGACGAACACTAGGACGACTTTACATGGTCCTTTTTTTGTTACGACCAAGTCATGAAAAGATGCCTGAACTGACCAGATGACAACCAGAGGGAATCGAGGATGACCTCCCTTTACTTCCCAGTGGTCACTAACCCCCTCCCACCCTCAAAAAAATTCTTTAAAAATATTTTTTGACAGCCTTTATGCCAGCCTCAAATGTCATACTCAGGTCCATCTGCCTGTGCCAGAAAATCCTACCCCAAATTTTTTGACTGCAAAAATATCTCTGTGCTAAAGTGTCTTGTGCTAGTCCCAAAATATGGTTATGCTGAATTGTCCCATTACCAAAATATCATACTCAGGTCCATCGCAGCAGTATGCAGGTCCCTGGAGTAGTTTTAGTGGGTGCAGTGCATTTCAGACAGGCAGACCCAGGCCCATCCTCCCCACCTGTTACACTTGTGGTGGTAAATGTGAGCCCTTCAAAACCCACCAGAAACCCACTGTACCCACATCTAGGTGCCCCCCTCACCCATAAGGGCTATGTAGTGGTGTACAGTTGTGGGTAGTGGGTTTTTGGGGGGATTTTGGGGGCTCAGCACACACAGTAAGGGAGCTATGCACCTGGGATCAATTTCTGAAGTCCACTACAGTGCCCCCTAGGGTGCCTGGTTGGTGTCCTGGCATGTCAGGGGGACCAGTGCACTACGAATGCTGGCTCCTCCCATGGCCAAAGGGCTTGGATTTTGTCATTTCTGAGATGGGCATCCTTAGTTTCCATTATCGCCGAAAATCAGAAACGACCAAGTCTAGGGACAACCATCTCTAAGGTTTCCAGATTTGGGCATCCCCGACCGTATTATCGAAACTAAAGATGGACGTCCATCTTGTTTCAATAATACGGGTTTCCCCACCCCTTCACAGGACTTCCTGCAAGGACGTCCTCAGAAAAACTTGGGCATCCCTTTCGATTATGCCCCCCAAAGTGTCACAATGCCAATATATTTAAGTGCCAAAATGCCTCATTGCAAAGTGTCCTGGTGCCAAAATGTCCCAGCACCAAAGTGTCCCAGTTCCAAAATATGTTGGTACCAAAATACTCAGGGGCCAAAATGCTTGGGTGCAAAAATGTCCCAGTGCCAAATTCCTCTGTGCCAAAATTCTGCATTGCCAAAATTCCCCAGTGCCAAAATGTCTTGATGGTAAGATGTCAGTGCAAAAATGCCCTGGTGTCAAAATGTCCAAATACCAAAGTGCCGGTGCCAAAGTTTGCCAGTGCCAAAATATGTTGGGGTCAAAAATGTCTCATTGCCAAAATGCCAATGTGTTGCAGTGCCAAACTGTCCAAGTGCCTGTTTCTCAGTGCCAAAATATGTTGGTGCCAAAATTCCCCTGTGCGAAAGTATCCCATTGCCAAAGTGGTAGAGCAAAAAAATATCGGTGCCAAAGTGTTCCAGTGCCAAAGTGGCTCAGGTGCCAAAATGCCCCTGTGCTAAAGTATCCCAGTGCCAAGGTGTACTGGTATGAAAATATGTGAGTGCCAAAGAGTCCCTGTTCCAAAATGTCCCAGTACCAAAATATCTGTTCCAAAATGCTCCAGTGCAAAAATGTCAGTGCCAAAAGGTAGGTTCCAAAGTGCCCCGGTGCAAGGTGTCCCAGTGACAGTGGTGTGCTGGAGCCGGCTCGCTCCGGCTCGCAAGATCCGGTTGTTAAAGTTTGGCCGGACTTGCGAGCCGGTTGTTGGAAACGCCGAGCCGGCTCTCCCTTCCTCCGCCCTCCGGATCCGGTCCCTCACCGATCCTACCTTGACTATCGAATTCTTCGGGGCAGGCAGTGTTGCCTGAACGCTGCTATCGCTGACTTTCCTCCACCACCTGTTTGCGCTTTAAAAATGGCCACAGAGACTTCCAGAGGCAGCCTTGTGAGACTTCTGTAAGTCTCGGCGGCCATTTTGAAGCGCGATCGGGTGGCGGAGGAAAGTCAGCGATGGCAGCGGGCAGGCAACACTGCCTGCCCCGAAGAATTTGATGGCCAAGGTAGGGTCGGTGAGGGACCGGATCGGGAGGGAGGGAGGGAGGAAGCAGGGGAGAGAAGGGAGCTGCTGGCCATGGGTGCATGCAGGGCAGGGGAGAGGAGGGTCACTGCTGGCCATGGGTGCATGCAGGGCAGGGGAGAGGAGGGTCACTGCTGGCCATGGGTGGATGGAGGGCAGGGGAGAGAAGGGTCGCTGGCCATGGGTGCATGCAGGGCAGGGGAGAGGAGGGTCACTGCTGGCCATGGGTGCATGCAGGGCAGGGGAGAGGAGGGTCACTGCTGGCCATGGGTGGATGGAGGGCAGGGGAGAGAAGGGTCGCTGGCCATGGGTGCATGCAGGGCAGGGGAGAGGAGGGTCACTGCTGGCCATGGGTGGGAGGGCAGGGGAGAGAAGGATCACTGGCCATGGGTGCACGCAGGGCAGGGGAGAGAAGGGTCGCTGGCCATGGGTGCATGCAGGGCAGGGGAGAGGAGGGTCACTGCTGGCCATGGGTGGATGGAGGGCAGGGGAGAGAAGGGTCACTGGCCATGGGTGCACGCAGGGCAGGGGAGAGAAGGGTCACTGCTGGCCATGGGTGCATGCAGGGCAGGGGAGAGGAGGGTCACTGCTGGCCATGGGTGCATGGAGGGCAGGGGAGAGAAGGGTCACTGGCCATGAGTGCACGCAGGGCAGGGGAGAGAAGGGTCACTGCTGGCCATGGGTGGGAGGGCAGGGGAGAGAAGGGTCACTGGCCATGGGTGCACGCAGGGCAGGGGAGAGAAGGGTCGCTGGCCATGGGTGCATGCAGGGCAGGGGAGAGGAGGGTCACTGCTGGCCATGGGTGCATGCAGGGCAGGGGGAGAGGAAGGGAGAGAGAATAAATGCTGGACATGGATGGAGGGGAGGGAAGAGTGAGGAAGGAGATAAGATAAGGGAAAAGGAAGAGAGGAGAAAAACTGCACATGGATGAAGAAAATAGACAGAAGCTGAGGACCAGAAATGAAGAAGAAAGGAGGAAAGGAAAGAAATAAATAGAAAGGAAGCCCTGGAAACGGAGTTAAGAGGACAGATAGCAGCAGAATCGGATACTGGGCCAGCATGATCAGAAAAACAGTCACCAGACAACAAAGGTAGAAAAAATCATTTTATTTTCATTATAGTGTTTGGAATATGTTCCCTTTGAGAATCAGGAGCTCAACATTAAAAGTTTATATTTATTTACTTATTTATGGCATTTTATCCCACATTAAACATGAATTAGATTGGAACCTGGGATCATTTAATTTTTTTTTCCTGGAGAGAGTAATGCATTGCCCCCCCCCCCCCCCCCACCACTGGCTATAGCCAGCTCTGCAATTTTGGGGGGCGCAGAGGTGGATGGTGGGGGCACAGTGGTGGACGGGGGGCACAATGGTGGACGGGGGGGGGCGCAGTGGTGGATGGGGGGGCGCCGAGGTGGACCGGGGAGAGAGCCTTTTGTTAAAAATTTACCAGCACACCACTGCCCAGTGACAACATATGTCAGTGCCAAAATGCCCCTGTGCTACTGTATCCCGGTGCCAAATTGTACTGGTACAAAAACATGAGTGTCGAAGTGTCCCAGTTCCAAAGTCTCCCAGTACCAAAATATGTCTGTTTCAAAATGCTCTATTTCCAAAATATGTCAGTACCAATATGCCCCAATGCAAAAATGTCCTGGTGCCAAAATATGTCAGTACCAAAATGTTCGAGTGCCAAAGTGTCCCAGTGTCCATATATCAGTGCCAAAATGGCCTGGTGCAAAATGTTTGAGTACCAAATTTTCCCTCTGTCAAAATATGTTGGTGCCAAAATGTCTCAATACTAAAATGTCAGTGCCAAAATGTCCTATTGCCAGGATTCCAGTGCCAGTATGTGTTAGGACCAAAATGCTCTGGTGCAAAATATCCCCATGCCAAAATACCCCGGTGCCAAAATTTCCTAGTGCCAAAATGATCCAGTGCCAAATTGCCCAGTGCCAAAATGTCAGTACCATAATGTCCCAGTGCGAAAGTGTTCCATGCCAAAATGCACCTGTGCCAAAGTGTCCTTGTGCCAAAATGTCATGTGCCTTAATGCCAAAATTTCCCACTGCTAAAGTGTCCCATTGCTAAAATTTCAATGCCCAAATATCGGTGCCAAAATATCCTGGAGTTAGTATCCCTGTTCCAATATATGTAACTGCCAAAAGGCCTCAGTGCAATATGTCCCAGTACCAAAATATGTCAGTGCAAAATATCCTGTTGCCAAAGTGTCCCAGTGCCAAAATATGTTGGTGCCAAAATGTCAGTGCTGAAATGTGCCCTATGGCATAGAGTCCCAATGCAAAAAGCCTCCCATACCAAAATGCTTTGGTGCTAAAGTGTCTTGTCCCAGTGCCAAAATGTGCCTATGTTGAAATGTCCCCATACCAGTTTCCTGGAACTTACTAACCAGTAGTGTCTCAATAGGTACCACTTTGCTTAGCTGCCATTCAGCACCTTTGTGATCAGCTCCAACCCCTCCTGCAGCCCAGGACCTGTAGGAACAATCCCATCACTGTCCAACTCAATGTCACTTCCTCCCTCTCTTTTCTGGCTACTGGCAGCTTTCAGTATGTGCTAGCTGTGAACTGCCTCACCCAGTTCATTGATGTCTTTCTTAGCCACAACTCAGACTACATCACCTTCCCAACCACCCCCCTGGCCCTGCAGAACAACATGGTTCATTTCTATGCCATAGCTCGCTTCAAGTTCCGATGTCTAGATCAGTCTGGAGAGGAGCTCCTGTACAGCCTCAAAAAGATCTTCATGACCTGCTGCATGCTATATAACCTGGCCCTGTGCAGAGGACAGGCCCTCCCAGAACAGCCACAGCAACCAGAGCAGCAGGCCTAAGACCAAAATGATGATTAGTCCTCTCCTTCACCCTCCACCTACAGAGCAGAGCAGACTGCACACCAGCCAGGTATCCATGCCTGACAAAGACTCATTAATACAAATTTCTAATGAAGGTAATCCACATTTATTAAGTTGATTCATCACCACCACCACACCCTCCCATCACCTTCACTCTCTCCATATACACACCCCAAATTTCCACTCC
Organism: Microcaecilia unicolor; assembly: GCF_901765095.1. Classification (NCBI taxonomy): domain Eukaryota; kingdom Metazoa; phylum Chordata; class Amphibia; order Gymnophiona; family Siphonopidae; genus Microcaecilia; species Microcaecilia unicolor. The sequence goes on from NC_044039.1 coordinate 107,979,362, forward strand.
CTCATTATATCCCCTCTACCACCACCCTCACAAACATCCCTCCCCCAATCCCTCAACACCCTACTCCTCCCTCATCCCCCCCCCCCCCCAGCACATGCCTACCCCCAGCACAGGCCTTCACAGGAAACACTTGCTTAGCATAGAATTGCCTATGTACCCTCCCCTCCCCTTCCCCTTCCCCACATCCACACTGGCTAGCACCTCTCCCACCCCTGTCCCTCAGCAGCTGGTAAAAGGCTGGGCCTTGCAGCTGCTGAACTCTGGTCTGAGTCCTCCCCTGTGTGATCTGAGTATAGCAGCTATACTGAATTCTCCTATACTCCTCTTACAAATTTAAGACATTGATAATGTTAGTACTTGAGTTTCCTACAAGAAATATTAGGATTAGTTTTGCTTTGATTTAGGGATGTAAGAATAGGCAGTGGGGTACATTTTAGGGAGCTGCTGCCACCAGTCCAAGCACTATGAAGCCAGGGGCCAGGACAAAGGGTGTAGGTCTGTGAAGTCCTTCATTATGACTTGGCATGGTTGGGAGAGGGGGGAGCCATAGTTTATGGACTTGGGATGTTGCATACATTTAGATTTCAGCAATGCCTTTTTTCCTCTCTATTTTTTTACTGATGTCACATGATTCATGCTGTATGGGAGATAATGTCATACACTGTATTGTTAAGACTGGAATTACATGTTTTGTAACCAGTGTACAGTAGATGAATGATGCTGTGCTTCAGGGCAGTAGTGCTGGACACTTACCTTGCCAAGATGTCTTTTATTTGTCTCCATGCTCACAGGGAGATATTTCTTGGGAGCAGGTGGTGATGATATTTAAATAGGAGCTTCCTGTGACTCAGGCATAAGCACACCAACATCTATGTCTTCCACATTGAGTAATTGGGATCTCTCCTGAGAGACATGTTTACTCACATGTGCGACATTCTTCCACGTGCAGAGCTATATATAGACATCATGCATGTTGTTGCCGCAGTAACATCTCGCTGATGTTTTCAGTTGAACATTTTACATTGTATTTTCGAGCTGTGGAGATATTTTCAGCATCTCTTCTAGGACGTTTCTTGTAGACGTTTATTCGGGATATCCTTGATTTTCTATAACCATTTATCTATTTGATTGAAAATACTCCCTTCGATTTGGGCGTTTTGTGATAAATGTCTCTGACAGAATTTAGACGTTATATCGAAAATGCCCCTCCATGTTACCTATCTCACTTTTTATTTCTTTGTATATTGCCTTATGATTAAGCAAAAGACAGTTAAACCAAATAAATATAAGCATCATTTTGGGAACTTTATAAAATTCCTAGCTTTTTGTCATGCATTTTTCTAACCACACAGCACATGATATGCTAAATAACCCAAACTGTATTTTCCCATATATTCAGCACTCTGAATAACCATCCCTTATTATCTCTGCTTTACAGTAACGTAAGGCTCAATGCGGTTTCTGTTTTGAACAGACTCAGCTTTCCAGGCTACCTACAAGCTGTTAAATGTTTAAGGGAAGTTTAGCAGTGGACACATCTAATTAGTCCCCTTGCTGTCCACACTTACATGAACACTTCTGTTTTTAAGAATGAAATGAAGCATCTTTTTAGTGCCTTACTATGTCTTTCAATTATATAGATAGATCAGATGAGATGAAAAATACTCCATCACTATATGAGCTGATGGTACTTCAGCCAGAGTGTGTTATTTATAGCTAAATAAAGGAGGTCTGATAGCTGGCAATTAAGTTAAAATGTATTTTCACTCCACACAAAAAGAGGTCTTGCTCTTAAGGTGAGAAAAACTGAGACATTAACTACTCATATCATATGGTATAGTCAATCTATTTTAAAAAAAATCTGTTTTTGAACTGCAATGTAGAGGAAATGTATCGAAGTTTGACTCCAGTGTAAAAATGTTTTCAAATGGACCAATAAGAATAGCCTAAGATGTGGTAAGTCTACAGTATAACCAACATAAAACACAGGGGTATACCACTGTAATAATACACTGGGGAAAATGTCATAATCCAGCTTCATGAATCACCCACGGTTTAAATATATCAACTCCACATTATAAGAATGTCACAAAGCATTGTTATAAAGTATTTATTAGATATGAGATACATGCTTATATGTATATACCGAGCGATCTTCTTAAATCATAATACATTATCTTTAAATCCCAAACAGGGTCCCCTCCAGCAAGCTATAATCATTGCACATATCACTATAATTAGCTTTTTCATATATATTGCAAAGAATATGCTCAAAATGTCCCAACATGGACCATGCTTCACCTTCTGGCTGCTTCAGGAAACCCAAATTTCAAAAGAGGGCAAGCTGTCAAAATTCTTCGCAATTCAAATCACGCAGACTCTGAAAGACTCTCACAAATGCCATTACTAATGCTTACAAATGGTATGATGCCGGCAACCTTCTCGGTCTACAGTATAGTCGTTAGTAACATGTTGATGTGTTTGTAAGACAGCTAATATGCAGTAGGATGGTAATCAAAACTATCTGGATAACTATAAACAGATATTCAATTTGCTTAACTGAATAAGTCTGACTGTTGATTATAGCCAGTTATTTGGATAAACGTATATGGATAATGTTAGGGCTGTTCTTTTTGCAGCCCAGTGAAATCAGTGCTGTTCAGTCAAAGTAAAACCAGACCTCAGGCATAGCCATCAAATAACTGCATACATTTTGTCTGGCCAACTAAATCTATAGATTGAACAGGAGAGGAGGTGGCATTTTAAAGTTTCAATTTGTAGGGATAACCCTTTAAGTTTATCTGTTAAATCTTTTGAATATTGGCTTCTAGGTCAGTGTTTCTCAACCCAGTCCTCAACTTCAGGCATACCCATCTAGTCGTGCTTTCAGATTAGATTTTCATGAGCTGTCTCCTTGGGATGCAAATCTCTCTCATGTATATTCATTGTGAATATTCTGAAAACCTGACTGGCTGAGTGTGCCCGAGTCTAATCAGACTGTAACATTTCATATGGGGAGGGAGGGGGGGCTTGACCTTTATTGGGTTTTTTATTGGGTTTTTACAAGGCTGGGAAACTGGGCATCCAAATGGCAGATGATGTTTAATGTGAGCAAGTGCAAAGTGATGCATGTGGGAAAGAGGAACCTGAACTATAGCTATGTGATGCAAGGTTCCACATTAGGAGTCACCGACCAGGAAAGGGATCTAGGTGTCATCGTTGATAATATGTTGAAACCTCTGCTCATTATGCAGCGACATCTAAGAAAGCAAATAGAATGTTAGGTATTATTAGGAAAGGGATGGAAAACAAAAATGGGGACATTATAATGCTTTTGTATTGCTCCGTGGTGCAACCGCACCTTGAATACTGTGTGCAATTCTGGTCACCACATCTCAAACAAGAGATAGTGGAATTAGAAAAGGTACAGAGAAGGGTTATGAAAATGGTAAAGGAGATGGGATGACTTCCCTATGAGGAAAGGGTAAAGCAGCTAGGGCTCTTCACCTTGGAGAAAAGATGGCTGAATAAAATAATGAGTAGAGTGGAACGGGTAGACGTGAATCACTTGTTTACTCTTTCCAAAAATAGAAGGACTAGGGGGCATGAAATGAAGCTACAAAGTAGTAAATTTTTTAAAAATTGGAGAAAATATTTCTTCACTCAACGAGTAATTAAATTCAGAGAATATGGTAAAAGCAGTTAGCGGGGTTTAAAAAAGGTTTGAATATCTTCCTAAAAGAAAATTCCATAAGCCATTATTAAGATGGACTTGGGGAAAATCCACTGCTTATTTCTAGGATAGGCAGCATAAAATGTAACTGTACTGTTTTAGCCCTCTCCTCAAGTCAGTTCATTTGCTCACTATCTGTTTCCATATGCAGTTCACACTCCTCTTATTGGCTTACCAGTGCATTCACTCTGCAGCTCCTCAGTACCTCTCTACTCTTATCTCTCCCTACACTTCTGCCTGGCTGGGGCGACCTGACCATTAGGCCACCTGAGGCGGGGGCCTCAGGTGGCACTCTTTAAGAGCAGCATCTCGGGGGGGGGCAGCTTTGCAGTGTTTTACCTGGTCATGGTGAATTTCGAAGCCTGGCGGCGATTCCCGTGTGTTGCCCTGCCACTGCCGGCATCCGCCCTTGACTGCGGCCACCTGAAGTAACTTCCTGTTTTGCTCTTGGGCGGCCGCGGTAAAGGGAAAAGGCGGGTGCTGGCAGCGGAGCGGAATGTGGGAATCGCTGCCGGGTTTGGGGAGTCACCGTGATCAGGTAAAGTGTCGGGGGGGCAGCATCTTGGCTGGGGGGAGGGCAACATGCAAGCTCTGCTTCAGGCGGCATCTTGCCTTGGGCCGGCCCTGCTCCCTGCGAACTCCATTCATTGGGTCAATCTCTCTTATCTGTACCCTTCTCCTCTACTGCCAACTCCAGACTCCGTTCCTTTTATCTTGCTGCACCATATGCCTGGAATAGATTTCCTGAATCAGTACATCAAACACCAGCTCTGTCTGTCTTCAAATCTAGGCTGAAAGCCCACCTTTTTGAGGCTGTTTTTACCTCCTAACCCCTATTCATTTGTTCAGAACCCATGTCTGCCTTATCTTTACCATCATAAGTAATTCCCTAATCCCTTATGTGTCCTGTTTGTCTTGATTAGATTGTAAGCTCTGTCGAGCAGGGACTGTCTCTTCATGTTCAAGTGTACAGCGCTGCGTACATCTATTAGCGCTATAGAAACGATAAGTAGTAAGTAGTAACATTTTATTAGGCAATTTTTGAACCAAAAAGATAGAACTTTTCATGGTTCAAAATGGCACGTTTACCACTCAGTTTTTGGACATTTCTAGCAAAATGTCCAAAATTGGATGTAAATGTTTTATTGAAATTTCAAAAGTCACGTTTTAATTTGTCAGTGTCAATACGTTTCTTATATACCGTTGCATTCCCCAAAAGGGTCCAGTGTGGTTTACATCAAATAGAATATACAAAATTTAGTAAACCTTAAATAAGATATAGTATAAAAGATAAAAGCTCATCCATCAATTAAGATTAAACATATAGGCCCTGTTTACTATGCAGCGCTATAGACGTGTTAACATTTTTGACACACATTAACCATGTATGTGCCTACAATATCCCTATAGTTGCCTACATGGTTAGCGTGCACGCTAAGTGTAGATGTGCTAAAAACACTAACACACCTTAGTAAACCGGGCCCATAGTATGAACTTTATTCAAACAAAAATGTTTTAAGTCTTTTAAGAAAAGACAGTTTGAGTCAGTTCTAACATCATTAGGCATAGAATTCCAGTAAGAACTCATACATTTAGAAAAGACAGTCGTGACCATTTAAAAAAATCAAACTCCCTTCAAAATTACAGAACAGTATAGCTAGAGAAGATGATTGATTAAATTATAGGAGAGAAGACAATGTAATTGAACATGTCCAAGGCTGAGCTCATCGTCTTTCCACCAAAACCCACTTCTCCTCTTCCTCCACTTTCTATCCCAGTTGATAACACCCTCATCCTCCCCGTCTCATCTGCCCGCAACCTCGGAGTCATCTTTGACTCCTCTCTCTCCTTCTCTGCGCATATCCAGCAGATAGCCAAGACCTGTCGCTTCTTCCTCTTTAACATCAGCAAAATTCGCCCTTTCCTCTCTGAACACACCACCCGAACTCTCGTCCACGCTCTCATTACCTCTCGCCTTGACTACTGCAACTTACTCCTCACCGGCCTCTCACTTAGCCATCTATCCCCCCTTCAATCTGTTCAGAACTCTGCCGCACGTCTTATATTCCGCCAGAACCGATATACTCATATCACCCCTCTCCTCAAGTCACTTCACTGGCTTCCGATCAGATACCGCATTCAATTCAAGCTTCTCCTTCTTACCTACAAATGCACTGTCTGCTGCCCCTCACTACCTTTCTACCCTCATCTCCCCTTACGTTCCCGCCCGAAACCTCCGTTCACAGGACAAATCCCTCCTCTCAGTACCCTTCTCCACCACCGCCAACTCCAGGCTCCGCTCATTCTGCCTCACCTCACCCTATGCTTGGAACAACCTTCCTGAGCCCATACGCCAAGCCCCCTCCCTGCCCATCTTCAAGTCTTTGCTTAAAACCCACCTCTTCATTGCTGCGTTCAGCACCTAACTCTTACCGTTCAGTAAATCCAGACTGCCCCAATTTGACTGCCCCTATCGGACTGACCGTTCACTTGTCTTCTAGATTGTAAGCTCTTTGAGCAGGGACTGTCCCTCTATGTAAATTGTACAGCGCTGCGTAACCCTAGTAGCGCTTTAGAAATGTTAAGTAGTAGTGATTGATATAACAAACAATAAAATACTAATAAAATGTTACAAGTTTGTTATAATTATATTTTATTGAATTTTACATTATAGTTCCCTTGAAATAAAGAAAAAATACTCCTATTCTAAGAATTTATCTGAACCATTGACCACACTATACACTATAGTCAACGTTCTAAGGTCTGCTGGATTTTTCCCATGCGCCAGTGACCTGGCATACACATGAGAGGAGCACCTCCACCCCCCAACAGGGTAGCATGCTTAGCTAATACCAGCTTGGCCAAGAGGAGACACTGTTCTTCTGCAAAGTTCTTCTACCTCCTGGTCTCTATTTTGTTATAATGCTTGGAACTTCTGTAGAGATTCAGAAAATGCTGATATCCTACACCACATGACAGTCAGTGTGACTTAAACATGTATTTAGGCTTTGAATGTATAAGTGACTGAAATCACCAGCACTTAGATGCCTAATATCTCTGTCAGCTTTCTACATGCAAGTGCTGATCTGTGGATCAACACTTGCATGTGCAAAACTGCCAGGCACCATCTAAATGTGCAAATGCTGGAGATATTCAGCCAACACACATGTAGATACCATAGCTCATTTTGATTTTCAGAGACAGTGGTACAGACATTTTTCACCGAACGAGGCTTTTGTCTAAACCTGACTTAGCTTGAACCTCTCCACCTGGATATTCCTTTTTCTAACTAGAAAACCTATTCATCCTCCTCGATCTATCCGCCGCTTTTGACACTGTCAATCATGACTTACTTCTTGCCACACTGTCCTCATTTGGGTTCCAGGGCTCTGTCCTCTCCTGGTTCTCCTCCTATCTCTCCCACCGCACCTTCAAAGTTCACTCTCATGGATCTTCCTCCACCCCCATCCCCTTATCTGTTGGTGTTCCCCAGGGATCTGTCCTTGGACCCCTTCTCTTCTCAATCTACACCTCTTCCCTGGGCTCCCTGATCTCATCTCATGGTTTCCAGTATCATCTCTATGCTGATGACACCCAACTGTATCTCTCCACACCACACATCATCGCGGAGACCCATGCAAAGGTATCGGCCTGCTTATCCGACATTGCTGCATGGATGTCCAACCGTCACCTGAAACTGAACATGTCCAAGACCGAGCTTATCGTCTTTCCACCAAAACCCACTTCTCCTCTTCCTCCACTTTCTATCTCAGTTGATAACACCCTCATCCTCCCCGTCTCATCTGCCCGCAACCTCGGAGTCATCTTTGACTCCTCTCTCTCCTTCTCTGCGCATATCCAGCAGATAGCCAAGACCTGTCGCTTCTTCCTCTTTAACATCAGCAAAATTCGCCCTTTCCTCTCTGAACACACCACCCGAAATCTCGTCCACGCTCTCATTACCTCTCACCTGGACTACTGCAACTTACTCCTCACCGGCCTCCCACTTAGCCATCTATCCCCCCTTCAATCTGTTCAGAACTCTGCTGCATGTCTCATATTCCGCCAAAACCGATATACTCATATCACCCCTCTCCTCAGGTCACTTCACTGGCTTCTGATCAGATACCACATTCAATTCAAACTTCTCCTTCTTACCTACAAATGCACTCAGTCTGCTGCCCCTCACTACCTTTCTACCCTCATCTCCCCTTACGTTCCCGCCCGTAACCTCCATTCACAGGATAAATCCCTCCTCTCAGTACCCTTCTCCACCACCGCCAACTCCAGGCTCCGCTCATTCTGCCTCGCCTCACCCTATGCTTGGAACAACCTTCCTGAGCCCTTACGCCAAGCCCCCTCCCTGCCCGTCTTCAAGTCTTTGCTTAAAGCCCACCTCTTCAATGCTGTGTTCGGTACCTAACCCTTACCGTTCAGTGAATCCAGACTGCCCCAATTTGACTGCCCCTATCGGACCGACCGTTCACTTGTCTATTAGATTGTAAGCTCTTTGAGCAGGGACTGTCTCTCTTTGTTAAATTGTACAGCGCTGTGTAACCCTAGTAGCGCTCTAGAAATGTTAAGTAGTAGTAGTAGAAGTAGGCTTTAAGCCATAAAACAATGACCAGTCGATATTCAAAATTATTTAAGCCCTATCCACTTAAATTTTGCTCTGCAAGCTGGCAGCCAATATCCAGTAGAACTGCTTGGTTATCTGCAGCTGAATATGGGCTCTGATTGGTCATTTTTTTTAAGTGGGCTGCAGATGAGCATTCCAAGGGGGCAGAGTTGGAGAAGAACTGGCAAACATACTGGTGCCAGCAATACTCAGTGCTGGTGTCCGTAGAGCTAAGTGACCAAATAGGAGTGCATAAATAGAAGTCCTAACTTTGATCATTTACCTATGCGGGTACCGGCACTGAATATTGGCCAGGACCCACATAACTTCCGAGTCCCAGCCTGAAGTGTGCCAATTGCTCCCTCCCTCCCATCTCTGGAAAAAGATCCAGAACCCCCTTGGATCCCCCCTCCTTCCTTCCCAACCTCCTAGAAGAACATCCAGAAAACCCCTGGATTCCCGCTCCCCAGGATTGCAAGGGCCTATCTTCCCACTCCCTGATGGTCTAGTGGGAAATAGGCAGAAGTGATGCCCACTTGCTCCTTATTATGGCTACCTCTTCAAAATAGCTGCCAAAGTACTGCCATGAGACTACTGCTAGAGGTCATGGAGGCAGTGCATGCCAGCGGTGTAGCCAGACTGCCAATTTTGGGTGGGCCTGAACCCAAAGTGGGTGGGCTCAAAATTTTCTCTCTACCCCCCCCCCCCCCCCCTCCCCCAGCAAATTTTAATCACACTAATCAGATGCATTTGTCACACAGGGGTAAAGTGCTGCTTTTCAGTGCATCAGGTTTCAGAAAATAATTTATTTAATAGTCTAACACCCTTTTCAATTAGCTTTCAGAAGCCAAAACCTCCTGCCTCAGGTCAGTATAATGCTGTTATGGTATCCTCTCCTGACCTAAGGAAGTATTGGTCTCTGAAACGTTATTAACACAGGTACCATATTACTTTATCCTAAATTAAAAATAAAATTATTTTCTTTACCTTTGTTGTATGGCCATTTACTTTTTCTCATTGTGTTGCTCCCAGTCTCTAGATTCTGTTTTCCTTCATTTTCGCTTAACTCTTCTGCGCCATTTGTCAATTTTCTCTCCTTTTTCTTTGCTTTCTTCAATATTTTTCAGCCTCTGTCTCTGTCCAGATTTAATTCATTCTTACTATCCATTCTTTAATTTCCTTCTTTTTTCTTCATCTACCTTTGGCTTTTCATCTTTTTCTCACCCTTGTTCTCCCCATGCCCCTTCCTCTTATTCTCCAGTCTTTCTCTACTCCCCTTTTCCATCCCACAGCTCTGCTCTTTCTCTCCCCATCCTTCCAATGTCTCTCCTCTTTCTTTCTGCATCCTTCCATCCAGTATCTCCTCTTTCTCCCTACCCTTCCATCTAGCGTCTTCCCTCTTTCTCCCCCCATCCTTCCACCCACCTACCCTCGCTCCTGACCCTTCCATCTAATGTCTCTCTCCCCCTCCTTCTATCCAGTGTCTATCTCTCTACCCTTTTCTGTTCAGTGTCTCTTCTCTCTCCACATCCTTCCAGTCTCTCCCCTTTCTCTCTGCATCCATTCACCCTTTTCCCCCTTTCTCTCCCCATCCTTCCATCGTGTCTTTCTCTCCCCATCCATTTTCCCTCTTTCTCTCCCCATCCTTCCATCCATCTACCCCCCTTTCCCGATTCTTCCATCCAGTGTCTCTCTCTCTCTATCCCCTTCTTTCCATCCAGGCCCACCCACCCAACACAGTCCTGCCAAGTCTCCCATGAAACAAGCGGCACCAGCTCCCATTTCCGGCCACTGCTGCTTCTCCTGTTGAGCAGCAGCAGCTGCTACAAAAACAAAAAGAGCTAATTAAACAACCAAAAATGTTTTTAAAAAAGCAAGCGTGGCACCACAGGCAGCCATCAGGCATTGGCTGTCGGCAGGGCCGTGCCAACCCGGTAAGCGAGGTAAGCATGGCAGGGGGGTGCCGACCTCTAGAGGGCGCCGTCGCGCCATGCTTAACACCGCCACATACCTCAGCTCCCGGACCCCGACAGCAGCGCTGGAGCCCGCCCACCCAACATCCCCTCGCATATCCTCCCCCGGGCAGTGGCGTAGCTAAAACGGATTTTAAAAAAAATGCAGGCAGGCACATTTTTTTAAATTTGTGCTTCCTCCCCTCCCTTTCCTCCCACCCACCGTACCGCAACACGCCTCCCGAGTCCCAGCCCCTTCCCAAGCCTACCACCAACCACGTTCTGTTCTCCCTCTCATTCTCCCGCCCCCGGGCCCTGACTGTCAAGCAATACTTTGTTGCAGCAATAAGAAGCTGATTTGAGCTCGGCCGGCGTCAGATCCTTCCCTCTGCTTTCGTCACTCACGAGTCCCACCCTCGCGCAAACAGGAAGTGTGTGAGCGAGAGCAGGACTCGGAGGAGCGAGGGAAGGATGTGGGCAATGTGCTTTCGTCGTTGCTAAGGTTTGACGGTCCGTGGAGGGAGGAGTGACAAAAGGGGCGCTGGACACAGGGGGAGAGAGAAAAGGGGGGGAACAAAATGGTGCTGGACTTGGGGGAGAGAAAGAGGGGAAAACAAAGCGTTGGAGAGAGAGGGGGGGAAACAGCGGTGCTCGGGGGGAGTTGGAGAGAGGGAAAACAGCGGTGCTGGACTGGGGGGGGGGCTATCTAGACTTAACCCACAATGATAGTAAATGCTATTGAAAACAATAGCAAAAAGATTAGAAATAAGGGACTGCCTATGTGTGGGTCCATCTGTAAGAAGGGAAGAGAAGATGTTAGACTATGGGGGATGGGGGAGGGAAGGGCAAGACTGTTCCCAACTATGAGTAGGTAGGAGAGCTGATGCTGAGCTATGGGGGAAGGGAAGGACAGGACTGATGTTGAGTTACAAGGAAGGATGGGGAAAGGGGTAGGCAAGGGCAGGGCAGATGTTGGGGCATGAAGGGTAGGGAAGGGCAGAGCTGCAGAGATGCCAAGCTATCCAGTTCCAGGCTGGAGATTTTGGGGCAATCCTGGTTTTGAAATTATATCCCAAAACAGTGTGGGATTTGTAGTGCCCATTGAGTGCTTCGAGTCCCATAATGCAACAGCATAGAATGGGCAGAAATGCAGGACTGTCTCAAAATTTCCAGCCTGGAACTGGGTAACTGGAACTGTAAAGAGGCCCGGAGGGAGAGAAGAGAACGTGGCTGGAAACGGTAGGAGGAGAGAGAGAGAGGGAGAGCCAGAGAGAGAGAGGGAGAGAAAGAGGGGGCATGGAAAAGAGCAGGAGAGAGCCATGGACATGGAAAAGAGCAGGGGAGAGCCAGAAAGAGATGGGGCGAGAAAGAGGGGCCATGGAAAAGAGCAGGGGAGAGCCAGGGACATGGAAAAAAGCAGGGGAGAGCCAGGGACATGGAAAAAAAACAAGGGAGAGCCAGAAAGAGATGGGGAGAGAAAGAGGGGCCATGGAAAGGAGCAGGGGAGAGCCAGGGACATGGAAAAAAGCAGGGGAGAGCCAGAAAGAGATGGGGAGAGAAAGAGGGGGCATGGAAAAGAACAGGGGAGAGCCAGGGACATGGAAAAGAGCAGGGGAGAGCTAGAGAGAAGATGCTGGATGGAAGGGGGTACAGAGAGAGAGATGAGTGGAAAGATGGGGAGAGAAAGAGGGACAGAGATAGAGTGGAGGTAGAGGAGAAGTGGGTTTGGGTGGGAAGACAAGAGAGAGAGAAGCTGCTGGGGAGAAACTGGGGGAGACCCTACCTGTCAGATTGAGAAATGCTGGATGAAAGGAGGGAGAAAGGAAAAATGCTGGAAGGAGGGGTCAGAATGAGGGAAGACGCTGGTAGGGAGGGAAAGAGGAAAGACACTGGAAGGATGGGGTGAGAGAGGACATGCTGAATGGAAAAGGGTCGAGAAAGAGAACTGTCTAGAAGGAAGGGGAGATAGAGGGAGACAATGGACGGAAGGATTGGGAGATGTAATGGGTGGAAGGATGGAGAGAGAAAGAGGGATGACACTGGATGGAAGGGTAGGAGAGAAAGAGGGAAGGTGCTGGACATGGGTGGATGGAGGGGAGGGCAGGTGGGAGAGGAGGGTTGCTGGACATGGATGGAGGGGAGGGAAGACAGGAAGGAGATTCACATGGATGAAGGGGAGAAATTCTGGACATGGATGGAGAAAATAGGCAGAAGCTGGATCCACTGGACAATCAAGTCTGCAGAGGACCCAGCTTTTACTTACGGATGTAAGGCAAGAAAGGAGGAAAGTAAAGAAATAAATGGAAAGGAAGACCTGGAAATGGAGTTAAGAGGACAGATAGCAGCAGAATCAGGTACTGGGCCAGCATGATCAGAAAAACAAAGTCACCAGACAACAAAGGTAGAAAAAATAATTTTATTTTCATTATAGTGTTTGGAATATGTGCACTTTGATAATCAGGTGCTCAACGTTAAAAGTTTATATTTATTTACTTATTTATGGCATTTTATACTAGACGGGGGGGGCGCCAACTGATAGTCTGCAGGGGGGCACCAGAGACCCTAGGCATGGCCCTGGCTGTCAGCTCTGCAGCCGCTCCTCTCGCCTCTCACGTCGCTGCGCTCCTCCGGGGTCCTATTCCAGGGGCAGTGACATGAGAGGCGAGAGGAGCGGCTGCAGAGCCGACAGCCAATGCCTGATGGCTGCCTGCGGTGCCACGCTTGCTTTTTAAAAACATTTTTTGGTTGTTTAATTAGCTCTTTTTGTTTTTGTAGCGGCTGCTGCTGCTCAACAGGAGAAGCAGCAGTGGCCGGAAATGGGAGCTGGCACCGCATGTTTCGCGGGAGATTTGGCAGGTCTGTGTTGGGTGGGTGGGCCTGGAGGGAAAGTGGCTGGGCCTGGGCCCGTCCAGGCCCGCCCTTGGCTATGCCCCTGGTGCATGCAAATTCCTTTCCTGAATATTCATTGTGGATATCCTGAAAACCTGACTGGCTGGCGAGCCTCCAGGACAGGTTTGGGAACCACGGGACTCACTGAAATGCTGGGAAGCCTGCAAGATTTGTTTGATCCTTGATTACTGATCACCACCTAGCTCCACTTTTTACAAATAGGCAGACCTGTCCTGGATTTACCTCATAGCATGCATAAACTTGGATTTTGCTAAAAAAAAAAAAAAAAAAGAATTCCATGTGTGCCATGAGTTAAAGCCAGGACTAGATCAGCATATCTGTAAAAAAGAGAAAAGAAAAAAAAAAAAACACCAAAGAAACAAGGGACATGGCAACTCTGCTTATTTGAAGACATTTAAAATGACTTGAATGCAAGAAGGAAAGCCGTGCTGAGACAATATGCAGAAACAAGGAAGAAAGACGAGACTACAGCCTCTTTATTTTGCATTCACTATGCGTAGGCTTAGACTGAAGCAAATCAAATCATGTTTTAATATTAATATTTACATGATAATACTGTGTTAGAAATCCTAACATCAAGCAATATTAATCTAGGAGATGTGCCTCTCATTGTGAATCAGAACTATGTACTATGCTTTTCTATTGACGCAGAACAAACAAGAGAAGAAAAAAGGTGAGCTAGCTAAGTGTTTCTCTTTGCCTTCCCTGTTAGGAACTGCACTCAGTGGATCATTTCACAAAGCATTTGCCACATACAAGCATTTTTACACACAGAAAAGGGCATGTAAATTGAGGTGCACTGAAAGAGTGTGCTACTCTTATGTGATTTGCAGAGGTGTTTCTGGGGCCATAGTTTGAGCAGAAATTTGCACATTACAGGCCTGCAGTACACACATAAATTTACATCTTTTTAAGGAACATGTGTTAGTTTCTGTGTTGGCATATGTGTACTATAATAATGGCTGATCCTGAGAATTTTTTTTTTTTGAAGGGGAGTGAAGGTTTAGGAATTTGGATTTAGCTCAGGCCTTTCTCAGTAGTTCGTGAATTACATTCAGGGGTACACAACAACAAAGAAAAGGAAAAGAACTTCCACAGGCGAACACCAGTCCAAAACAAAAGGAGTGCAAGGTACCAAGACAAAGTCCAAGATTAATCCAAAAGTCTTTTTATTTTTTTAAAACCAGTAGGAATATTTACAGTACAATCTTCGTGTGCAGTATACAGGATGCACTTGACAAAGAAAATGCCAACACAGGCCATGAATTGGCACATATGCCTTCATCAGGGGACTTGTCAAAGTGACACAAGTCTTAAAACTGAATGCTACTAACATATATTGAACACATGAACACAGTGTGCTCATCTGAAACTCACAGGACAAAGAATAGGCTTATAGCAAAGCCAATAGCATCAGTGGTACAGCCTCAGAGTCTCAAAACATTATCAATTACGTGTCGGTGGACAGTTTATAATCTGAGGGGTCCTTTTACTACACTGCTGCAAAAACTGGCCTTAGCATACCCTTGTGCTGGGTTTTCCTGTACGTTAAGACCAATTTTCTATTTTTTTTTTATTAATGGCTATTGGCTAGCACACAGCCATCAAAATAATTACATCGTGAGCATTTATCGCCACTGTGATAAAGGCTCATGTAATAATCCTGCGATAACCAGTTAGGAGTAATGTAGCCTATGACAGGTACAGGCATGTCCTGCCATGGGAGGGAGACCCTAAGGAAGTCCCTGATTAATTGTCAAAGTTGAGGGCTATAAAAAGAAATGGTGTTTTCCCTTTAAGGTGTGACAGGTACAGGACCGGCCATGGGGCAAATGGTGGTTGCCCTTTAAGAAAAGAAAGGGAAGAGAAATTACAAATCCCAGGAAGCCTTGCTAGGGCATAAAACTTCCAGAGCCCAGAAAGGGGAAGGCAACTGAGAAAACTCTGACTCTAAGCAGAACAAGAGATGGGAGGAATGCCCTAGAAAGGTGGGGGCAGGGAAGATTTGCAAACCCAATGGGGAAACACTGTCCGTGTTTGGGAAAGGCTGGGAGGACTCAGGCCCTTATCCTAATTGGGAAGGGCGGGAGGCAAGCTTACCAATAGGTGGGGCAGTTAAGTTGAATGGAGGGGTTTAGAAACTCGGCATTGTACATTTATTTATTTGTCTATTTCTGCATTTGTACCCCACATTTTCCAATTAGGTGATCGATTCATGTGTAAATTATCCTAACCCTACACATGTGGCTGCTGCTCATTAACTACAGAGCCCACAATTTTCTTTTCTATTTGGAGGTGGAAATTAGCAATGAAGAATTAAGAAGGATAGCGTCCTTAGAGGCCCTTTTACCAAACAGTGGTAAAAGGTGGCTAGTGATGGCGTCAACAGGAGAATTAGCGCACGCTGAGGCCACCTTTTACTGCCCTTTTTTTAAAGGTCCATAAATGGCCGTGTGGTAATTAAAAAATTTCTGCATGGCCATTTACTGTTGGAGCTCTTACCATCTCCTACTTAGGAGGTGGTGAGGGCTCCAGCGGTGGGCACATCCCCCAGCGATAGAAAATATAAAGGTATTTTCTAGTGCCAGATATGGCGCATGGGAAAATCGAAACTACAGCCGGGCTCCTGAGCTAGCCCCTGCGGTAAGGCTGATTTGCCATGCACCAATTCAGCAGTAGCCCTACCGCCCATTGGTAATCCGCCCTGTGCTTTTGAGCATGTGCAAATCCCGACGTGCAAATGTTTTCCACAAATATGTGTACTCCCTTTCTGAAATAGGGAATGCATGTGTAAAATGTAGTACCACCCAAATCACACTCAACACCCCCCCCCCCTGTTGAAATCTCTACATACTATGGATATGCATGTGTAGATATGCAATGTACATGTGTAAAATGCTGGTATTTACTCATATAAATCACAAACAAGCCTTCTAAAATAACCATCTAAGGGACCCTATTTACTAAGCCGCTCTAAAGGCATGCTAGCATTTTTAGCATGCTAAGCATTAGCGTGTGCTAACCGTGTAGATGCCCATAATATTCCTATGGGCATCTACACAGTTAGCCTTATGCTAATTTTTAGCACGCTCTAAAAATGCTAGTGCAGCTTAGTAAACAGGACCAAAACTGTTAAGTCTTAAAATTACTTCCTGATGTCATCATATGATCCCTTCAAATGATGCAAAATGTTGCAGTTGCTAACTTTTGTAGGGAAAAATGTAATATTGTTAGATTTGACAGATTGTGCAGCATAACTTCTTAGGAAGAAGTTTAGCATGTCCGTAATGTATGTGGAGCCTCCAGAATATATGTGGTGTACAATGAATTATTTAGTATGTCAGTAGGCAAGGTCAGTTTACACCAGTGTTCTTCAACTCACATTTTGTATTGGAAACCAAGTCAAAAATATAATTTAAAAAAGTCAAAAACCTAACCATTTTAACCAGTTCTAAAACACAATGGCCCTTATTTTAAAAGCTCTATTCATGTTTTGGATGTCTGAAAACCAGCATTTAGACATGCATATTGCATGGATGTCTACAGTACGTCCTTGTGGCAAGGGAGCATGATCTCAGCATGTTTGGGGCGGGATTAGGGAGGGTCCAAAATATGGATGTTCAACTCTTATTTTAGAAGAGGAAAGGATGCCTGTCCAGAAAGATGGACATTGTTATTTAGACCTGGTACTTGGCACGTTCAGGTTCTAGAAAGATGCTCTGAATGAGCACCTGTCCGTTGGAGGGATTAAGGCAAATCACCTCCTTAATCCCCAAGTGGTTGCTGTCCTTCCCCCTCCTGAAATGTAAAACGAGCAGTGGCGTACCAACGGTGGGGCGGTGTGGGCGGCCCGCCCCGGGTCAGGTCGTTACGGGGTGCTAACATGGATGTCTCCCCCCCCCCTGGACTGGTGCAGTGCTGCCATATATGTGTAAGCTCCGACCCCCAGGAGCCAACCCCACCTGATCTTTATTTTTACTCCACTGTGTAGTTCGTGACCTTACCTCAGGTTGGGCTCTCTCCTGGAGAACAGTCTCATATTAAATATAGGGAAAATTAAGGAAAGACTGATGGATTGAAGGATGAGGAGAAGTCAAGGAAAAATTAGGGTAAATTTATTAAATACAGACAATAAATATATATACATTGCATATAATAAATTTTAATAAATAAATATATAAATATATTAATGCAATTTAAGAAATATATTAACTTTATAATTAAAACTGGACCAGTAATAACTTAAGAACCACTCTTAACATTTTTTTCAGTTTCATCTACAATTCCTGCAAGTTAACAAGAAAATCCTGTCCTATACTTTACATCAGATAAGTATTGCCCTTTAAACTTTTCAAAGCTCTGTTTGTATTTAACTTTTTCTTTATTTTCTTCCCACTTTCTAAATAACAATTGATTCTTTCTGTGTGTTCTTTTCCCTCAGGTACCTGAGATTCTCAGTTCAATACTTCGTATGGATCGGTAAGTATTTATGGTTAATTCTCATTCAATTAATGTAGGACTATCACTATGTTCCATGTGACGTGCTGTGTACTTAGCTGGACTCTCTTTCTTGATCGTTGGGGCCCGTGGACTGTGATGTGACAATGTAGTTTGGATGTCTTCTTCTGTATAGCAGGTACTTCCTCACCTAACCTAACCTTAATAAAAATAATGGGAAAGAAAACTCTGTCTTTCCTTACATCCAGATACCTAAAATATTTATTTCCTCTTAAAATTACTGTGGCCACACTAGCTAGAATAAAAAAAAACTAAATATAAAACCTTATCCTTTTAATTCTTGCACTGTTTCACTTTCCCTAACACTAGGGAGGACCCCACTAGGGAGGACCCCTTGTTATCTCTTCTTTTTGTGGCTGTCACAAGTTCCACTTTTCAGGCCTTTCACTCTCTTCTCTTTATTTCATCACACATATAGCCTGTATTCATGCTAGAACAATTCACCAGTTCTCAACAAAGCTCACCAGTCACTATTGTGCAATCACACTGTCATTTATATAGAGACTTCTCTCAACCAGCTCAAAACACAAATATTACCACATTTTCTTTCTACTGCAGCATTTGTTCACACAATCATTTATTCCATCCAAATATCCAAACTCTCAATCAAAACCATCCACCTATCTAAACCTCTGATCTCACAGCACACCTTGCACACATCCACATTACTCAGCTGTTAGGGCTCCTCTCAGCTTGGTCACCTGGTCTGCAGCAACCAATCAAACGGTTTTAAAAAAACTTATGTTCACCTCACCTGTCAATCATGGAACTTCTGATCACGATTCTAATCTCCATTTTGTTTAACAGGCTTCCCATAGAAAATAATGTAAAAATTATATTCTTCCAAATTTTTACCAATAAAACTTAACCAAATAAAACCAAATTTTCCATGCACTCCAAGCACATCCTTTATCCCAAGACTATGTTTTTAGATTTTAAAATTCCTATATTTAAACAGTGTAATTTAATTTTTCTCATTTAAATTCAATTTAAAATCCCAAATTTTCCCAAACTCTCTGTAGAATATTAAAGCACATTTTCATAAACACATTCCATTGAATATATTAAAAATGGGCATACCAGACCCTCAAAATACCGCAAAACGTAACCTTCTGGTATTCACCACTAAACTTTTTTTTCAAACAAAAACACCCCCCCCCCCCCCCATTTTACCTAAGGAGGATCTCAGGATCCCATAACCAAAATTAGAATTTAAATGAAATTAACCCATTCCATTCCAGAACACAAAATCCAGAATTTAAAATAAAACCAAACAAAAATTTGGACCATCAGACCCCCCACCTTATCCCACATAGTCCCCTGACCTGGTGACTGCTGCTGGATCCGGTCCCAAAAGCCCTCCATAAAAATCGGGTCCAAAAGAAAAAGACCACGAAAACCAGTAAAATCACTGGAACTCTGGCTGGGCAGCTCTAAAATCAAGCTCCTGGTTTGATTGAGGCCTAACCGGAGCTCCAGGGACTGACTGAGCATGTGCAAACTCTGCACATGCTCAGTCCATCCCCCTCCCGGCAGGCAAGGCCAAAAGCCGGCCATTTTCCTGCTGGGTCCCTGGCTGGTTCTAATCATTCTCGTCCAGCGCGCTTACATGGCTGGATGTGTTTTGGCGGCGCTCCCGGCTGGAATACACCCGAGCTGGCCAAGTCAGCAGCCCTGGGCACCAAAGCACCCAACTCCCCCCAGGGAAGCCCAGGTAAGATTTAAAAAAAAAATATATATATATATATATATTTATTTATATATATGTAAAAACCCCTTAGGGTTACATACATCTTCACACACAAACACCCCCAACTGGTGCAGTACAGCATGGGTGTCCTGTCTCCTCACCCTCTCCTCGCTCCATGCCTGCCCCACTCTGCTGGTCTTTAAACTTCTAGGCCTTTGGCAGCATCAACAATGTAAGCGCTGCCTTCTGCCAGCCCCGGAAGCATTCTCTGTACAGCGTTCCACCTACACGGGAAGCTGTATAAGGGAGGCTTCCGGGGCAGGCCAAAGGCAGCACTTTCATCGCTGAGACGCTGTTGGTGGGCCTAGAAGCTTGGAGGCGTGCAGGAGTGGAGCGGGCGTGGAGTGAGGTGGGGGAGAGTGATACCTCACTAGTCGGGGGGGACAGGGACAGGGGAGAAAGGAGGGAGAGTGATGGCAGCTAGACCATAGGGAAAGGGAAAAGGGGGTGGGGAGAGGAGGATGTGATGTGATGCCAGATCTAAGGGGAAGGGGGGGTGGAGAGAGTGATGCCAGACGTCAGGGGAAAGGTGGTGAAAAGAGGAAGGAAAGCGATGACAGGGGAATGCCAAAAGGGGGGGTGGAGTGGAGAAAGGAATGAGAGTGATGGCAGATCAAAGGGAAGTGAGAGGGAGAGGGGCAATAACAGTGGGACACATGAGGGAGAGGAGACTGGGAAAATGCTGGCTCTGGGAAGCAGGAGAACGAGACACAATACTATGAAGAAGGGGAGAGAAGAGGGATAGAGATACTGGCCCTGGGGTGGGAGTTCAGGGGAGAAGGAGAAAGAAGAGTGAGGAATATGGGAATAGGACACAGAGGGCAAATGCTGAACCTGGGGGGAATAGGGACAGGGACACAGAAGGGAGGTTATGGATAGGAGAGGTGGAGGGGCATAATCGAAAGGGACGCCCAAGTTTTCCTGAGGACGTCCTCACAAAACATCCTGGTGAAGGGGCGGGGAAACCCGTATTATCGAAACAAGATGGACATCCATCTTTCGTTTCGATAATACGGTCGGGGACACCCAAATTTTGTTCGTCCTTAGAGATGGCCATCCCTAGACTTTGTCATTTCTGATTTTTGATGATAATGGAAACCAAGGACATTCATCTCAGAAACGAACAAATGTAAGCCTTTTGGTCGTGGGAGGAGCCAGCATTCGTAGTGCACTGGTCCCCCTGACATGCCAGGACACCAACCGGGCACCCTAGGGTGCACTGCAGTGGACTTCACAAATTGATCCCAGGTACATAGCTCCCTTACCTTGTGTGCTGAGCCCCCCCAAATCCCCCCAAAACCCACTACCCACAACTGTACACCACTACCATAGCCCTTACGGGTGAAGGGGGCACCTAGATGTGGGTACAGTGAGTTTGTGGTGGGTTTTGGAGGGCTCACATTTACCACCACAAGTGTAACAGGTAGGGGAGGATGGGCCTGGATCGGCCTGCCTGAAGGCACTGCACCCACTAAAACTGCTCCAGGGACCTGCATACTGCTGCGATGGACCTGAGTATGTCATTTGAGGCTGGCATAAAAGATTTTTAAAAATGTTTTTGAGGGTGGGAGGGGGTTACTGACCACTGGGGGAGTAAGGGGAGGTCATCCCCGATTCCCTCCAGTGGTCATCTGGTCAGTTTGGGCACCTTTTTGTGCCTTGGTTGTAAGAAAAACAGGACCAGGTAAAGTCGTCCAAGTGC